>NC_135382.1:33769989-34078322 GCF_049243985.1 Paroedura picta
GCCTCTATTTTTCAAGGAAGCCACAATTCTCTTCAACACAAAAAAACACTCTCTACTACTCCCAACCTTTAGGAGGGTGCAGAGATGCTAGAGCTGGTACTCTTACGATACTGAATGAAATACCAAGTTACCCAGACGTTCTGTTAGTAGAGCCCTTTGCGGACATCTATTGGGTACATTTAACATAAACTGTTGCAATACCAAAATAGGGCCAACTCTCAAACACAAGCCCCCAACCTCATACTATTCTTGAAGCCATAGTACTTTAAGTATCTGCTTTCTATCTTATCTCTAACTAGCAAGAATCCTGATCAGTAAGCTACTACTACAGGAGTGGCCAAAACGTAGCTTTTCAATGTCCATTGACTACCATCTGCATGAGCCTGACAGGGGCTCATGGGAATGGTAGTCCACGGACATTTGGAGAACCACGGTTGGCCACCCTGGCATGACTACCAAGTCCATTTTACAGAGGCGGAGAGATAATTACACAAAGCTTGCCCAATGGAGATGGTATCCACACATCCAACTTTCAACGAGGCCCTGGATTTCCCCATAACTCAGCGGTAAACCCTGAGGCACACATGGCCGTCAACCGAGCCAAGTCTTTCAGCAAACTCTGCGTACATCCTTTATTTTTCAGTATAATTGCATCAAAGTTGACCAGGCATTACATCGAAGAAGGGCTACATCATTTCCTTGGAACAGAAGCAATACCAGCACCGCTTCTGTAGCGAGCATGTCCAAACAAACCACCAAGAAGTGCCATGCCTACTGCCAGGTGACTGTTTGCGTAACATGACCAAGACCTTCACGTACTTTCAACCCCAAGTTACCATCATACACCAATCTACTGAAAGGGAGATGCCACAAGGATTACAAGTTAGTATCATAAATTGAATCCTATTCTGTGTTCCTAAAACTCAAATTCCAGTATAGATATCAACCTTAATATAACACTGAATGGACCAGTTCTCTCTCTTATTTCACAATGCATTATTATCATCATCATCATCATCACCATCATCATCATCATCATCATCCTTTAATTTATATCCTGCCTTCCCTTCAGTCAACAGTCCAGAATCCTGGGCATAACTCCGTTTTTCCGCTTCATAGACATCATAACCACCACAATTTGCAAAGCCTTATTATTTTTATAAAATGCAATAAAATAACATATTTTATTCGTCAAGGAATAACTGAAGGAGATGTTCAGTACAAAATAATGCAAAAGCACTGAAGCAGATTCACAAGTTGCATATTTTAGAATGTGAACTTTCAACTTTTTTAGACCCACCTTTAAATCCAAAACAGTAACATGGGACCTATTTTTCTTTTACTTGAAATTCATATCCACTCTCTGCATAACAATGCAGAAAGGGATTTATTCATTTTAAATGTGTCTATACATCCCTTTCCCCCCAAACAGGGTGGTTCCCCCTCCAGCAGCAAACATCTGCAAATGCAGAAAAATGTTTGCAGCCCAGCCAAGAAACAGTGGTGAGTAAAAGATTAAACAGACAAAATTATCTAACTAGGTGGCTGTCCCATGTTAAGCAATTTAAAAATATCACTGTTTATGTAAGTGGCTTAAATTTCCTTCTCCGTTAAATGTAGATGTCTTCTTTTGATGTATTAGTTTGATATAAAATGAAGAGGCATTTGCAACCGGACAGAGGCATGTGATTTTTGCTTTTCAACTGAAGTTTGGATTTTCACAGGGAGAAGGGCATTTCTGTATCTCCAGAAATCATTCTTTTAAATGTCAATAACATTTGATTTCTTAATATATGACAAACAACGCGAAAGCAGTCTTTTTGGTCAATGAAACCAAAATGACTGGTAGTTTTACAAGCCTTACTGTTCACTTAATGATCTCAAGTAACACCTCAGAGAGAGAGAGAGAGAGAGCCCAGACAAAACACCTTTAGAACACAAATAGGATTTTTTCAATCCACAAAAGGGATCATTTTCCAGTTGACATCAGATTTCTCTTTTCACTGCATGATACGTTCTCAAAGACACCTGCTGCCATAACACCCAGGCCAAAGTAATTGCGGAGCCATTACATGTCCAGATGGAGGGGAGGTACCTCCTAGCAGCTCCACCCTTCCGTCACAAACAGAGTGATTAACAAGCCAAAAACTCTGATGTGGGAGGGAGTTCTCTGGGCAGGGGAGGGGAAGGAATGGCTTATAGGTTACAGGCACAGCCAATAAAATGCTGAGGAAGCCAGGGTGAAGGACAAGACTGGACTTCCATCACCAGAAACCACTTGATCCACCTCTCCCTTCTAAACCACCCTGATTTCGTTTTCTAAATGCTGTGACAAGATCGACAAAGGGGAGCAAGGTCCAGAAATTACATTTGCAATACTGGGGACAAAAATGTATCTTGCTGGGTGAAAATACAAAGAAATAAAAACTTGAAGCACTCACCACACAGCACCTCTCTGGAAGCACGGTGAAGAGCATTTCTAGGTCACCTTTGTCATGAGACACAGTTGTGTGAGATAATCTTATGGCCATAGCGGCTAGCACTGAGTCACCATCAAGGATTGGAAGAGAGGAGGAATGAGAAGCTAATCTCTGGGGCCACCTTAGGACAACTTTTTTTTTGGGGGGGGGAGAGAACCCCTAGGTCACCATTATCATCACAGAATAACTCCTAGACAGGTGTAAGTGGGCAAGGGGAGGAATGCTACAGATACAGGGAAACATTTTTTAAGATGTCCTGAATGTCATAACCGCTCAAGTGACAAATCATGAACGATATAAGATGGGGGGGGGGGAGGAAGCTGTGGAAGAGAAGAACCATCCATTGCTCCCAGGGTCCTTGATTCAACCCCTAGATCCATTCAAGAAAGCGTATCAAGTGAATCTTTCTCCTTCAGATGCTGGAGAGCCCCACCCCCTGACAGACAATAGCAAGGCAATGGGCTTGACTCGAAGTGTAGCAGGTGCATCCCAAAGGAACAGTGAACCTCAGGAGAACAGAAACACTTGGGGAGGGGGCAGCAGCAGGGGGGCAGGCAGCCCCCAGACAATGCCTCCCCCTGCCTGGAATCCAGATACCTCCAACCAGGGGAGACCTTAATTCTTACATAGGTGAAAGGAAATGGGGGGGGTTCTTGGGAGGGGGACCAAGGAGCTCACCCATAGGCAAACTACAAGCGCTTCCTGAGAAACAAACCTAAAAGGAGGAGAGAGCAAGAGGGTGCCCCAGAGAGGAGAGGAAAGGGGGCCTACTGGGAAATGGGCAAAGCCACCCCCAATTCAAGCCCTGAGCTCCCTAGCCTGCGGAGAGGGCTTGTGATTTTTCTGACGTTTCCATGGGCCTGCGCGGGCTCTCCTTTGTCACCACGCCGAGGAAATCCGGCCAGGAGGGTCACCGTGGTCCAAAGTCCAGAGCACCCCTCCCCCAACTTCCCTCCCCGCCAGAGAGACCCGGAGCACCTCAGCATCACCCCTGCGCCCATTTCAAGAAGGCCCAGGAACATCGCTTGCCCCCCACACCAGCAACAAGGGCAGAACCACCTCCCGCCCCCCCCCCCCCCGAGCCACCCAAAAGGGGGACACCAGCGCCGTCCCCCCCCCCCGCCCTCTTCCATTCGCCCCACACGAGCCCCCCCCCCCGACCGGGCCTGTTCTTTCATCTGCTCTCTCCCCCCCCAGCCTATCCTGCCCCTTTCCCGGAGCCTTATTCCCCCCCCCTCCGACTTGTCCTGTACCCCCCCCGGGCCTATTCCTTCCTGCTGCTCCCCCCCCAGCCTGTCTTGTCCCTTCCCCGGAGCCTTGTTCCTCTCCCCCCCCCCCCAGCAGGCCTGGGCCTGTTCCTCCCCCCCCCAGGCTTGTCCTGTCTCTCTCTTCCCCCCCCCCCGGCCTTCCTCTCCCCCCCCCCCGCCCGGCTTGGGGCCCGGGCCCGTCCTCGCCCTCAGGCTTCCCCCCTCCCCCTCTCCCGGGCCCAGGCGGCGGCGGACCTTCTTGAGCTCGTTGTCGGAGGCCCCCGGCGGCACCCCGAGGATGTCGTAGAGCTTGGTGTCGGCCACGTTCGCCATGCTGGGTGCGCGTCGCGGGAGGCCGCGCCGGCAGGGAAGGCCGCGGAGAGACCGGGAGCAGGACGGCCGACAGTGAGGAGGAAGGAGGGAGGGACGGACGGGAAAGAGGGGGCGCGGCGACGTCACGGCGCGGCGACGCACGCACGGACGGGGCGACGTCAGGGCGCGCGTCCGCGCGTGAGCGGGAAGGGCCGGCGAGGGAAGTCCCGCCTTCCTCCACGGACACGCCCCTCTTTGCGCGGCGGCCGGCCGGTTGGGCCCCGCCCGCTTTGGGTAGAAGGGCACGCCTCTCCCCTCCCCTCAAGGAGCGGCTTTGGGAAATAGCCGCTTGAACGGAATCCTGGGAATTGTAGTTTCGGGGCAGTGGGAAGGTAGAGGGCGGAGGACGCCGTGCGGGAGACACGCCCCCTCTGGGCGGCGTGAACGGAATCCTGGGAATTGTAGTTTCGAGAGGGAAAAGGCAGCCGTGGCTGAGAAGGTCAAACGGCCGACCCCCAAGGTTCTTTGCGCGAGAAGCCTCGGGCCTGTCCTCTCTATGGTCCTCCTGGGGTGTGAGGAATGATAAAACTCGGGATTTCGGACCCTGTAAGAAAGCTTTTGGGTCTGGCTGCATCTCACCCTGCAGGGAGCTCTCAATTGTGCTGGCTGAGAGAGTAAAATGGCTTCCCTTTCAGTCACACAATTGTTTAGGGCAGGGGCGGCCCAACCGTGGCTCTCCAGTTGTTAGTGGACTACAATTCCCATGGGGCCCTACACGCACCACACTGGCAGTGACTCATGGTAGCTGTAGTCCATGAACATCTAGAGCAGGGGTAGTCAAACTGTGGCCCTCCAGATGTCCATGGACTACAATTGCCATGAGCCCCTGCCCACCCCTGCATATAGTCTGATTTGGAGCAGCCTCCCAGTAGGATCTTACCTGGCCATCACAATGAGTTATGTTCTGGATCTTGCACCTGACACTGCCTCTTTAGGAAGGAAGGGGGTGATGGCTAAAGTTAGCAATCCTCAAGTTAGCAAAAGTTAAGGATGGGGCCCTCTCTTTATGACCACCCTACCCACTCTGAACAAGAATCAAACACACAATTTTCATGTGAAAATTGCCCCACGATTGGTGTTTCGACTTGATTTTCCGACATCATTTCCTATCACCTTCCGGTCCAGACTCTGGCCATTGGTTCCCCACCTACAGTGCTGGGCAGTTGCCCAGCCTTTCCCACTGGTAAGCCAGCCCCTGCTTTAAGCTGCTCTCTGTTAACAAAAAGGATAGCGGTTTGATCTGTGCTGTGCTGAACCAAAGGAGAAAAGTCTGTCTTCCCCTGTGGAACGCTCTCGTGGGAAGCGGAGGTTTGGTCTCTCTGGGGATTATATTCTTCCACGCCACCTGCAAGGAAAGGCTGTAAAATTCTTTTTTAAAAGGTCACACTGGCTATCTCCTCCGACAAGAGAGCCGCTTGGATTTCAGACCCACGATTCTTTATTCTGGAGTGGTGGCCGGACAGAAGAGGACCAAATGTCAGCGCCGAGGAGGGGTTGGGGGTTGGGGGGGAGATGGACGGTTCTTTCGGAAGATTGCAAATAAAAGGTGACATTTAGCAAGTGAACGTGTCAGAAGCACAGGCCAGAGAATCTGTGTTTCTGCAGAACAATGAAGCAGGCTTTTGGCCCCCATCCACCCCTGCTTTAGGGGGCCGTTTGAGATGTGGTTTGAGAGTAACCAATATTGTCCCTCCTTCCAAAGCTTTCTGCAGAGGAGATAACAGTTGCCAAGCCTCTGAGTCGAGCAGCCAAGCTTTTCCTTGCATTTTTAAGAAGCGCTTTCTCGTCTTCCCTGGATGCTGACACCAGAGGGCACTTTAAGACTCCAAATAAACCTTATGTATAATGGCTCTCATTTTAGCAGGCAGAAAGACTCTAGAAAGCAAAATATATTAAACAGTGGCTCGTGTTGTTCCCCTATCCTTCACTTTATCCTGGTAACAACAACCCTGTGAGGAAGGTTAGGCCAAGAGTACGTGACTGACCCGAGCTTCCCCAGCAGGCTTGCACGACACGAGTAGGAATTCAAACCTGGTCCCTCAGATACAATGACTGTTACACCATGCTGGCGCAAACAAACAAAAAAACAAAAAAATCACCTGTGCAGAAATTTATTGCATATTACCATTCTATTTTTTTTTAAATTGGCTAGCAACCCTATTGTGACATGTATTGTTTTACAAAGTCCATACAAGAGCGAGTACATTTGCAATAGCACCCATGGAGGGGGAAATGCAAGCATACCGCCATTTGCAAAATTCATTTTCATGGAATCACAGAGTTGGATTCCATGTGCCTTCTGTAGACTGACTGAAAAGAGCAACAGGCCATGTTTAATTTGGGGCAGGGATGGGGGCTGGTAGAAAAAAGTGTGCTAATTTGTGCTGAGTTCAGCGTCGTGGATCGCTTTGGCTCGCCAGGACTGGCCTCGATACTCTTTTGGGGAGCTGCCAGGCCGGAGGGTGCAAACCACCTGCAGGCTTCTCAGTGTATCCCGATAAACGCATGATCAATCTTTTTGTGCGTTGGTCAGCAGGAGCCAGTGAGATGAACATATGGCAGAACGCGGCTGCCATATGGAGGCATCCGAGGCTAAGCTTGCTTCAGCCGAAAACAGGTGCGGCCTGGTGGGAAACCCAGCGCTGGGCTCGCTTCAGCTGGAGGCGCTCAGAAACGTCAATTCGGCAGGATAAATGTCCAATGGGCCGCGATCTGAATGAGCACATGGAGTCATTCATCAGCATGGCCTTGAATCAGACCCCGGGAGTGGATTCTGGCTCGCTGCTCAGGAAGGGCATGAGCAGATGGGCGAAGCCCAGTGAAATGCTCTTCGCTGTCACCCTGTTGTTTGCTCAGGGAATTCCAGAGCCAGTTCTGGTAGTGCTCTGTGCCAACGGAATCGAATGAAATTTTAAATTCTGAGAGCCCCAAACTGTGCACCAGAGAGAACTGGCAAAGTGAAAAAAACAACAACCTAAGGACTTCTGTGAGCACGAATGGCCTATCCAGAAAGGAGGCTGCCTGCTGCATCTCTACACGAGTCAGTGCTCTGTCCTGGTATCCAGACAGCCTCCCTCGGGGATTGTTAGTTTTGCTGTATCACTACAGTGAGTACTATAGGATGACTTTAAGTACAGAGATGTTAAAGGATGACCTGCCTGTCGAGGAGGCTTTATGTGTCTGTAGGAGTGACAGCTCCAGCAGGGTGGCTTGAAATTTCAATCCACCTTTCCCTTATCCGATCATATCAAAGATCAAGAATGCTATCATAATTTCTGGAAACTATGATGCATTTGGGGTTCCCTTGATGGGAAGGTTGTGCAGGAAGCAGTGTCACGAGAATTTTTTTTAATGCAGCTTTATGTACTTACAGGATGTTTATGCAGAAAGTGGCAAACGATAGCTCTAAGAATCTCCAGACGATGGTTTCACCATAGACTTCCTGATGATTCCTAGAGCTACTCCATAGTAGGTCTAGGATTAATCAAAAACCGTATGGCAAAACCACCATTTCCAGTGATTCCTAGAGCCACCGTTTATAATTTCCTGTATGGACTTCTGATAAGCGTACAAGAATGTTTTTTTTATTTTTTATTTTTCTCCAGCTGCCTCTTGAAAAGGTGCCAGGCAATGTGATGGGGGTAGGAAATTCCGGGGGTTTGGCAGCCTGACTTTGCACCCATCTTCACTTCCCTCGCTGTTCCAGGGTGACTGGCGGGGAGGATGGTGGGCACTGGTGCAGTTCAAAGTGTTATGCTGGCTTTATGATATTTTATATCAGGCTCTGTAGTGTTTACTATTTGACACTTTCTGTGTTGCTGGTGTTTTACGCTGTTGGCTTTGCTTTCACCGGTTATCTGATTTTAGAATTTGATTGGCTTTGTTAGGTTTTGTCTTTTCATTTGGAAACTGCCACAGGCGATTTTTTAATTTTATTTTGGGCAAGTGCAGTATAGAGAAGGAAATAACACGAGGCTTCCTGTCTCCAGCAGGGATTATTCTGATCAGGTGGCTTCATCCTTCGAGGGACACTCCAGGCTTTCTCACGGCGTTCAGCCTAGCACTTTCTTTGCTCACTCGCTCCCTGCCTTGGCACGGTTTCAAGGTGACTCAAAGCAGAGGCAGGCATGAAAACCTCACGATGCTTTATTTATTGTTATTATTGGTGTCTAAGGCGCATTACCTACAAGACTCAAAGTGCGCAAACAATAACCTTTCCCCAAGGACCTTATTATCTTGATAGCTCAGATCCCCAGGTACGCCACTCGGGGCTCCTTGGAGAGAAAGTAGAATACGGCGCAGTAAACAAAACAATAAAAGGAAAGGAGGTCTGCCGAAGGAGCCGCTTCCTGCAAAAGGCACGGGACTGCTTGGGAACGTCCTCTAGCCTCGCTGTCTGTTGTAGGGCCAAATAAGCAGGGGAAATGTCCGGCCCCCAGCGTTTCCTGAAGGCCATTGAGGCTGCAGTTCAGTATGGCTGAACCTTGGTTCCAAGTGTGCAGACGGAGCAGACAGGAAGGGATGGTGGTGAAGACGACGACAACGAAGTCTGTGGGTTCGGTAGACACAGACAACAAGTTTCTTTGAAAACAATTAGCTCTTTCTTAACTCCAACCCCCAAATTAAACAGCAAACATATGCACCCAAGACGGTCCACCAGGGAACCTGATTAGCCCTTAGCGTAGCCCACCAGCCCATTCCCAGAGCCTCAGGCCAGTGAGCAATTGGCTAGATTTCAATCCTTCATTTGCATGCTGTCTCGTCGTACGGAATGTCCACATACATAACGATAATTACATGTTTGTTTCACTTTTACTTTGGACACCCAAAGGGGTTACCTGGCAACATCTTTCTCCTCTCCTCCTTTTTATCTTTGCACCACCCCTGTATGTGGCAGATGAGGCTGAGAGTCTATAACTGTCTCATTTGGCAAACTCCCAGGGCAGAATGGGGAGGGCTGGTGGGTCTTATACCTTCTCCACTGGTCTCCAGTTTCGCTGCCTCAGAAGCTACAAAAGGAAGAGGTTCCTATTCCTTCTCCCTGTCTATCCTTCTCATGTGCCCTCCGCCTCCGGAGTACAGCTGTGTGCACTTGAAGAGACCACTGTTATTGGTTTGGGTTATTCTTCTATAAATCTCCTTTTTAAATACTTTTAGCCAGCTAAGTGCAGTGGTTAAGAGTGGCAGCTTCTAATCTGGAGAGCTGGGTTTGTTTCCCCACTCCTCGTGTACATCCAGCCTGCTGGTGACCTTGAGCCAGTCACAGTCCTGTTAGAGCTGTTCTCACAGAGCAGTCCAGACGTAGATAATATATACTTTCTTTCATCAAATACTGATCCTCCTGTCCATCATAAGGTATCCCTATTCACAAAGAAAATTAGGGCAAGATTTGTGACTAATGATTTTATTGATAACTTAATGTGAATTTGAAAGTCTTATGACTGGGCTGGGATTTTTGTATATAGTGTGTATTTATTTTGGAATGTCTTGCAGTGGCCTAAGGCAATAAAATGCATGCCTGCCTACCTCCCATGGTGTCTGTTGCGGGGAGAGGAAGGGAAGGCGACGGTAAGCCGCTTTGAGATTTTTTTCAGGTAGTGAAAAGTCGGGTATAAAAACCAACGCTGCTTCTTTCTTCTTCTTCGCATTTTTCTTAAAATCTGAGTTTCTCCCCAAGTTCGTAGAAATCTCACTTTTGTGTCTATAGGGCCTCCATCCACGTATGGGGCCATGTGGACTATTCTAACTATAGGTATGCATTCCAATACTGTGTCAACACAAACAAATTTGCAAGGTCTAGGCCTGTTAGTTACCAGCACAGTGTACAAAGAACTTCCTTAGAAACACAAAACTTGCTATGTTCCCATTCTCCTAGACCTTGTTTGCAAGGATGTGCTACCAACAGAGACATCTAGCTGTCATTGAGATCAAAGATGGAGCTGTGTTGACAGGAATGAAAGAACACAGTGTTTTCAGCCTTTGAAGCTCCGAACAATGGAATATTATCTCCATCACCATTCTGGAGAAGGTCAAGAAGAGGCAGAGGAATCTATACCTTCATGCAATTGAAGCAGCAAGAAGAATTTCCCCCTTCCTTTTCTTTTGTTCTGGCTCGGTGGGTGTATTTTTTGTCCCTTAATATTGTAATGATTGTGTCCTATTTTGCAATTCTGCAAAAGGAGGATTGCAACAGGACTCAAGGACGGGTGCTTAGCATGCCAGTCTGGTTGTTCCTAAGGATTGCTTTCTCCTATATATCCTCCACGGGCTTTTGGACGTTAAAAGGAGGGCCCTGCACAACTGTTTTATTCAATGATTATTAATTTGCAAGCCAAAAGGGGGAATAACATTTTTTAACAAGCAAAACACGTCCAATTAAATAACTGAAACAAAGAGCACAGTTCCTCCCTTCCCTGCTGGTAGGAACTAATTATCAGCTTCCCTAAGGTAAAAGTGAATACATTCTGGTCTTCATCACCAAGCAGACAGGAATGAGAGTCACAAGACAGCCATGCTGTTTGCATACAAACACCACCACCGGGAAGGGGAGCTCAGCCTGGATCAATGGGCTATACATTCTACAAAGAGCAGTTAAGGTACCTGCAGAATTCTTGGAACTCCCGGAAGAAGACATACAAATGGAAGAGGATTCTGTTGATAGAGTGAACTCCGGATTTGCAACTATGAGAAAAGCTCCATGAGACACGTTGGTTCTACTAGGGCAGCCTTTCTCAACTTTTTTAGTGTTGAGCAACCCCTGGAACATTCTTCAGGCTTTGAGAAACCTCAGAAGGGGCACGATCGTGCAGAAGATGGTTGAGAAGAAGAGCTGTGGACACACCCACCCGGGGCTCCTCCCCTTCCCACTCCCTCCAGGTTCATCATTGGTCCTTTTGGGAGGTGGTGGGTGGGTTGACATGGCTATATATGGTCATATCCATGATATATGTTTGAAAATAAATAAAATATTCAAAAATCAATTAACTTGGACCCATTCAGTAAACCCATTCAGGGCCATCAAGAAACCCCACGGGTTCGTGAAAGCCTGGACTAGAGCCAGAATCCTTCAACCACATTCCGACAAGGCAAGGATGTGATAATTCTGAAGGAAATGCCACAAAAAAATTTAAAGAAAAGGACAGATCATGACTTTCTTACAAACAAACTGAAACAGGAACAGATTACATTTCAAGAATAGAGATTCAGACCAAACCAAGTCTTTAAAGAGAAAGAATTCATTGAAAGGTATAAAATGGAACGGGAAGACTCAGAAACACCATAAAGATCGAACCATGACCAGCAGCAAGAACTGGCAGTTCAGACCAGCAGAAAAAGAATAAAGAGCAGAAAAGAGACTCTGAATCCATTAAAACCTAAATATGGATTACAATTCTTTATGTGGAATATAAATGGACTGAACACTCCTAGGAAGAGGGGAAAAATTGTCTGCCATCTTGAAACATTAAAATGAGACAAGAAACCCACATTAAAAGGGGAGGACTGATAATAAACTCAGAAATAATCATGGCATTCTATTTAGATATATGATGACGGCAGCAATAATTCTATATGCATAGAACTGGGAAAATTCTAATTTATCTACAATAGAAGACTGGATTGTCAAGTTTGTTAGAATTGGCTGAAATTGCTAAGCTTTGGCTAGAGAGTGCTGTGTTGAGTGGGAAAATGAGGGATTCTGCATTTCCAAACGGGTAAGACACCCATTGGGGGGAGGGTTATATCGTTTCATCGGTCTGGATGGATTGTTTAATAGTCTTGGAAGCTGCTTAGTCTTGGAAGCTGCTTGCTCGAGAAATTTGCTGAATTCAAAAGCCTTCCCCTCAATTGCTGCAGGTTCATAAATAACCCTGGGAGGAGACTTCTGAGGACCATAGAATGACAGGCGAGGCTCAATTCCATTAATTTGTAAGGAGACTAATTAGGCAATTGTAGTGAGGGCTGCAGGATGGCGATTTGATTCCAAGAACTGACCCAATGAGGAGTGAACTCGCCTTCAAGCCCACGGCATCGAATGCAGGAAAGGAAGCCGCAAGCATCCTCCCTTAACCGATTCCCATAATGGTCTTGATAGGGCTGTGAAAAGTAGGGTTAAAAAAAACCCAAGTAGCTCTTCTTCTTTCTTAGACTGGATTTTGTTCCTGTGAGAAGCCTGTCCTCAACCCTGGTTCCCGTGACTATATCACCAGTGGAAATTCCTTGTCTGCCTTACTGCAATGCTACCAATTGCTCTTGGTGCATGTTTTGGTGTGTTTGGCAAAGACATCTTATAAACGCTTTGCGACTGCGTGTCCTGTACAAACGACCGATAGGGCTGCCCGAGGACGTCCCTGCCGTTCATCACAAAAGAAGGATCGCCTCTCCACGCTGGGATCGCCCTCCCTCATGCATTCAAACTGCCGCTGAAGCAGCCCACGAATTCCCCCTTTAATTTAGCATCCCATTCAGCTTGCTGTCGATTCCTCTGTTAGAAAGTTGGTTTCAATTACTCAAGAGCTAATTTCCCATTTCCCTGGGAGTTTAATTTCCTTAATGTCCCCGTAATCATATTAGGGCTTACCAAGGTAATGGCATTAGATGGGCAGGCTTTGTGTGCAAATGCAACAATGTCATTAAGATTGCATCCGCTCAATCGCTGAATGCTTTGAGGGAACGGCAGCCTTCCCAAACAACTCCAGCGGCCCAGAAACATACCAACTTTTCATCGTTTTCTCTGCTGCCCCAGAGGAAGACTTTGACGGGAACAAACTTGTTGAAGAATTTCTCACTTTCAACTTGCATGCCTTTTGGGGGTGGAGAGTGCCGTCAGACCCCCCTCTGACTTAGGGTCGTCCCATGGGGATTTCAAGGCAAGAGGTGTTTGGAGTTGGTTAGCCATTGCCTCACCTAGGAAGAAGGGGAGGGGACACGCGAAGCACCATTGCTGTCTTTTTGTCTTGTCTCTGTGCGTGGTGAATCAATCAACGAAGTGGAAACAGGGCAGGAGAACCCTGCAAAGGAGCCCCAGGGGTTGCCAGTTTCCACAGAAGCCATGAAACCTAAAACTAGCCGCACATGGAAAAGGCATGTGCTTCGTCCATCCTTGCGAAAGGAAGCTTGAGTGACATAATCCTGATTCCTGCAACGTCAATCCAATCTCCCAAAGAGGTACGGACGGTTCTTAGGCGAAGTATCCTCATTCCCAGTCTGAACCACTCAGACTCACTGCTGGGCACTACGGATATGCAAAATGACCCCTCTTGCAACGTGTCACATTACCCAGTATGTGAAATGTTAACTTGGCTTGTTGGGGTTCTCCTGATTCTGGGAGTCTGATCTTTTCCCTGCATGCCAATGTGAATAGGGCTCCCTTGTCCCTGAGAACTCGTGACCCAATGTGGGGATACCCCTGGGGGAAATGCAACGTGTATTTGAGTCCTTGAATCAAAGCCGTCTGGATTGGTAATTTGCTTGCAGAGTCGCTGTGAGAAGCTGGGTTTGGAAGACTGAAGAAGACCGATGTTGCTGTAAATGGGGCGCTCCCTTCCGGCTTGCTTCTGGGCCCCCTTGTATGTTTTATGGATGCTTTAGGCTGATCCTGCATTGAGCTAGATGGCCTGCATGGCCCCGTCCAACTCCACGAATGTATGATGCGCTCAGCCAGTGCTTTTCTAATACATCATGGTTGAGATCCAGACTAGCAGTTCTGCAGATGCAAGGAGTTCTAGCTGTTGTATAGTTTTCCTGCCTCTACACGCTCATGGCAGACCAAAATACCCCCAGAAACCTGTCCCTAGGGGCCCCTCCTCCCTCAAGAACAGGATTTTGGAGGGCATTTCAGGCTATGATGGGAGGGGGAGAGGTGGAAATCTCTGTGCCCATGGAGGAGCATCTACTTTGGATCCAGGCCTGCAGATTTTCAAGGGGAATTTGCTCAGGAAAGGATGCCTAGAATTTGTCACCACTCAAAAGGAGAACAAGCACCAGGGTAAATCTCAGGGGTGGGGTGGGGGTGTAAAGGAAGAGGAGGGTGAATGAAGGCCAGCCAGGATGGGACAGACAATGGCCTGTTTCCTTCAATGCTGAGTGACATTTCCTGTAATCCAAGGACACTGCTGGGAAACCAGTGGCATTCAGCATCAGCAATCAGTGCAAGGTTTTTCCAAGGGTGGCGGCCATAGCTTTTCTAGTAGAAAGAAAGGGATTGTTGTTGAATAATCCTTAACAGAAGAGTGACAAGAAGTCCTGGTTGTTATTGACTTGCTGTCTCTGAAGAGGGATCGAGAGGGGGGTCATCGTCCCCCTCCCCATTCATTTGTCATGCAACCCCCTTGTGATTGTGTTCATATTTATCTTTGAACGCTGGCTTGTTAAATGTGTTGTAAAACTGTGAGCTCATTCTCCCTGGGGCCGTCTCACATGTACTTGTCTCCATTTCCTTTGTCTCCATTTCCTTTGGCCCCCCGCGTTTTGCCCAAAGCAAAACTCCTAAGCGAGATTTCAAGTGAGAGTACGGTGTTGCTGGAGTGTGCGTTTGACAGGCGGGGGACTTGAGTTCCAATCCCCATTCCCCTGTGAAGTTTACTGAGTGACATTGTCATTATTATCTCAAGCCTATAGATGTCTATATGCTGCCATAGAATCATAGAGTTGGAAGGGGCCATACAGGCCATAGAATCATAGAATCATAGAGTTGGAAGGGGCCATACAGGCCAACTAGTCCAACCCCCTGCTCAGTGAGGCACTGGGAGCAAGAAAGCATTGTTATGTTCTTGCGGCATTATTATCCAACCTTAGATATAGGACATCATCTACTGCCTGTTGAACTCAAGGGGTTTGCTAGTGGCAATCTTAGTCCTTAAATATTTGATGGTTGATAGACAGATCCTGGTTGTCCGTACCTGAGAAAGGGATGGGAGAAGGCTAGCTACAGATGCTGCACCAACCGTGTTAATGGTAAAGCACTACCTTTATTGAGAGCCCTAGAGCAGTGGAAGTCAATTTCTTTAACTCCATGGGTACAAGCTCTTGACAGCAAGAGCCTTGGGAAGGTACGTTATTGGAACAAATTCTTCAATTCCAGCTTTCTCCAATATCTGTTGGAACGCATTTTCAAGCCCTAGTGATCTGTCCAAGGTCCTGAACAGCCAACTCCTTTATGCTGTAACTAGGGGACTGGAACCATCAGTCATGAAGGGATGATACTACCTCTTGCTTGACCCAGGTATGTGTCAACCAATCAGTAAGCTCCTCTGTGAGACCAAGACAGTCTGAGCAATCCCGTTGGCTTGTTCATGCTGCACAGTGCTGGGGAATCATAGAGCTGGAGGAGGCCATGCAGGCCATCTAGTTCAACCCCCTGCTCAATGCAGGACAGCCTTGCTTGCTATGTAGGATTCTGCTGAAGGGCACAATTCCTTTGGGGTCTGCTAGGTCAATTCAAATGAAAAACGTGCTCTCAACTAAAGTGAGAGTTCTCATCTCCCAAAACTGCAACCTGTCCCTTCTGGAAACTCTCTCTGCCTCTTCCCAGTTTCTTGTTGGGGAAATCCTGAGGAATTCCAAGGAAAATTAAGTTCTCTCAGTCCCTTGAACAAACACCACTCTGCTAGAGCCCTTTAACTTCTTTTTGCATCAGTTTTGTTTATGCTTTCCTCACACATGTAGGAAACACAATGTGCAAAGGAGCTTGACTTTCAGCATCTTCAAGCAGAAGTGTTGACACAGCTGTCACAAAGCTCACTCTTCGTTGGGTTACATGCCTGCTTCTTCCAGACCCTTATTTTGGTTTTCTGGAGGCTTTTAGCCACTTTGTTCTCCCCGCGCCCAGTCTTTTGTTCCCAGGTTTTGTTTCTCTGTAGCATCATCTGCATTTGCTTGTCTGTTTTGTCTGAAGGCCAAATGGCTGTACCAGCACTAAGATGTCAACTCTCTGCTCTGGACTTACTTTGAAGATAAGGCACTGCGTTCTGCGGGAAAGTGCATTGGTGCCCAGAATGTGTGATTGGGGGGTGTAGGGGGATTGTCTATATTGGCCTTTCTCAACTTTTTTGACAAAAGAGAACTCCCTGAAATATTCTTCAGAAGTGGTGCAATTGTGCAGAATATGGATGAGACACATAGCTGTGTACACAACCCACCCAGGGCCCCTCCTCTTCCCACCCCCTCCAGGCCCATCACTGGCCATTTTGGGAGGAAGGGTGTAGGTTGACATGATCATATATGGTCATATCACCCAACCAATGTTTAACGAATTTAAAAAACATGTAAGGAATTAACTCCCACCCATTTGGGAAACCATTTCAGGGCTGTCAAGAAACCCCAGAGCCATCGGGGTTTTTTTGTGAAACCTTGGTTTAGAAAGCTGAGTCTATATGAACCCTAGGTTTCTCTTACAACTCGTTCTTAGCAATGCCTGTTGGTCTGATTTTATTGTCTATCACAAAGACACCTATGGTGCTCTCTGTAGACTCAGATAAACAACTTTAGGACTTTTCTCAAGAAATGCCTCAGCTTGTTTTCTACGTGCCTTGGGGTTGCATTTAGGTTCACGGCACCCAAGAGTTCAAGACCAAGATCCACTAGTACAATATTGTTTTCAAAGTACCCTTTTCTTGGCAACCTGGAAAACCATTGTTTTGATAAAAGCAACCTGAGGACCAATCTAAAGTTTCTGTGGGAGGAAAAAATGAGTTTTTGGCAAAGCGAGGATCATCTGTTTTTGCAATTGGGCTGCTAATCACTTCCAAAGACCTCTAGATTAGCATATCTAATGAAAACACAGCTTGGTCTTGATTAAGATAATTGGGGAGATTTTTGTTCATTACTCTGCTAAGATTTGATGGCCACTCTTGCTCATTGAAACGGATACTGAACTGACGATATTTCAAGATCAGACCATTTGCTGCAGCTTGTGTAGTTAAGTAAGCCATGACTATTGCTGTAGCAATGGCTCTAAAATTAATAGACTTGAGGCTCTTTCCTAAATTGATTTTTTAAAACTAAATGCAGATGCACTTGTCAATTCATGGAACAATATCCAAGGTGGTGAATTGTGAGTGCATCTTTAGTTAGTGAAAACTCTTTTTGAGTCTATCAGATTAACAAACCTGTAGAAGACTTTCCCCCCCAAACTGATTAACTGTTTTTTTCACTAGTTAACAGATATATTGGAACATTTCAATGAAAGTGCTTTCTTAAAAGAAAAAAAAATACGGGTAGAAAGGGCGTATGAGGACAACCTGTCTGAACAGAAACATTTGCCATTAAAAAAAAATCCACTTAAGAATTCACCCAGCACTTTGCTAATGCTGTGAATCTTTCCTTTGATGCTTCCATGCTAGGAACTAATTTTCTTGCTGATAAACTAGATTGGCTTTCTTTCCTGCCTTCCCCTTTAGGAATTGGTACATTTTCTCAGCCTTTCCAAGAGCAAGGAAGAAAATTCAGGCTAGTCAAAGTATACACATAGGGGAAAAGTCTGAAATAACACAAGATTTTGACTTATAACCCGCCCCACATTCCCAAGTCCTCTGAAAAAGTTGTCAGCCCATGGTAAATTGTACAGCATGGCATTGATCAAAATTGTTAAAATTCTCAGCTTGCCAGAGACACTACTGATGGAAACAGGACCAGCACTCTAAATCCTTAACAGTTCTTAGAGGACCCCCCCCCCACATCTCAAAGAATGAATAATTTGAAAATGACTATAGCAACAGGAGGGATACCCAAATCCTCTCCCCCAGCTCATCATATTTTCATTGACTTTTAATCCGTTAAGACAACTTTAATTTTGCTCTGTTGACCATGTTAAGGCTGTTTGGGTAGGTAGGCTGTTTCTGATTGCCAGTGTTTGTTATGCTTGATTTCAAGGTTTAATTAGCTGCTTTTGTTTTATTGCAGTGCTACTTGTTATAAGCTAGAGTCCTTTTAAAGTAGAAAGGTGGGGTATAAATCTTACCAGTCAATCATTCCTCATCCAGGTTTTCCCCCCATGATGTGTACATTTAAGTCTTTCTGCCAAACCAGGTGACTCCGATCAATCAAATCCTCATTCACCCAACTAGTTTATTTTTGGCTTATCTGTCTCTGCCCCTGCAGATGTAGTTGAAATTTTGTGAGATGGGGAAAAAGACCCCCCAGATCCTTTAAAAAATGTTTTAACAGATTTAATTAGCATGTATTAAGTATCAGCATGTATTAAGACTAGACTAAAGGCTCCTACTAAAGGAAGATTTAAAAATTGCACACTTTTAACTCATGAAGGGGGAAAATACTAAACATTTGGATTTTTCACCTAATAACACCATCCATGAGTTTCTTGTTATCCTTGTCTTACTACTTCTTTTGGATTATTTGGTTGAGGAAACAGACAATCCTCACTTAAAACTATGGGGAAACCCGCCATTTTTTGAATGGCATAAAAATGTTTAAATGCAATTGTTTCCAACAAACTCCGAGCTACTTAAAACCTATCATCCCCGTGATTCTTTTGACAGCTGGCTTATACACTCGTCAGAGTTTTACTGTTCTCAGTAAAACTCAAGGAAGTAGCTAAAAATAGCTTGCACAGGTTTTGATTTCCCCACTAAGTGCAAGCAAAGCTACATCTGTTTGCTTTATTGGATTTCTTTGCCTCTTCCAGCTCAGCAGCAAACTTGCAAAGAGCAGGCCACATTCTCTAACATCCTAAAAGAGAGACCCATTTTCTAGCATCCCCTTCTCCTCCAAGTTTTTGGTGCCAAGACCAGCTCTTTGATACCGATATCCTCCAGTGTGGGCCATCTGGAGTACCCAAGTCAAGAGACAGCTGAGAAGGGCAGGGTTTGTAATTCCACATCGTTCTCTCATGCTCGCTGAGAACAAAAACACCTTCACAGAGGAGTAAGTTTCCCTTTAGCCAAGACTCAGACCACTACTTCTCTGTCATTGATCAAGATACATTTAGACACAAAGGGCCCCTCTGCATTAACATTCCTGTCAACAGAGATCTCAGTTCACATTGGCTTTCTTGATTAAACATCTCCCCATTCATGCTGACCTAGCATCTGGCACTTGGAATCTCCTCCAAACACACCAGCTAAACGAGGTAGCCCAGCCTGCCTCTAACATGAATTAGCTCCAAGCGTTTTTAAAAGCAAGTGGGGAGGAAGGCAATCTTGGTTCTCTCCAGAAAGAAAATATCCCCAAGGATGAAAGCATTTAAACTGCTTAAAACATATTGTGTTCCCTTAATACACTGGTACCCTTTTTTTCCAACTGTAGCACGCCTGGCACTTCTCTCTAAATGTCACCTTGCACCATCTTTCCCGATTTTACAGAGTGTGAAATATGCTCTGGCAGCCAAATGAACCAAGTTGGAACAGCGCTAGCTGAGGGATTTGGGAACCAGGCTAGCGAAGCTGTTCTTGTTTCCCAGGCTGGAGGAAGGGTTGAGAAGACGACTAATGACCCACCAGATGATGACGCGCACATCTCAAAGTTTACACCATGTTGGAAAAGGTGACTCTCCAGCTACACCTCCAGACCCTTCATTAGGCACAGCAGAACATTTTTACATTCCAGAAGAGTTCAGAAACCCCACTGCTCCTCTCACTTTAATGTCGCTCCTGAAAATGTCATGTAAACAATAAAGCCGTATACATGACTCTCACATCGGTCTCTGCTGCTCCTTGCAGAGTTGCCTTCGCATAGCCAAACAGATTTATAAAAACTGTATCAACTGCATTTGGGATTAACAGCAGCTAAAAGCTGAAGAATTTGAACACGATGGTTGTTACACATGAAGGAGCTGATTAAGATCCCCTCCTCACCCCCATGGTACTTTGTGATTCATTTCTCCCTCTCACATCAATGAGGACTTTTTATAATCCATGCATTGAAACGAGGAATGCTGCGACTGCAAAACACCCATTTATCCAAATAAATGGCTTCTCACAGATCAGGATAATGGCCTCTTTAGCCTTTGGTTTTGCTGTTTCCAAAGATGTCAAAGCCACCATCTCTATTTTATGGAGATTATGAAAATGACCACTGAGAACTTCTGTTTCTGAATAGCTCATGGGCCGTAATAGACACGGATTTACTGATTACGGAAAACATTTACATTAGCTAGAACTAATGATCCACCTTCTGCTGTGCTATAAGGGAGATTTCAACAGATCCCACATTCAGCTAGGTTGTGCCCCAGTGGACAATGCTGTATAGAATCAATTATACACGTGTTTTTTTCCCCATTGCCCATTTTATTTCTCGATCCGAGCTAAATTTCTTAACTCGCTGCCGTGTAAAAGAGAACTACGTTCAGATGAAGTTAAGATTCAGTTTCTTTTGACATCGCAGAACCCTGATATAATTGAACCAGTTGCAAAGTTTTTATATCTTGCCATGAGATATCGTGAATGTATTTTGTCCTACTCTAAAGCATCTCTGCCTTTGTTCTCTGTATAGCAGTGGCTCCTTTTGCACTTTCCCTCCTTATATTGTACTTTTATATGCTATTATTAAAAGGCTTGTTGTTGATTACTGAAAGCAAACATCGCTGCTTTACTTTAAGACGGCTGGAAACAATGCTGTTTTACCTTTGTCACATTCACAAGAAACTCTCCTGCACGTTGTCTCCCCTTTCTCCCATCTGAACCTAGTCAATTAGGTTGTATCACATTGTTCTTACTGGGCCTGCTGATGTGTTACTTTTGGGACCTGCGTTTCGACTGAGAGCTTCAACTTACTGAAACAAAGAACATGTAGGGAATAGATCATTATCGCTCCTGCCGAAATCCACTGGTGAGGAGACACCTCAGGCAGAAGGAAAGAGCAGGCACAGCACTTCCATTGCTAGCTCTGGGGACCCCGATGCACACTGGGAGTGCCGCAATTGGAGCCCCCAGCAATTTTTAAGAACTTAATGTTTTGAGTCTCTGCGCTTTTGTTTTTCAGAACTCCTGGTACATGTCTGGTTTAGCCCAAAGTCACAAAATACAGAGCATGGACACTTGGTAGACAGCTTGTCCCCATGAGCAGGATGTCACAAATTGTTAAAGAAACGGTAAGAGTCAACTAGAGGGTCCCCAAAGTAGACTAGAAATGTGGCACAGAGATTAATTTTTTTTCTCCCCTCCCCTCCTGCAATGTGCTGTCCGCTGGGGGGGGGGGGGGAACAGAGCTATGTGTTTTCTCTTCAGCTGTGCTGAAGACTGTGTATGAAAGAGATTCCAGTCAGGAAAACGGACAATGAACCCCTTTCCCTGATCTGCTACGGCGCACCTTTAAATACAAACTGAGCTTTTAAAAAATGAGATTCCGCAGTCTTCAGACCGAAACACCCCGAAGGCAGTTCCGTGGCAAGCAGTACAAACAAACGATTTGTAAGTTTCTTTTATATACATTTCTTACTACAACGTTTTGCCCATGGGCTCAGAGTTGTAAGGTCACAGTCAATGGAAAAAACAGACACGTAAACAAAGGATGGTGCAGAAACTTGTGGATTTTTTTTAAAAGAGGCTAATTGGTAAAGAAATCGGTTATTCTTCACAAGTATCAACAGTTCGGTTCATAGCTGTTGCCATGCAGTGAAAACCAGAGCTAGAGTGAGATGTCTGAGTGGCGTTCTGTTACCAGATGTAATGGTTTGTGCAGACCCTGCCCCTTTTTCAGGGTCACAAAGGCCAGAAATTCCCAAGTACTGCAATTCAGGTGCTTTTTGACTTAAGTCCCTCTATTCTCACCACAAGGTGTCTCCTCAAGATCAACTAAGCCTCTGCTGCTAAAAGGTAAAGGTAAAGGTATCCCCTGTGCAAGCACCGGGTCATGTCTGACCCTTGGGGTGACGCCCTCTAGCGTTTTCTTGGCAGACTCAATACGGGGTGGTTTGCCAGTGCCTTCCCCAGTCATTACCGTTTACCCCCCAGCAAGCTAGGTACTCATTTTACCGACCTCGGAAGGATGGAAGGCTGAGTCGACCTTGAGCCGGCTGCTGGGATTGAACTCCCAGCCTCATGGGCAAAGCTTTCAGACGGCTGCCTTACCACTCTGCGCCACAAGAGGCTCATTAAGCCTCTGCTGCTACTCTACTGCAAATTATTTGACTTGCCTGGTCAGTAGAGTCTCCCACCAGAGTTGTCTCTCTGAGATTGCCACAGTCCTCACCGGCCCTCTAGGTGCCCCTCTCAAGGCCCGTCCTTTCTCCTATAGGAAAACTGACAGCTGTCTTCCTGGTTGCTCATCTCTTCAAGGTGTGTTTCCCTTCACCCACTCATAATGCCAAAGTTGGTGATTTTCCAGCTGTCTTTTCCAGGCTCCCAGCTATCAGTGCTGCATTTCTGATTCCTGTTACTTCCTGGCCATTACTGTTTTCCCATCCTTTTCTTGTCAGGGTCCTCTTTGCAGAGGCACTCCAGCCCCACCCTCTTCCTCCTCTAAAGTCCTCCTTTTTATTTCATGGCCCTCCTGCCTCCATCCTGTTCACAACTGCTCCTAACTGGGCTTCTGGGCTAATCCTCTGCTTGCTGTTTTCTGGTCAGATCAGGAACATATCATGAAGCTATACAAAAAGTAGGAGAACTCTTTTAAAAACAATACAGAGGCAACAGCTAAAGAGAAATTTAAAATAACCATCAATAGCCAAGTAATTAATCTTTCTTCGATCTGACTTGCAAAACAAGTAAAAGCCCTCAAAGCCTTACGGGCCAGCCAACGAGGCAACCACCTTTCTCTGCTGGAAGAAGAAACGGCTTGGCTCTTAAGGGCCTGGTGGGGGGGGGGGGATTGCCACTTAGCTCACTGCATACCCTGCTGAGTGCAGAAAGCAAGAGCGGCCAGCACCCACACTACCTGGCTGGAGGCTTGTAAGGACATTAAAACAAGTGTGCCTCATGTCGCAATTTCTACGGAATGTGAGTTTGATTATCGGAATTGGCTGGCAGCCAATTTTACATGTTGAAGATGAGCTTCCCTGGCGATAAACATCAGCATTATATTTCTTGTCCCTGAATGAGTATCTCAGACATGCCAGCCCTGCCAAGTCTGCTATAGTGCCACTGCAGAACTTAATCTGGTTCCAGAAGTATCACGGTGGACAATGAGTGACCCTTTCTGGGACAGATGTAAAGCAAACTAGAATTCTGCAAAGAAACAAACAGGAAAGCTCCTCTGAGCATGAAAAGATATTTCTGATGGCTGCTCGATCGTAGGCAGGCATAAACAACAACCTGCAACTGCCCGAAAAGCGTTTGTATAAAGCACATTAAAAATAAAACACAGTCTTCTTAGCCTCAATTCACTTAGATCCTTCTCTTGACATGGTCAGCACTTTTCATCGACCCCATATCACCATGAGAAAAGTCACTGTTGACTCTTAACAGTGGTATCGGTATGAAAACCTATAAAAACAAGATCACTGTCAGACCACTTATTAGCAACTCTTTCGAAAGGCTCTGGAAAACATGGGCCCGGCAGCCCTTTCACAGTTAAGAAGCGGCAACCATCTCGGTTGGCACAGTGCTGAATATGGCAAAATTTGCCTTCTGGCAGTTTTTTTTTTTTTAAATCCCTGATGTATTGCTGGAAGAAGAAAATGTATGTCATGATAGAAACACAGAAGCACACTTTTGGTAACAGCCCTACCCTGGCTTCAAAGTGGTATTATCTGTACCCAGACCGTATGCTAACTACTCAGAGAGGGCCGTCACAAGGATTCACACAACTAGAAGACATCGGCATATCCGGCGACTTCATGCTGAATCGACCCTTTGATTACTGTGTGTCAAAAGCCTCGGTTCCCCGGGGGAACTGAATTCCAATATGAGATAAAGATTTAAGAAGGCCAACCCAACATTAAAAAAATATTTTGCAATAAACATACAATGTGAATTGATCCTGAATAACTGTGCTGGGATAAAGGTTCCTATCCTGCTGGCACAACATGATGAAGTCTCAGTTGCCAGTGCCCTGCTGACTTGTTGGCACGGAAAGCTTTAGAACTGAGGATCCAGGGAGCCAAAACCGGTCGAGATGAACCAGATGGATGCAATGCAACTGCACCAACTGGATGCCTCAGCTGGCACTTAACACAGTAACTCTAAGCTACAGTTTGACAAACAGGAGAAACACTTGAGTGTTAAGACGGTGTGGTCCTGGACCCACTTAGTTTTATTACTGAAATAATTAAGGTTTCAAACTGAAAACCAAGTACCTGAAGGAAGAAAATGTGACCAAAGGAAGGTAAGAAAGAATCTGGTAGCTAGGGACTGTTTCATATTTGTGGCTTTTCTTTAAATATCAGGTGGCAGACGTCCCATGCAAAACCCGTTTTCTTTTTTCCAACCAAATGGACACTTCAAGGGAAGAAATGTGCTTTATGAAGAGCTTTCCTTTAGTGGGGCAAAGGATAAATGAAGCTTTAAAAAAAAAAAAGTGAATATTTCATTTTCTCCACCAAATCCCATATGGTATGTTTATATACATGAAAATTAAAACTTTATATATATATATATTATATATATATAATAATATCTACATACACTCATCCCCCTTTTGAAATGAGACTAGAAGTCCATTGATAAGGAGCCCTGTGCCGCATCCTCTCGACCCCTCACGTAGATTTCGCATGGGATCTCTTCCATCACCCTGTCTTCTATGACATGTTCTGGGCACTCATGGCCCTGTTTGAAAGTGTAACTACTTTTTTTGAAGGTGCTGTTAAAGGTCTTCATCGGCTGGGGTTGTGCAAAATCATTGCGGAAAGGAAGTTCCATTGAACTGAGGTTGGTCCTGCTTTGCTTTACCGTCGCGGCCTGAGAGCCACAATGGTGGTCGTGAATGCACCGCGAAGCTGTTGAAGAGCGCCTCATTTTCTGGTAGTTCTCAAGTTCTTCAGACAGGTCAGCCAAGTCGGCAGAAATCTCTTTGTCTCTCAACGAGAAGAGCTCGTAATGAGGAGGATCGAACACCTCCTGGAAGCCCGTTTTGTTGAAAGTGGTTTTGCAAGCCATCACCTTCTTCCGCGGCTGCTTCACCTGCACCAGGATTGAGAGGATGAGAAGAACCAAGACAACCCCTGAAGTAATCCCAATTATTGTTCCATGGGTTTTGGTGATTTGCTCAAATAGTCCCGTCTTCTTCTTTTCTACAAGGGGACAAAAAGAAGAGGTGAGTTCTTTTAAGCCTCTCCGTCACATTAAGCACATGGCTAGAATGCCGTTTACAAGAGCAAGAGGCTTGAAGCATTGGTTCAGAAATTTAGTCGAGGAAATTAAAAATTCTCCCTCTTCTACAAAGCGATAGTTGTGACACTGAGCATGATGCAGCACTGATTAAGCCACAGAAGCGGAGAATTCTCTCACTCAAGTAAGACTGGACAATTTGCTGCAAGGGGGAAGCCCTCACTAACTGCCACTGAATATTGCCTCTAAAGAAAATACTGCATAAGAGGATGCATCCAGTACAAACCTATTTCAGCACAGGTAGAATAAATCCCTGCTTTTCCTGTAAGTGCTTTTAGCTTGAACAAATGCAAATGAGGGCAGTTTGCTCACTGGCAGTAGAAGCAACAAGATCAGAAGAGATGTGTAACAGTAGATAATGGGCCTGAACGATCTGCAAGTTCAAAGGCTTCAGAAGATATTCCAGTCATATTTCTAAAGAGTAGACAAGCTCACCACAGCAACCACTATAGCTGTGGTCCAGGAACTCCCTTCCAGAAAACGGTACAGTTACACTGAAGATCTCTCCTCAAATTTCACCAAGGGGATTTTCGAGTTTGGTAGCACCTTACAGTTGATTTTACAAGGAACACAGCCAGGACAAAAATTATCTATCCCCCAGATGGCAGCATGTTAGAGCAGGGGTCCTCAATGTGGCCACCAAGGGCAGCATGGCGCCTGCTGACCCCTTTCTTTGCGCCTGACAGGTGCTTTAGGAAGTGGGCGGAGTCAGAGGGGGCTTTTGCTCAGCAAAGCTTCTGATTAACCATGAGGATTTTTAAAATAGTTGCTTTGTCACAGATGTGTTAGAGGAAGTTTTAAATGAGAAATTCAAGTTCTGTCTCTCATTTAAAGGCATTTCAACTGTTGACTTGCATGCCACCTTCCACTTAATTTTGAATTCAATATTTGCTTGGAAAAAACAAACAGATTAACCAATCCTCTGTGTTAATTCTCCTCTGAGTGTCACAGGGATGTATTGAGATATTGTACTCAACTGTGACCAAGGTAAAAAGGCAATATAAACCTACCATCTTGATGTTCACTCCTCTCTTCTCATAAAAAGAATCACATTTAAAAATTAACCCGTTAACTGTGATACAGGAATGCAAACATGTCAATGAATGGCCATTACAAATTCGCTTAGTTTTGTGGCAGGATGAAGAGAAAGAAACTGAATCTTGATTAAACCTTGGTTTAGGATCGTGGCTAGTGGAGGTGGGGAGACTGGACTGGTTAACTGGCTTTCATTTGACATAGCTAATAAGAGGAAGGCTTTAATGTCAACTCTCAAATCAAGAGAGGAGCAGAAGACTGAGATGCACACGGATGTTTAGCGGCAAGATGGATTTGCAGGCATTTTCACATTTCTGCAGTGAAGACCAACAGCTGAATGCAGCCACAGTATATTTTCCAGCTCTGCTTATGCAGACACAAGTTGGATGCCTTTTGCAAAAAGACACAAATAACATACTTTTTTCATAGACAGAACTTTAAAAAAAAAACCCTGCAAATAGGATAGTTGTGTATCTAATGTGATAACAGCCACTTTAGATCTCATTAGCAGTAAATAAAAACATTGAATAATTGAATAGTTTATTAGTCTGACTGCCCAACTGAGCTAATGGCCTACAGATGCATGTTGAAAGCAACACCCTGGAGCAGCTATACAAAACGTTAATTACAGCATACGCATCTAGCTAGCAGAAGGCCCAACATGTATCGGATTCCTAGAAACATCTCCTGCATTTACAGACTTCTTTCAAGGCAAATGGATGAATAACAATGTCCTTACTACACGTTCACATAACTTTACATACGGATGAGGACTGCAGAGAAAATTCCCTTTTTAAAATAGAAAATACTGTGGGAAGCACTACACTACTACATAGCTTAACCAGCAGAGCTGCAGATGGGAAGACAGCAAATCTGCTGACCACAGGAACTCCCCCCCTCCCAATTGCTTCTTCACTTGGATGGCCAGTTTTAGGAGAAAGTCTAAAATACCCTGTTCAAATCCTCTTTTAATGCCATTATGCTGACTTTTATGCACTCAACAGCAGGTTGTATACATACAACTGAGTGCGTGGATTCTAAATGTTACATGCTAAATAGATGCCTGACAGTAGACCAGGGGACAGACAGACCATGAGCTCAGAAGAGGAAGAGGGAAAGAGAAAAAGAGAAGTCAGAAGGGAGAAAATGTTCAAATAGTGTATTTGGATAACTAAAAAGGAGCCTCTGATTAACTAGGCAACACATTTCAAAAGTCGCTTTAAAGGGCATAATACGTGTAACAACTGCAGATAACAGAGTGCCATCCCGGAGAAGGCATTCATCCTCCCCTCTCTAGGAATGAAGGCCTTTTCTGTGCTTGCTGCAAAATACACAGGCCTCATCTAAAAACAAAACATGTCTATGAGCACCTGCTGTACTCATATATCATTCCAACCAGTCAGTTAAACCTCACACGATTAATCAACTAAATTTTTCTTAACCAGTGACAGCCTTATTCATTTCCCTTCCTCCTCAATGTAGCCAGTTTAAACTAATTTCGGCCTTGAACTGGCTGCTCTTCCGAAAACTGCAAATCCTGCAGTACCAACCCTTCCGTTCTAAAGCTGCAAAGTCTAGGGAAGATGACACCTCTAGAAGATGAAGGATTTACGATAGCGCGACAGATTCACGGAGTAGATTTACTTTGATTATTAGAATGTTAGGGAACGTTTGCCACACCTCAGACACTGAGCGTTAACAGCGGCAGATGAGAATCACAAAGAGGTTTGATAGTACTTCATCTGAAAACACACAAGATGGCATTACTAGATTATAGCAATTTTCTCCATTATAGCTGCTTAAACATGGGGGTGGGGAAGATAAGGCTACTGTTCCAGGTGGTGACAAGAGGTACAACTATGAATAAAACAAGACATTCACAACGGGTGAAGAGTAGTGAAATTTGTCATCGCTTAAGTGCCAAAAAGCTTAGAACAAGGTTCATATTTACAGCTAAAATACAAGGGATATTTCGTTTTCAATGCCTAATTCTATAGCTAGAAAGACAACACAGAGTTCAGCCATGGTATTTGCGAATGTGAGGGTGTCCTTCTGAACCCATACTGACTAGGAGGAACGATTAAACCAAGCAATACTGTGTCAGGCTCCCTTCTACCGGTGCCCATTTTAAACAGCAAATTCAAATGGTGGAGGTCTATGAGGTATAGGGAACAGCTATTGTGATTTTAAATAGTGAAGAATTTATGAAAAATAAGATGTCCTCATACATAGAGAACCAACTTGATGTAGTGGTTAAGAGCGGCGGCTTTTAATCTGGCGAGCCGGGTTTGATTCTCTGCTCCTCCACATGCAGCCAACTGGGTGATCTTGTGGCTCGGCACATACTGATAAAGCTGTTCTGACCTAGCAGTCTTTGTCAGGGCTCTCTTTACCCCACCAGCCTCACAGGCCATCTGTTGTGGGGAAAGGAAAGGAAGGTGATTGTAAGCCGCTGAGACTCCTTTGGACAGCTAAAAACGGGGTATAAAAAACAATTCTACTTTTCTTTCTAGTCTCTGCACAGAAACAGACTGAGCTAGGAATACAAAGGACAGATACAAACACATGACCCTCTGTCTCTCAGCCCTATATAGGCCCTAGTTGGGTTTTGTTCTAAAGCTGTCTTTTTAAACTTGGAAGTTAATGTCTTCTAAAGGCTTCATATTACCTGGGAGTCTTTGTGTCTTCCACGTAACAATGACCACTACCCGAGATAGAGCTTCATGTGGGAGCTCTGTCTTGCAAGTCACCCCACAGAATCAGCCAAAATGGACCCTTCTCCCTCGATGCCAGGGGATTTTATTAACTGTCCATTTCTTGTGGGTCAAAAGAGTCTTTTCCTGAGATCTTCAGGGAGATACAGTCTAGCCTCTTTTTCACCTTGTAGGCGTCAGAGGTAAGGTGTGAGCTAGCAATTTTACTGCCACCAATCAGCGGGGCCGTTTGTATATACACAGCCTTGTTGTTTGGTACTGGAGCAGTGCTTGGGAGAGAAAAAACTTTTAAAACTAAATGTGGGATTCAGCCAAGACCACCCCCTGGAGTAAAAAGGTATTTCTCCAGAACTACAAACATTTGTTTTGAGATAAATCAATCAATCTTGGTTTAAATGATTTATGCATCACCCACAATTGATTTTGGTTGCCTACAGAACTAACAGACCGCCAACCAAGAAATGCAACATCTTATATTAAATGCACTTATATTAAATGGAGTTGTTGTTTTAAATCAAACCAGGGAGCTTTGGTTTTATCAGTATTAAAATTCAGAATCCATTTACATGAAATAGGCCAAGACAGCTTTCTGTTTCAGAGTTCATCATGTGTTTTGCTGTCTTAAGGCTGGGTAAACACAGTTCAGCTGTCCTCAGGCACATCCTGGATTAAACATGCACCACACTCACCTTTGCAGTGGTTTTCATCCCAAGGATACGCACAGTTTTGAATGCCGTTGCAGACTAGAGAATTATTGATGCACATGTTGCTATGGCAAAAGAAGGTGCTGCCTGAGCAGGGAGCTGAAAGGAAGAGAGATCAAAAGAAGAAAAAAATACTGAGCAAAAGTTATGAGCTGCCCAAACTTTTTGATATACAGCTTCAATATGTAATTACGGTATACTTTGATGTGGAAACTTAAGTCCAGGGAAGACTGCTGAATGCTGCATTTGGGCGTTCTCGAAATATCTTCCAAGTAGGTTTAGATCAAAATGGTTAAACAGTATTTCCAAGCCTTCTGGTTTTCAATGCCTGACCTATTAAATAAAGGGAAACCCAGTTTCCTTATTTAGCATATCCCGAAAGTCTCATCCGTGAGATAAGGCTGCAGCTCTGCCCCAATTGAAGCCACAGCACTTTCGAAATACAAAGGATAAAAGCCTTGCTGCACATGTAGCATACGACACCACAGAAGCGCTGTTGGTTTACAGCCAAGCAAGGTGCTGAAAGCGACAGTCGCATCTCCCTATTCCCTCCTCTGTAATTTTCAGATGATGAATCTCACACTGGGTAGGAAAAGCATTTGCCCCCACGAATCATGAGACCGTGTTTTACATGGTCTAAAATTACACTAAAATAGTGTGCTAAAACCGCCTAGATTTACTGCAGATGTGGTGACTGTAGGCACTTGTGACTCAATTTGCACATCTCTGTTCTAAGGGGAAACTGAAAAGTGTTCTGTTTTAACTATAGGTTATGCGAGCGATTGGATCTGCTGCTGGCTTGTAGCTCACCAGAGGTGTGGCCCGGATGTGAGCCATGATGGTGCAGGGGTGTCTTCCGTCTCATTAGAAACTGTAATCCCTCCCCCAAATTAATAGTAATGAGCACTGGTGGGGAAAAGGATAGGTATTGGATGTTTCCCCGACACCGTGGTTAATAGTGGCTGGGGGGGAGGGGATCTACTATCAAGGAAACGGCATGCGGGAGGAAGAATACCCATCTTATCACCGATCCTCCTACCTCACTGTGGATGGCTTTTAATGTTTAAGGAAAACATTGGCAGAATCATATCCCATAGACCAGACATTCTCAATGGTGGCCATATTTCCCTCTGGGGGGCCGTGGTATGTTTGAAGGGGGCTGCAGACTGGAAAATGTGAGAAGGGGAGCCCAAAGGGTTTATGAGGTGCCCTGGTGACTGAACCAATGAAATACCCTTTTTGTCATGTATGACGTCATTAATGGCAAGGGAAAGAAAAATAAATCATGTAATCCGTTCCTTTATGTGTGCTTGAATTAATGCATTCAATGCTTCTCTAGGTGGCATTTTCTAGAAATCTGTCTTGCGTCCATATAAGACAAGTGGAAGCTGGTAAGTTCTCTCCCAGCTTAGGCATTTTTTAGCCTAGCTCACTGGGGAAGCAGCCAACCTACCACAGGGGGCCCTGGAATCTGAGAAGAGATCCTACAAGGGCTGTGGACAAATAAAGGTTGAAAATGGCTGTCATAGACCATGTTCTTCAGCCCTGAAAGATGCTTTCCCTATGGGTTCTATATGGTATTTCAGCAATATACTTACGATCCACAAACGATGTGAAGAGCATTCTGAACCTGCTTAGCCTACTGCCTTCGTCCGCCCACATCCGCACCACCCCAATTCCAGTTTGAAGCATCACATCGTTCGCCACGGTGCTGCAGAACTTTGCTTTCAAGTTTTCAATGGAGCTGCTTCCATCATACACGGCCACAAAGTTCCTCTTGCATTCATTCGAATGCTCCATTTGGTAGTCCAAAAACCTCAAATAAATCTGTTTGACAGGGGGAAAAAACCTTTTTAAAAAAGCGAACTACTAGTCAAGTTGCATGAAACTGAAGAAAACAACAACCAGCACTGTAATTTCCAAATATTTTTAAATTGCATATTTACAACTTAGTGAGAATTAAGAAGGCAGATAAATAGATTGCGATTTTATATATACAGCCATTTATTTGAGGAATTTAAATGCCGCCTTGCTGGAGATGGTTTGTGTTCGGTGGTTTACAAAAGAAAAAATAACATAAAATCATTATCAGTATGAAAAAAGGAAAACAGGCCATTAAAATGTATGCCAAATCAGTTAAAAGGCATAAACATTTGCACTTTATAACTGATAACTTCCAATGTCCAACTCCTTTTAGGCCTGAAAGAAATTTTAAAATAGTTCCTTATTATCACTCTATAAATCTCTTTAAATATGTATTCTTCCTAGAAAGACAAAGTTGAAGTTCCCTCTCGTACAACAAAACTGAATCCTCATTTTCCCCATGTTTATTTTTTGCAGAGCTTGCTGACTCAAACCTAAGAGCAGCTGTTCTTTCCTTGGCAAGTTAAATGTACATCAGCTTAATTGAAGATGCTGGCCGGGAAATATGAAACTGTTTTAGTTGGCTGGTATGATCCCTTGCTTCTGAATGTCTTTCCATCCCTGTCTTCCAAAATTATTCTTTGATTAAAGACAGCAACTCTTGAGAACTATTTTGTGTGAGGGAAGAGTGCAAGAGAACCTTGAGATTTTATAATTCCTCAAGGGATGCATGCTTTCACTCATCCATGCACATGAATTCCCTCCATCGAGTCACCATTTCATTAAATGCATGGAATTCTGTCTTGGCAGGAACATCAAACAAATCTTTGGCTATCATTTCATTATGCAGGAGCATACTTGCAGTATAAGTGGACACTGGATTGCTACTTGGTCTCTGTTTAACAAGGTATTTGAGCACCCACAGACTCAAAGAAAGGTGATAAGTTTGGACAGAGATGTGTTCAGGAAGTCCTTCAGTCCTGCTCGGAGGCAAGATTCAACAGCCTAGTAACAAGCTATCGAGAAACAGAATTCACTCCAGGGGGCAACAGCAAAACGGCGCAAACAATGCCAAGCTTGCACTCAACAAGAAAGACAGGAGAGGGTAAAAAAGGAAACGAAACACTCAATCTGCTGGAACCCTTCTTGCCTTGACTCACTCAACTGTAGCATTTATATTGCTATGGTGCAGGGGCTGGAGCCAGCGTTTCACTCCATTAAGGAAGGGAGCTTCTTGAATCCCTACCTCCTGCTGAAGCCCCGCACCAGTTCTGCTCATGGGAAGGGTATGGCTTTCAAAACCAGTGGAAGGAGAGGGGGAGATAATGGGGTTCTCCTGTGGGAATTGGTAAAAACTGCTCTGTCTGCAGGTGGAACATCACCTTTGGATCCAGCCCAAGCTTTTAAACACCAGTTCCCAAACGGAAGAAGACTGCACTGAATGCTTGTGGAGACTCCTTCATTTACAAGTGTACAAGGGTTGGGTCAGTGCCATGATACAGAAACAAGCAAAAACCCATTCCCTCTCCAACAAGAAACAGGATTTAAAGCGGTGGCTTCGATTTTTATCCGTCTTGCGATCCTGTAACACTTAGGCTCGACATGGCTTGAGGACTACAAATGGCCACATCATGTGCGGTTAGGCATCCTTTCATTCCAAGGCAACTGAGAAAAATACGCCACTTCCCATTTGTTGAAGGGACAACCAAAAGCCCATTTGAACTTTATCATATGGCTGTATTTGGATGTGTGACACAGTTTACCAATTAAACAGAATTAATTTTTGCTTTATATTCCCACTGTCTTGATGGTAGTTCATAGCCTGAGGAAGAATGCTTGCACTCGAAAGTTCACACCTTGAATAAATCTTTGTTGGTCTTAAAAGTGCTTCTGGACTCTGATTTTATTGTGCTGCTTCAGACCAACATGGCTACTCATTTGATTGAGCTTCATCAGGATTTGAACATGAAAAGATGTAACCCTCTCAACTAAAAGGGCTTTATTCTATATTTGTCCCTTATATTCTACTAAGCCAATGAGAGCCTGGAGGAAAAAAAATACAAAGTTCCGAGCCAATCTGGAAGGTCCCTTTCCAGAAACAAGGCTAATAAACAGCCGAATGGGTCATGAAAAAGGCAGCACCGTTATTGTGCATCTGACACCCTCTATAAATTTGCATCTATCTTGAGCTCTCTCAACCAACAGCAGGTAATGAATTTAACTGAACAGGACAGACTATGCAAATAATTACTAATGACCATTCCCTGCCACTAATAATCTGCAAGGCCGTTAAAGACGGAGAGATTCAGTGGACCCACCTTGGCATTTGGAGTCGCCTTAATTGTCCATATACAGTCAACGGCCTGCCCTGGCTTTGTTTTCTCTTCCTGTTCTACTTGACTGGAACGCACTATCCCGTCAGCTCCAGAGAGCTCAAACTGGCAATCTACAGAGGACAAGATATCGTGTGATGTAAAAAAACTATTTAAGGGTGATGTAAAACTTAAATTTATTAAAGAAATAGGACTGCAATACTAGACCTGGGATAGGATTCAAAATGCCTCCTAGATAAGTAAACTCAGGGTCTGTAATGAGAGAAAAGGGATGATAAAAGGCAAGAAATGTACTTCTTGTTTCACAGCTCAAAATGCACAAAAAATTACATGAGATGCTAGAAAATAAAGTACCACAGTTGACTAGAGAAAAGACAGAATTCTTATAACACATCAACTGACTGTACCTATGTAAGAATTTAACAATGACGCTGATCAATGCTCAGCTAGATCCACATAATTACAATCTTATTTGCCCAGGTAGCTTCTGTGTCAATGTTTCCCATTAAATATAATCTATTTGTACAAGCATGAGTCTGTTTATTTATTTAGAAAATTTCTATGTCACCTCTCCAGAGAATCTGATTGAGGCAACTTAGAAAACAAAACACAGGAAAAAGCACTGTAACCTGAATAAAGTTTGATTACAGTGGCACCTTTAAGGCCAACAAAGTTTTATTCATGGAATAAGGTTTTGTGGCCTAGCACACTTCTTCAGATACCTGAAGATAGGGTATCTGGAAAAGTGTGCTTACACATGAAAGCTTAAACCTGGAATAAAAGGCTGCTGGTCTTAAAGGTGCCACTGGACTCAAAACTTTTTCCTGCTGTTTCAGATCAACATGGCAGCCCACCTGAATCCGCACTGAAAACTGTTAACAATTAGAAACCGAGCTAGAACATAAAAACACCATAAAACAAATCTTATCAGGCTAGAAGGAGATTGTAATAAATGTTAAAAGATAAATTCTTTAATTAAAAGCCTGAGTGAAAATCAACTTTTTGGCCTGGGGCTAAAAGAAAGTCAAAAGGACAGATTACCCTTCGGCAGGAAAAAGCAGGCCAGCACCACAAAGACAACGGGGCTAAGCCTCACGTATGCATAACACTAATGTCATCTGGGCTCCCTTCCGGCCCTGGTCCATGGCAAGGAAACATGGATTCTTCGGCATTCCCTGCCTTGCCACAGCGGCCATCAGAGGTCCTGTGCACATGGGAAGAGATGGGCCTTGGAGGCCTGGCTCCCCGCTCCACCACCTATGGTATCCCTACGGGGACACGAAACAACCCATTCGGCTTTATGGTGCTGTGGAGCAGAATGGGGTGTTCGTACACCCCCGTGATGGTGGGATAGCGGCATGCCCCCTCTTCTCCCCGCCCCCGGTGGCAGAACCTTCCCAATCTGGAGTTGTGAGTGTGCATGCACAACTCTAGGATGGACCATGTCAGCTGGGAAATGTTGTCCCCATGCACACATGAGAAGTGGCAGTGGCCTAACCACGTGCATAATTGGTTGAGAAGTGCCAAGCGAGTCTCAAGGGGAACGGCATTGCATGAGAGAGGTGCTCCTCCTGGAAAATCCCTACATTCAAGTCTCCAGCTACCATGTAGTAAGCAACCCTGTCTTGTTGTTGATATGGAAAACGACATTTACAAAGTTCATCTTAGTGCAATCAGGAATTAAATATAAAATTTTACTTAAGGGATTTGTATGTGGCTCTCAGTTTAGCAAGAATAAACATCTGTAAGCAGAAAACACCAGAAAAGTTTGATTTCAACACTAATAAGTTCAATAAATTCGTTGTAGAATAACAGAGGAAGATGAAATTTTACCTGGTATAAAGGAATATTTTGCTTTAAATCCCCCTCCTTCTATCTCCTCATCTGATGTAAACTTTATCCACATAAACCTCCCTGTAGATCTAATTAGGGCAGGACTTTTTGGACCACAGTAGCGATCAATAAGTGGGGAGAAGCCAAAAGGTCCATCACGAACCTCCAGGTGATCAAATCGACATTCGAACGAGGGTTCTATATAATAGGGTTCATCAAAGGTCAGTTCTATTCTTTGGCGTGGGGCAGCTGTGAAAAAGTAGAACCAATCCAGGTCAACATAATATTCAGCATCAATTAATAAAAGCAGTTTCTGGAAAGACATGACATTTTAAGCTTCTCAGACCAGGTCGAGAGCTAATTACTAGTACAGTAGCACAAAGATAGCTCTTCATTAATAGAATTTAAATGTTATACAGAACATGCCACAAAATGGCACACATGCTACACACTCCTGAGCGATTTGTTAAGTCATGGCATTATTTTTGAACAGGAAAACTGGTTTGACCAACACTAATAATTTCAATACTACTACTGAAGACATATTTTTATTTGAAAAAGAAAGCTGTGGCTCACAAAATCTTATCCCCTGCCACAAATTTTACTAGACTTTAAAGTGCTACTGGACCCTCTTTTCTACTGTTATAGACAAACACAGATATCCATCTAGATCTACATTTTCATTTGATATAAATCAGTATTTTGAAGTAAAACTTTACATATTACCTTTATTCACATAAATCTCCGATAGTTCCAAATGGGTATTATTGTGATTTAAGAAAAACGGTTCCCATGATATTTCTGATGAATTTTTTTTTAAAGAGGTGCACACCTTGCTCCAGCCCCTCCATCTAGGATTGAATTCTGCATTTCCCCCCTGAACAATACCTATCAATTTAGTCCATTTTTACCTTGCCCTTCTTTCAAGGACCTTACATTGGTGTGCCCAGACCTCCCTTCTTTAGACCATTTTGAATAATTCAGACTGTTTCCAACCCACTACTGCAGCACTCAACAAGAGGGAGGAAATGACATTAGAACAGAATACTTTCTTCAGAATCAAGGGTGGAATACAAACAGAGAAGCAACGGCTTGCTGGACTGTACCACCTAATTCGCCATTTTGTCTTTGACATAAATTAGGAACCTTTGAGAAGTTTACAGGAAAAGCACGGATGGCAACAGCTGCCTCTCCGCATGCAGCAGCATCAGCGGTGGGATTCTGTTTAAGTACCATGGCTAATGACTATTGAGAGGCTCACCCTTAGCAAACTAGTCAAGTTCTTTTAAAGTCATTAAACAAGGAAGTGTGTTCACTATACTCAACCCCAGAGAAATCTCTATGAAGGGCCCGGTGGATTGTCACAACTCCTATCTTCATGTCCCCTTCTGCCAAGGAGGACATACACAACAGCAATGACATATGAAGAGGACCTTGGAAAATGGTAAGATGAAAGACCAGTAGTATGAAGGGAATGCAGATTTTCATAGACATTAACGTATACCGGAAGGCCCAGAAAAGGGAATATCGAGTAGCACAGCTAAAGTATTGCCAAGCATATCCTAAAATGCTACAGGCCTCTTAGAACTAATGTCAGGATTTAAAGCTACCAGGATGTTTATCCTATGAATGCAAAAACACACTTGCATTATATATTTAATGGCACTCTGGATCGGTAAATGTCATAATTTTTGTCAGCTGCAGTGGAATCAATGCTGGTGTTCCACTCTTGGACAAACTGCCTAAGAGCACCAGTCAAATGTTTGCCGATGTTTTCTCAAGTGTATTTTATTCAGAAGTAGCAATACTGTGTTTAAAATTGGGGGGGGGGGGAGTTCTATTCATATCCCCAGCAATCAAAGTATCGACATACAAATGAATTTCAATACCTTCCAAAATATAGACACACTCCTGATTGGGCGGATACAAATTAGGGAAGTTTGGTGATGTGAAGTGTCCTCCATTGCTTGTTCTTACCCATTCACTACACTGGGAAGATGCCATGCGGCTGCCTCCGATATTCTGCCCACCTTTTTGAAGAAAACACAAACACACAATGAATGGCTGCTCCTGGAAACAGACAAGGGGGAATCACTTCTGAACATCTCTTGGTTTGATAACCACTTGGGGTTGCTGTATGTCAGTGGCCACTTGATTGCCAATACGTACACATGGCCCTAAGACAGGTTATATGAGGAACAGAAGAGCCTCTTGTGGCGCAGAGTGGTAAGGCAGCAGACATGCAGTCTGAAGCTCTGCCCATGAGGCTGGGAGTTCAATCCCAGCAGCCGGCTCAAGGTTGACTCAGCCTTCCATCCTTCCGAGGTCGGTAAAATGAGGACCCAGCTTGCTGGGGAGTAAACGGTAATGACTCGGGAAGGCACTGGCAAACCACCCCGTATTGAGTCTGCCATGAAAATGCTAGAGGGCGTCACCCCAAGGGTCAGACATGACCCGGTGCTTGCACCGGGGATACCTTTACTTTACCTTTTAGGAGGAACAGAACACTTGTTTCAAGAAAAAGAATTTCACTTTTTAAATGCTGCTACTCTTTCATTGTTAGGACAACAGTTCCAGGAAAGATGCAGGATATTATCTTGATAAGGTGGGCAATGCTGTAGGGGTACTGTCCTTAAAAAACCTGGATCACTACAGGACTTTTTAAAGATATACTAGGTTCTTGAGAAATGTCTAGGTTTCTATAATCTTTCAGCCTTTTTATAAAGTTAGAATTTAGCCAGGTTTTTCTCCATATGTTACTGTCTTAGATGGAAGAAAAGGGGCTGAACAGTAATTTGTTCTTCCTCTCAGGCCCTCCAAAACAACAGGCATTTAAAATGTGGGAGGGGGAGAAAAGTCAGTCATCCAATGCGCAAACACATCATATGGAACACTCAGTGCAAATTCATTTTCAAGCAAGCAAGCCAAAAGCCAGGATGATTTCTTCCTACTCAGGGAGCAATTAACACTATTGCATTGTGAGGGGGGGGGAAATCAATTAGCATAGCCCTTTAAAGTCAACATTATACGAACATATGTTCAACAGAGAGCTATTTCTTCATTCAGAATGTTATCAGTTTGTTAAACGGATTTCAAAGTTCTTGGTATTTTAATTATTTTCTATTTTTTTTCTAAATTAGCAACTTATTTTTCTTGGTTTGCTTGAAAGAAACAAAAATTCTGAACTTAATTTTTTTTAATGTACAAACATGAATTACAGTGCTTTACCCAAAGAACTTCTTGTACTGTACCTTGAGTCTTCTGAGCCACAGCAATACCTTCCACAACCAGTATAGTTATTAAGAACACTGGTGAGAAAAAATCAAAAACATCATTAAGGTATAGATGTATAAATGTAACAAAAGCCACAAGTCCTCATCTGTTACATTTCTGTTCATCTCAGGGAGTAACGTTTCAGACTCAACCTTAATATTCATTAAAGTACTAGATTTTCCCTGCTGTAACATAATGGACACATGACTGCATTTTTTTCTTGATACCAATGTATTTCCATTAAGATCCTCTCCCTCATATCTCACTTTTTGGGATAAGCTAGATAGTTGTGTGGTTTGTCTCATTAAGGATTTATTTCAAGTACAAAATACATTTGTTGCCGGAATGATATTTCATAATTGGTATCATCTATCTATGAAAAGATTAAAATAATCTTATCATGATTTTATAAACATCAAGAGAGAAATATTGTTGGTCCTTATAATAGTTTTTTAAAAATGAATTAAATAGTTGCCATTTTATTATTTTTGAAAATGTTATTGTTTCCTGAACTCATGTAGTGAGAATGAAATACATCATATGATTTCTATTTTTGTTGGATAGTCTGGTGTTTTCCATCTTTCTTCAAGCTCTACTTGAGTCATCATTATATTTAAACTCAATTTAACATCACCTTCAGCTGTAACATATTTTAGATATTTCAATGACAAAATCATGTAAGCTTTATATCATTTTTCTAAACCAGTTTAACTTCAGGGTCATAGGCATCAGCAATTTATAAAATCTTCTTTTAGACTACTACATTTCCAACAAGTCAGGTTAGAATAATATGTTTTATTTAATCTGGAAGGTATCAAGTATCTATACAAGACCTTCAATGAAACTTTTCATATTTGATTGTATGAAGTCGTATTATAAACTACCATTTCTTTTCCTGTATCATTCCAAGATCTTTGAATCCCACCTCATCTAAAACGTTACAAGTGGCAATTGTAAACTGTTTGCTGACAGTGTAGTTATGTCCCCTTAGATTGCCTCTAAAATACAGTGAGTTACAATAATAGTTCTTCAGCTGAAGTTACTGTTGGCTTGTATTTATAACTAATTCAGAAAATGTATTAAATTCTCTTCATGGGAAAATAGAGGATGGCTGATTCCACCACAAACTTCTCTGCTGACATCCTTATTAACTGAAAAACAAAACTATGAATATCCAGGCCATTCCCAATACCAACGCTTCCGAAATATGAACGGCACTGAACAAAAACAATGGGATGGAAGTACATATTCATCCATCATGCTAATTATAGGAAAATATTCAAATGTACACTTGCAGTTTTCCTTTTCTATGATGTATCTATTTCCCCTCCAGTTTTCTGAAATACTTCTCTGTTCTGCCTCCGCTTACCTACAGACACCTGTTCTGTACTCGAAAATTATCAACAGCACTGTTATCATCCAGACACATGGGAAGGAATCTCCCCTAGAGGTTAAACTAGGACTTAAACATCTTTCAACCCAAGCCTGAAACACCCAACATGTCCATTTTGTGGATGCCAATGTGCCAATATTCAATTAACACATAAGCATCCACTTATACCAAACCCCTACCAACTGCTGCACATATATTTACACACTTCCAGTTACCAGACCGAGCATATCACACAATCCCTTAATCACAGCCAAGCACTGTATTCCAATCATATTAGATCTGAGTTCTTGAACGGGGACTTCATGCCAGAAGGATCAACAAATCATCCAGGCTCATCATGCTACCAGGCAGGTCCAAGAAAGAACAACAGAACGCCACATCACCTACGGTTACCTTCTTAAACCAGATCATTACCTAAATTGTCTACAGCCCATCCCAGATAGTGATTATCCCCCTCACTCAATGAGCCACCCAACAGAGACACAAACCCAAGGATCAGACCCTACAACAAAACAAGATGCTTCAGCCTTGAAGTCCATATATACACAGGCAATTCTGTGACAGGAACTAAGACTATCAAACAGTACCATCTTCACCCACTTGCTCATGACTCCAATACAGGGATTCCCAGCCAGGGGTTCTTGAGAGCTCTGGAGGCAGTCTGCGGCATTTCCCCTCCTGTCTTAATGAATTCAAGCCACAAGCTAGGGTACCGGACACTTCCATTATTCCCCTCCCCCCTCCTGTGTAAGAGTCGTGGTGGAGCCTGGAAGGGGGTGGAGCCTGCATGCCCGCTCCCACCTTAAACCGTGTACTGGGACCCTCATAGTCCTCCTCGAGTCTGTCTTTTAACATGGGTGGTGGGCATGGCAAGGAGGTGTGGCCAGCTAACATCACTTCCAGGGTTCCTCAAAGCCTGAAAAATTATTTCAGGGCCTCCTCTGTGGTCAAAAAGCTGAAAAAGGCTGCTCCAATATAATGAAGGCCACCATGTATCAACAATACTCTCCTTTCTACATAGGATAAACAGGCAAATCCCCATGCAAAAGAATAAATGGATAAATCTGACTTTATAAAGTACAATATTCAGGAACCAATAGTTGAACATTTCTATCTTACAAATAAATTGTTGCTGGACTAACAGTTATCATTCTTCAACAAAAATTCTTCAAAGTTGGATTCCAGCATTACCCCTTGGAATTCATTAAGAGGTTCATACTGTCCCCACCTGAATAAACAGGGATTTGGGATTTCTGAGCCACTATAGTTGATATTAGCAAAATCTGTGATTCCCTCAACATTACAGGCATTAACAAATGGATTTTCTTGATTAGTTTTTTTATTTTTACTAATTATAATTATATTTCATGCTGTACTTGTTGTATTTGATGCCCCATGGAGCCTGCTGATTATTTTCTCATATTTCTTATGTAAGGTGTCCTTAGTGAGTCCCTGCAAGTTTATACAGGAATAAAAATGTGTTCATTTTTAAAGTGTGACAAGGCTTCTGCATTATTACTAATTGATTTTCCCCATGCCTTCTAATTAAAACAATTCTAAGTGGCTATGATCAAAGAAAAAAATCGATCAAATTCTGTATGCAGTAATATCTCTCTATTAAAATATCAGTGGCCAATAATCAGTTAACTCTGGAATTCACTGTAATCCATCATATAATCCATTTTAATCCAATAGTTTAAATAACTGTCTTTTTATAGTAAAAAAGTTATGATTTGTTTCTTTCACAATAAATCTAACATATATATATAGAATGATGATTTCAGCATCTTAGTTTCTGTCCCAAGGTCATGGTGGATATAAGTCACTCAAGGAAACTGCAGTATCTCTGGACTCGCTGCGGAAAGTTGTAATTGTTTCCTTCCAGTTTATCATTTGTTATATCTGTGACTTCTGCGATCCTACCAGACTCCAAAAAATAAAACTTCCCTGCATCACACACCAATTCCCTATGCAAAAACGAACTCTTCTCTAAGTTCCCGTTCATTTTCTCTCCCAGTGTGATCACTAGAAGAAACCACAGAGAGAAAACCAACAAATTGTGGCCTTGGTTGATGTAGAATGCCCAGGGGAGAGAGAACAAACCAGAAATTCCAGAAGGGCCCTCAATGGAGCAAAAGCTATCCAAGTGTACAAGTAACAGAGAAGCTGACTGCACCTGATGGACTTCTAGCAAATTCTCATTGTACTTTCTCCTCACCTTTTTGCACCATAGAAATTTTTTTTTTTAACATTTCATTCAAAGTGTGACTTTATGCAGTTTTAATCAAAAATAGTACTGAAAGCATGCTCTTTTTTGTCATTAAGAAATAGGATACATGACCATTGGTGAGGGACAAGGGTTTGTGGATGTTAAAAAACATTAGATGGCTTTCATTGTGACACTGCAGCTCTCAATAATTAAGCCCCTCCCTTTTTTTTTCAAGAACACAATTCTTGTGTGTTCTGTTGTTTATCAGTGGTCTGTTGTAAAACTCTTGAAAAATGCCTGAGCTTCCAACTTAGTGCAAAATTCAGCACATTCATGCCAGGAAAAAAAGAAAAGGAAGTTAAACAGCAGCAAAATGTTAAGTGATTCATACTGGGTCCTTGGTATGAAGTATCTTTGAGCAAAGCTTTTACATTCCAAGATTTTAAAGCCTTAGTATTGGTGTGTGATTTTGTTGGTATTATCACCTCCCCTCTAAAAACCAAGCAAACACTGACCCAGTTCTCAACCTCCAAAAGCCACAGAGAGCAGGTGATTAAGGAAAATCACAATGACTCAAAGCCGCTGATATACCAACAGTGCTTCATGTCTAACCCAGTACTGTTTTGGAGCAGTGAGCTAAGGCATCGAAGGAGGGAAACTTAGAGATCTGAGTAAAATGCAGTTGCTAGGGCACCAGCAACAGTCCGTCAACCATGCAAGATCTGTGACTTGCCAATGGAAACTGTGTACCAGCCATTCAGAATGCCAAATCTGGAAGCAATAGGAATAGCAGTCTCTTCCGAATGTCTTTTATGTGAGCTTTTCACAACCGGAGGCTAAGCAACAACTGAAATTGTGAAGATGTGCTTTTGGTTGACAATTATTTGCTTCTACAGCTCTAGATCTTGATCCCTAAACAGCAGGTACCACATGGATCTGTATTAACCAATTAATTCTGAAAGTGTAGAAAGTGGAAGTGTAGACTGCCCCGACCAGCCAGCCTCTCCTTATCTCATCAGATCTTGTAAGTTAAACAGGGTCAGTCCTGGTTAGTATTTGGGTGGGAGACCACCAAGAAAGTCCAGGGCTGAGGCACAGAGGCAGGCAATGGCAAGTCAGCTAATACTACAGAGAATGTCCTCTCAATTGTGGTTATCCACTGGAAATCATCTAGTGTTGAAACACAGCAAAGCTAGTCTGGAAATGATTTTCATTTTAAGGACCTTAAGATTATCCTGGTTCATAGCCTTAAAAGTCAAAACCAACAAGTTCCATTGAGGCCAGACTGGACAGTGGGGAGCAAAGACGATACAAATAAGGAGAGAGATCACTCCCACAGGTTTGTCACAACGAAAACCTACGGTCGCATCCTGGACTAGCCATGGCTTCCGAGCACTCTTCATTTTGACCCCATTATGGTACCCTGGTCAGAATGCCACTGTGTTATTGGTAAGTCACAGCTGGATGATCCTCTAAGAAAAGAATTCAACTGGGGAGCTATCTGAACTGGTTAAAAAAGCACCCCTGGCCACTCAGAAGCAACTCCTGGAACACTCCAGGTTACAACAGACGTATAATAAAAACAACACACTGTATTAAATCCAGTAGCATCCCTATACTGTGAACATTGTTTTCAGGGGAGATGTAACCCCATCTGATGAATGCACTACAGCAGTTCCTGGCTGACTCATATTTCCAACCAGCAGCATCTCGGTTTTGCAGAAGGACAGGATGGCAATTGAAGGCACCAAGCTGTATACTCAGCAACACCAAGAATACCGTAGCCTTTCTTTCATCTACCTTGTGTCTCCTTATGAGTTCATTTTACAAAGAGGAGGAAAAGAAGAATCAGATTAGGAACAGATCAATAAAATACTATAATCAGTCCACTAAACAAAAATATTTGGGAGCAACTTTTTCTACCCTGGATTAATACATTAACTATCTGCTTCCGCTTTCCCTCTCTTCTCAACAGAATCTGTACATGATCTTGCAGACAACTGCATTGGCTTTTTTTGTTCCCTTGGGAAATTCATTCGTCAGCTGACGCATTGTAATAGGCTGTGGTCCCATAGCAGCTTGTGAGGTCATGCAAATTATGTTAACATTCCTAAAGTCATCCTTGCCGCTTTGGTCAGACAACAGGTTAGATTCTACACTAACCCTTAAAATCCCCATATGCACCATAGATTCCAATTTCATTAGTATTGATGTACAGCAAAGTATGAGTTCCCAGCAGACGGTATTCCATCTGCTACAGATGGCTAACTGCTTTTCATCACTGCTGACCTACTATGGACATTGAACAGGCATCATAAAGGAGGAAATCTTATTTTCTAATATTGGTCCCCCGGGCACTGCTGCACTACTAATTGGTTATCACCACCAAAGACACGTACATTTCAGTCAGATCCCAGTTTCTGGGTACTGCAGATATAGATCAAACAGTTTTACTGACGTGAAGAACATGAGAACCTTCACAATTCCAAACCATGGCAAGACCAAGAGTAGGCATTTAATAAAGGGTAAGTAACCATGTCTTCCCACTGAGAGACTGACCATATTGGGTCATGTAAACCAGGGGTAGTCAATTCCCATGGACTACAATTCCCAGCCCCTATCAGCATTTGCTGGCAGGGGCTCATGGGAATTGTAGTCCATGGACATCTGGAGGAGCACAGGTTGACTACCCCTGATGTAAACCCTGTGATAGGTAAATTGAATTAATAGATCACCTTGACACATGGTGATCCAGGTTCAGAAGAATTCTGATTATGGAATTCCTCTCAAGGCAGATCCATAGAGTATTATTTGCTTCTATTTTTCAAATGCCGGGCTATACATACCCTTCAAGTTTATAACCTAAATGGCTGGTTCTGGCTCTTCCTCCTGGCACCTGTTCTGATTTCCATTTAGGTTTTGCTAATTAAATATTGTTTCAGTTAGAACTGTGAGCCACCTCAAAGCCTATGGAAGAAAGGTGAGATAAACATCCTTCAAACTAAATAAAAAGTGAGAGCCACCAGGTTAAATAAAAAGTGAGACCCACCAGGACAAGACTGCTGTTCCACAGATTTCTGCCCTAGGCTTTGAGAATTCTAGAGGGAAAAGCAGCATCGCTGCCTGTAAGAAACACACTGCTCCATGTTTTTAGTCCATCCAGATACCTACATTTATGGACAGCTGCTCTCTCCAGGCTGGATAGATAGAAGCATACAGGGGCAGATCTTTCCACTCATCTATGTAGCCAAACCATATCGAGGGAAATCTGTGCATAATTTTATGGCTGTAGTTCCTTTGGCATCTAAGAAGTATAGCGAGGGTGGATGGCACCAGCAGTTCTGTTGGTGCAGTGTTTTTTTGTTTTGTTTTTAATGCTTGTCTCTATATTTTCTGTGCGCTTTGAAGATAAGAAGGCAGAGTAGATAGTTATCTGTTCCCTGATGTTCTTGGAACTGGACAGGAATTCCTTTCTATCAAGCTGGTAGGCCAATGTGTTCTGCAGAGGGGCTCTGAATCACTTTTCTAGCTGAGCTGTGCATCTGGTTCTGTGGAGTTGTGATTTGGTTGGAAACCATACACCATGATTCCGGAGGCTCCCCTTGCTTTGATTCCTTTATACAGCTTCAGGCATCATCTCAGATGCCCAGAGTGCCACAGCCATGGAACATGCACAAAAAAATTGTACATTTGTTCTGTAAACTTTACATAGACCTTGAATTGTTTCAATTCATTTTTTCTGGTGCACTTCCATGAGAATGGGTGCCTTACAGGTGGTACAATAAAGAGAAACTGAGGCCCAATCTAAATGTGATAGGGCAGGAGCCATATGTACTTATGCACATGTCTGCCTTGCTCATGTATAAAGCAGCAACTAGAAGGGGGGGGGGTGAACTATTTATTTTTAACCACAGGGAGCATATGTGTGAGAGAAATTCCACAGCCTCTCACCTTACCTTGCTGCATTTCATTGCTTGGGGCATTCTTCTCCTAACCCAGATCCAATAACAGAAAACAGATAAGGATGGAGATCAAGAGCTTGAATTGTCTATAACAAGGTAAACTGGGAAAGGTGGAGATTCCCCCACTGGAGTCCCCCCAACCTGTTTATATGCAAATAAGATACAATGGGGTAGAAACAGATGAGGTTGCCTCCAGTGCATCTACTTTGGCCCTAAGATATAAGAAAAATAAAAAGATTTTCTGCTTGACAGAATTATTGCTAGGATGAGTGAAAAAAGAGCAAGTGATGAACAACCTTAACACTGCATTCAGCTTTTACAAGTAAGAAGATGGACTCAATTTCAAATCTGGACAAGGTCTTTTGGACAACATCATCTTCTGTCTCACACAACATGTACAGGCTTCATATCAACCTCCTGTAGGGACGTTCAGTCACTGATTTGTAGGTATGGCTTCACAAAATTTTAAACCACCTAGAATCCCCCATCACAAACATCCAAGCCTTTTATCAATAGGCTAATTCAACACTTTAGACAGCCAATCACTTCCAACTGACAGTGATAAGTCTATTTACTATGGCTGACCCTTTATTGTATGCTTATTTTAAGAGAAAGGAAAAGAAAAATCAATGAACATCAATGCTTGCTCCTGTGGTACCAGCTTTTTTTCACATTCTGAATTAAGAGGAAAAACAAAAGAGACCACAGGCTACATATTTCAGTGCTACTATCCAGCAATTTCACTTCTTTTCCCTGCTGCAGCTACAAAAACAAGCCTCCTGGAGGATTTAGAAAATCTGATTGGTTTTCACGAAAGCTCATGTTGATTCTATAAATAGTTGAGAGCCCTGTGTATGGGTAGAAGAAAAGCGTACCAGAGCAGCATGGCTAAGTAGCAGATAAGCAGGCAATTACAGCAGATAAAGCAGCTAGGCATTTGGGCTTCTGTAGGCCAATTCTCCAATCCCATTCATTTTTTAAAACATTCATTTCCACTATGTCCTTCTCTGTCTGCATCTTTCTCCCCTCTCCTAGATGGTAATTTCCCCCCTAATTCTGGAGGCACTGAAAAAAATCTTCTGCCATTTTCTCCCATGACAGGCAATAACACAAGAGAAAAAGAAAGTTTAGTGAAGTAATAATTAAGTACTGTTCTTTTAAAGAAACAAAAGTGATGGCCTGAGTGCTAGAATGCCACTCCAGATCTAAAAATATCTGAAAGGATATCAAACTTGTCCAATGCCATCTTTGTCAAACCCCATATTAAGGCAAGTATCTTCTCACTTAATATTTGGCAGAAGGCAAAGCTCAGCAGACAGGATTTCTCCAGGGATGGAGCTGTGGCCAACTGGATCGCTGTTCTGTCCTGGGCTGTACAGCAGGTAGGGAAAAACTGAGGCAAGGTACAAGGGGGGGAATGAAACTAAGGTACGAGTTCAAGGTAGAGGCATTCTCACTTTTTTCACCCATCACAAAATACAAAAACACATTACTGGGTTAGTCCCCTCAACCTCGGAGACTTATTTTATCATTTATAAAACTGGAGCTTTTGCTTCACTTTTTGAAGGAAAAAGTGTACACTCCAGAGCTCTCCCCCTCAGCCTCCTGTGCTCACAGACATGGAACAGTGATTGTCCTCTGTGAACATTAGGGTTGCTCCTGCCAGCTTGATCCTCACCTTCCTTTTCTAGAGCCCACCAGCAGCTTTACTATTAGCCACTTATAATCCCCTTTAACTGAGAATTGTGGGTACTTAGAGGAACCTGGAAGAACAGCAGAGAAGCAGGTATCTACTACTCATTTAAGGAAAATATCCATAATTTGGGAGGGAGAAGCTGGTTAGAAGAAGCTACAGAGCTCTGCCCCAAATAATTCACAGAATACACAAGGAATTGGCAACAGGTCTATAGAAGTCATCAGTAAACCACCTATTAGTAATGATTTCTTTGAGGTCTCAATTTGAAATTGAGCCAGTATGGTGTACAGAGGTTAAGAGCGGCGGCTTCTAATCTGGCAAGCTGGGTTTGATTCCCCCACTCTTCCACATACAGACAGCTGGGTGACCTTGGGCTCATCACAGTTGTGATAGAGCTGTTCTGACCAAGCAGTGATATCAGGGCTCTCTCAGCCTCACATACCTCGCAGGTTGTCTTTGTGGGGAGAGGAAAGGGGAGAAGCTATTGTAAGCAGCTTTGAGGCTCCTGGCAGATTAAAGTGGCATATAAAAGCCAACTCTTCTTCCTCTAGATTCAGAGCCAGCCTTGTTAGAAAAAAGAAAACTAATTGAGATGACATTCTAGAAAGGTTAGCTTGGTGTGGCAAAACAAAGTCTGATAGCACCTTAAATACTAACAAATTTATTGCAGCCACTTCACACTTCTTTTCTACACTGGAATAGCTTGTGTGGTTAAGAAGAAAAAGAAGAGTTGGTTCTTGTATGCAGCTTTTCTCTACCAGGAGTCTCAAACCTTAAATAGTTAAGAGTACTGGTGTTTTGCACAGGAAAATCCAGTTGCAAAAGTACTGGCCAAAGAAATCATGGCCATGTGATCCTCACCTTGATAGGCTGAGGAGATTTTACAATGGTCAGTGGAGGCCTATTACAGCTCATTTCAGAATGGAGGCACATGGTCTCTGCTTGCAGTCTCAGAATCTAGCGAGCCTTCAGAGAGTGGGAAATCTTTTAAATTAATTCCACTCAACGCAGCATTAGCTTCCATTTCAAGTTCTCTCTATATGCCTCCAAGGAAACTGTAAAAAGGAATCAGACAGCTTCATGTCCCAGAAAATAAAAGGCCTAGCAACAAAATACACAAAACTCTTTTACAGTTGACAGTTGGGAGGGCAGTATTACTATTTGAGAATTGGGCTCAGGTGGAAAAGCAGAAATGCAGCCTACAGTATCCCCACACAAATGAATGGTCCTATTTCAACAAGTAGGGCTCTCAAGAGCTTGAGGAGAAAGCAATTCAGTTCTCTGTTTTGTTTGTGCAGGAAATTATTCATGAAACAGTAATAAAGATGCTACAGTAGACAGTATGCATCCAGACGGATCGGCATGCTTACACCTATTTGTTATTCAATGCCAACGATGGAATGTCCAGGATCAAAATATAAGAATACAGTGAAGTTTGAGCTTATGGATTAAAAAATAATGTTTTGCTGCCCAATTGAGGTTTAGTATCTAAATAGGAATTAAGAAATGGCAACTTGATCAAAGATACTTTGGCTCCATGGGAGTCTGAAATGAAGTCTGTCTTCCTCAGACCTAGCAACAAGCAACCTAAAGTCTGGAGGATTTCTTCCCAGCATTCTTGGATGAGAAATGTAGGATTACAAAAGGCCAGTTTACAAATGAACTCTGGTACAAGAGGATCATTACTAGGCTGATCCTGCACTGAGCAGGGGCTGGACTAGATGGCCTGCATGGCCCCTTCCAGTTCTATGATACTATGATTCACCTGGGAAGCTCTTCCACACACAGTGCAATGGAACGTTTCAATTTTCTCCAGTCATAACAGGACAAGAAATATATTTAAAAACAAATAAAGGAGTTGATGGGTAGTTGCCTTTTGCAAGTAAGAAGAAACATCAAGAAAACCAAAGTGGCTCAGAAAGCTAGGGTTTAGCGGAATAAGGATTTTACACTCTACTTGTAATCATAACATGACTGCGATGTTAACCTTTCAATAGTGAGAAATTAATCAATCAATGCAATTATCTATAGATTTCAGAGGGAAAAGGAGTAAGACTAAATGCTCATTTTATAGGCATCACCTTGTTTAATTTGCAGAATTTCATGTCATAACCTGGCTACATAGGTATAAATCAACCATGTGATAAATAACCAGGGTCTGTTCATGACATCCACGTAAAAATAATTTCAGACAGAAGCTCAGCTGAGCAAAACATCAATACTTTAACAGAAATAAGGTCAAAGCAAAAAATAAAACCCAGTTATGAATATTTTAAAAGTTAGCTTGAATATTGCTAGTGGCTTGATGAGACAAACTAGACAAAAACATAGACGCACTAATAAACACCACGACCTAGATACATTTATATATACTAATAGTCCGTATCTATTTCCTCCATACAATTAACAATTTAGTCTTGAATTGTTCAATAATGCAATTGTACATTCACAGATTCCAGGTCTATGCTATGCTGTTTTCAGAGGAATGTTTAAAAGTCCACATAAATATGCACTTAAAACTCTCTCCCCCACCAACATACAATGAAATACAACATAATCACATGCAATATTGACACAGTAGCTTTCAATATTACTAAACAACAGCAGTAAAGCTTTCTGGTTCATAGGAGGAATATGTGAATGAGTATAAATAAATGATGGGATGAAAATAAACTTTGCAACCGACACACCATAAGGGGTCAGCCTTGTACAAGAGGCACAGTCCTTTCTAGCTGCAATGTGTATCTGCCTGCTCCCTTTATGAGGAAAAAAGAAACATGGGGAACAACTCTTCTCTTCCCACCCACCCCCGTCCCCGAATATTTTAACAAACGATGCAAGAATTTTTGGTAGCTCTAGAGCACATGGAGGATGCAAATCCCCTGGCCCATTCATGCTAGGGAAATTTTGAAGAGACATACTAGTATATACGGTGCAAAAGTCTCAGATGAAGCCTTCTTTTAATCATTTGAATCTCGGAGGGTAAAATAAATGTCAATAAAAAGATGAATGAGAATAGAAGTCCGAAAAGCTGCAACACTGAATTTTTGTCATGTTTAAGAGGACAGTTGTTTGCACTTATGGAGGATGCTGATAAATGAGTGGAATTACAGAGAAGTAACATATCCACGGTTGCCACCAGCACAGCTAAGGAAGCAGCCTTTGATTTTCTTCATATTTCCTTGATTCTCTGCACAGTCACCTGCTCCAGTGTCATCTGCTTCCTGCCCTCTTCCCTGTCTCCACCGCTGTCCAGTTTCAATAAAAATTACATCTCCTATAATCTACAGCTCTTTGAGAGTCAACAACAAGACATAGTAGGTAGTTAGCGAGGGATCCAAGGTGTCACCTGGACCATCTTTGTTGGCAGTGCCACTGAATCAGCACCCATCCAATGGGGGGAGGAGGAGAGACCAGCTTCCAGGGTCTTCTTTGAATCTTCCTCTCAATCACTATTCTGGGAAACAAACTTTTTCAGCACTCCAGCTGAAAAACACCATCTGAAGCACTATCAGATGGACCGAAGGAACCAGAGCCCCTGATCACCTTTGTATCTCGTGAAGGGAGCTTTGGTTCTTGAAAGATTATATTCTGGAAACCCTGATGATCTCTTAGGATGCTACTGGACTCAAGTCCAGCTTTACAGCAGACCAACACGACTACCCTAGAAGCTCATCTCAGGTAGTCAGATGCAGCTGAACTGGGGGGAAGCAAGGAGTTTTCAGGACTCAGTGGTCCTGACTAGCTATGGTAGAGCATTTGTAACACTTGAGATTGCAAATACAGGATCTGCCATGGAGCCCCCCCCCTTACTGAAGCAAAGGAAAATCTGGGTGATTGGTTTACACTGGCAAGCCCCAAGGAGGCAAAAGTTTTTAAACTGAAGAGGCACCTTGCAAACCTCTTCCTTCAACAGATGAAGGTTAACTGGCCAGGGATCTCTTGGCACAGACCTTTGCCCATTAAGCTTCCACGGTGACTTCGAATTTAGGTCAAGCCTTAATCTTAGCAAGGGGAGAGTAAGCAAAAGAGGGTATCCTGCTTACCCCCTGTGGAACATTGGATTTAGGATCCCTTGCTGTGGGCAAAAGCTTCTCCAAGATGTCTGCAGGGCACCAGCTGCTCTGAACTGCTAAACGGAAGCCTGCTGGGGGACACAGTGGTCTTTGTTTCCTGGATGTGTGGGGCATCCCCCCCTTTCCTGGGGAAGGAGGAAGAGGGGAGGGAAAAGGAAGCATACAAATGAAGAAATCCCAGGTGTATTATGGGGGAGGGAGGATCTGTTTTCTTTCTTTCTCTGTCTGCTTCCTTTCTTTTACGGCCATGTTCAGAAATCTCCATGTGCTATGCTGGGAACCGTATATATGTGGGGATGTCAGGTCTTAGGCAGCTAAGAGATGAACTGCAGAAGAAATCTGTAAGTTAACTAAAAGGGAGCAAAGTGCAAAGGACCCACCCTGTACCATGCCCCCTCCCCTAAAAGGGCAGTCTCTTTTCCCTACACTGTGACTGGGACAGCACAGCAACAAAACACCCACTGCCCCTCTTTCTTCCAGATGTCAGATTAAGGGAATTAACCCGTTTTGGGGGGGGGGCTTGAAAAAAACCAGTGTCTTCTCCCACCCCCAATATGGAGATGTATTTAAGTGTTAAGTACCCATTCCTCCAGCAGAAAGGTAAAGAAAGCTAACCCTTTCCACTCTTCTCTACACTCATTATTACTCAATGATAGCCTTAAGTGTTGTTATTGTTATTAAGTAAATTGATTGCCCATTCTTAAGGGCCGTTATTACAACTACTAAGCACATCACCAAGTTCTATTATTACACATTATTATTGAGCATTAGAGCTGCTATTAAGTCCAGCTATCGCATATTACTATTACACATCCCCAAGTACTATTTTTGCCAACCAATATTGCATTATCACGTTACCATCAGAGACTACTTTTGCATATGATTACAAAGTGTAGCATCACAGGTTCCTTATTAAAACATTTATATCTCGCCTTTCTTCCTGCTTCACGGGGCTTACACTGATTAACCACTATACGACTTACTATGAATAAGCACTATTTTGAGGGCATCATCACTAGGTGCGATTATGATGAATTAGTACGGCATCCCGAGTTATTAGCAAACATTTTTGCCTCCGTGTTCTCTCTCTCTAAATGCGACCACTGCGTGCAAAGGACCGTACAGCAGACACCTAAGTGCTATTTCTGCCCATCGCTGCAGTTAACAGCGTTTGCATACGCTTCAGAAGTACAATTGTTGCCCATCGTCGCAATCATTAAGGGATGCAAACACTTAAGTGTAATTTTCGCCCGTCGGCGCAATTATTAGGAGTTGCACACATTAAACAGGTGCGATTTGTGCCCACCGAGGCAAGCATTAGGGGTTGCACACACTTAAGAAGTACAATGGTTGCCCGTCATCGCAATGATTAGGGGCTGCCCAGGTTAAACAGGTGCGATTTTTGCCCACCGTGGCAAGCATTAGGGGTTGCACAAGCTTAAGAAGTACAATGGTTGCCCGTCATCGCAATGATTAGGGGCTGCCCAGTTTAAACAGGTGCGATTTTTGCCCACCTTGGCAAGCATTAGGGGTTGCACACACTGAAGAAGTACAATGGTTGCCCGTCATTGCAATGATTATGGGCTGCCCAGGTTAAACAGGTGCGATTTTTGCCCACCGTGGCAAGCATTAGGGGTTGCACAAGCTTAAGAAGTACAATGGTTGCCCGTCATCGCAATGATTAGGGGCTGCCCAGGTTAAACAGGTGCGATTTTTGCCCACCGTGGCAAGCATTAGGGGTTGCACAAGCTTAAGAAGTACAATGGTTGCCCGTCATCGCAATGATTAGGGGCTGCCCAGGTTAAACAGGTGCGATTTTTGCCCACCTTGGCAAGCATTAGGGGTTGCACACACTGAAGAAGTACAATGGTTGCCCGTCATTGCAATGATTATGGGCTGCCCAGGTTAAACAGGTGCGATTTTTGCCCACCTTGGCAAGCATTAGGGGTTGCACACACTGAAGAAGTACAATGGTTGCCCGTCATCGCAATGATTAGGGGCTGCCCAGGTTAAACAGGTGCGATTTTTGCCCACCTTGGCAAGCATTAGGGGTTGCACACACTGAAGAAGTACAATGGTTGCCCGTCATTGCAATGATTATGGGCTGCCCAGGTTAAACAGGTGCGATTTTTGCCCACCGTGGCAAGCATTAGGGGTTGCACAAGCTTAAGAAGTACAATGGTTGCCCGTCATCGCAATGATTAGGGGCTGCCCAGGTTAAACAGGTGCGATTTTTGCCCACCGTGGCAAGCATTAGGGGTTGCACAAGCTTAAGAAGTACAATGGTTGCCCGTCATCGCAATGATTAGGGGCTGCCCAGGTTAAACAGGTGCGATTTTTGCCCACCTTGGCAAGCATTAGGGATTGCACACGCTTAAGAAGTGCAATGGTTGCCCGCCGTCGCAAAGATTACGGGCTGCCCACGTTGAACGAGTGCAATTTTTGCCCACCGTTCCAAGGACTAGGGGGCTGCACACGCCTAACAAGCGCAACCTTCGCCCGTCGTTGCACGGAGCAGGGGCTGCACGCGCTTCCCAGGCGCGGGCTTTGCGCATCGTTGCCACGACCAGGGCTTGCACACCCGCCGCCGCCACCGCAATTCCTAAGGTGCCACCAGGACCTTACCGCCAGTCGCACGGTCGCCTTTTTAAACCCCCCCCCCCAAAAAAAAAGAAAGAAAGAAAGAAATCCCCTTCCTCACATTCCCTACCTTCCAGCACCGAGTAGACCTTGTCCAGAGCCATCTCCGCGCACCTGTGGCCGGCCGGGGAGCGCCGCCGCTCAGCGCGGGCGCTTCGTCGTCCCCTCCTCAGCCGCCGCCGCCGCCGCCGCCGCCATCCCCGGCAGCGCCCCCCGCCCGCCGCCCCCCTTCCCCGCCGAAGCCGGCACCGGCACCGGCACCGCCGCCGCTTCTCCCGCTCGCCGTCGCCTCCTCAGGCTCGGCCCCGACGCGCCGCCCTCACGGCTGCCCCCGCCCGGCCGGCCATGGCGACTCCCGCCCGGGGCGCGCGTGGAGGGCGGGAAACTTGTGGCGCCGGGAGGGGGAGGGGGAGGGGCGCGCGGCTTTCGCCTCAGCCGCCGCTCCCGCGCTTTCCCTCCGCCTCGCTTCGCTGAGGGGCAGAGGCGGAGGGCTCGCTCTCCCGCCGCGGGCGACGCCGGTACGGCCGCCTCTCCTTCTTCTCCTCCTTCTTCTGCTTCTCCTTCTGCCTTCCCTCCGAGCGGTGTGAGGGAGGCGCCGCCTGTATGCCTGTCCCCCCCCCCCCTTCTCTTCACATTCGCATCCCCGCCCCGCTTCCCCGCCTCACGACCAGCAAGGCGGGCTTCTGCGGCCCCGACACCTCACGAAGGCAGGAGGGGACCCTCCCCCCCCCGACACACACACACACACACAAGGCACAATAGGAAGCGTCTCCAGGCGATGGTACGAGGGATTTTCCAGGGATCGAAAACGGTGAGGGGGTGTGTAGCGTCCTCACAACAACCTTGCAAGGCAGAGCATGGTGGTGCTCGAACCACACACACACACACTGACCCAGTTGTGGGATGTGGCTATCTCACTGAGAGTCGACCCAGTGTGGTGGTGGGATGGCCATCCTTCCCTGAATTAAAAAACTAATAGGGGTGGGGTAGCATCCTCACAACAACCTTGCAAGGCGGAGCATGGTGGTACTCAAAACACACACACACACACACACACTGACCCAGTTGTGGGATGTGGGTGTCTCACTGAGAGTCGACCCAGTGTGGTGGTGGGATGGCCATCCTTCCCTGAATTAAAAAAAACTGATAGGAGTGGTGTAGCATCCTCTCAACAACCTTGCAAGGCAGAGCATCTTGGTGCTCAAACTACATACACCCTACCCCAATTGTGGGATGTGGCTGTCTCATTGAGAGTACACTCAGTGTGGTGGTGGGATGGCCATACTTCCCTGAATAAAAAACAAATAAGAATCATCTCCAGATGTTGATAAGAGGGATTTTCCAGGAATCAAAAACAGCAAGGAGCAGTGTAGCATCCTCACAACAACCTTGCAATGCAAAACATGATGGGACTCCTCCTCTTCCTCCTAGTTGTGGGATGTGGCTATCTCATTGAGAATAGACCCAGTGTGGTGGTGGGATGGCCATCCTTCCCTGAATAAAAAACTAATTGAAATCATCTCCAGGTGTTGTTGAGAGGGATTTTCTGGGGTTCAAAAACAGTGAAGAGCAGTGTAGCATCTTTACAACAAGCTTGCAAGGCGGGGGATGCAAACTCTACCCCCACCACACTAGGAAGTGGTTGTTGGTTTTATTCTCAACGAGATGGCCATTATTCAATCAAAACCAATGGAAAACATATCCATTAAAGGGATTTTCTGGGGTTTAAAAATAGTGATCAATGTAGGATCCTCACAACAACATTGCTGGGAAAGGTGTTGTGATGCTCAACCTCCCCTCCCCCATGTTGGAAGTTGCTGCAGGATGGCTATCGTTCACTTAATATAAAAACAACAAAAATCATTTCTGGGCTGAGGAGGGATTTTCCATGGTGACCTCAAGTGGCATAGCATCCTCTCAACAATCTTGCAAGGTGGGCATGATGATGCTCAAACTCCTCCCCCCTTTCATTGAATAAAAAACAATGCAAATAATCACCAGGTGCTGATAAGAGGGATTTTCCAGGGTTCAAAAATGCCAACAAGCTGTGTAACGTCCTCACACCAACCTTACAAGGCAGGGTGTGGTGAAGATGATGATCATTCACTGAATAAAAACCCATAAAAAGCATCTCCAGCCATTAATAAGATGCATTTTCCAGGGCTGAATGACGGTGATGAGAAGTGTCACATTCTCACAACCACCTTTCAAGGCAGGAAAACACTGCTGGTTTTAATTCATAGAGGGATATTGCAAAGGAAGGCTGGAATCTGATTCATGCTTCCTGCAGCAAACTCACACTAGCCACCTTTTGCCCCGCTCTCCTGCTGTTAGTGTTTGTGTGTGTGTGTAAAAGCAGAAAATACCTGTGCAGAGGTTTCTAACATGAGGAAGAAAAAAGACAGTTTGCGAAAGAGCTTGGACTGCGTTTCTGAACTGAATCTTAGCCTACACAAGAAGGATAATTTACTATCCTATATCTGCCCTCTTGTGCTTTACGATGCATGTGTGATTTTGGTCTCTTATGGCTGTCAGTTGTTTCAGCAACCTTTACAAGTCTGTTTAAAATGGACTGTTTTTCACACATTCAGATCCACAGTGGGAGATTGCCTGCAAGGAGTCTTGTTTTAATATGGTGCTAGTGGGATGAAATAATTTACCTGTGCTACTTTGCACACATTTAAATCAGGCCTTCAGCTGCTATACCTGCAGTGTTTGTACATCTGAGATTTGCAGACTGTGGGGGACATTTACAGTGGCATGTGAACACTGCATGCAGAACTGTGGTGCTCACAAAGTGGCTCTGTTTGTACAAGAAACAGCATATGTGCAGTTGCATGCATAAGCGCTTCTTTTTCCATCAGTGTGACATTTAAATTGGAAGTTTGGCTGTATACTAAACCAGGAAGCAGAAAGTGATGGCTGTGGTGCATCAGAGTAGGAGTCCTGAGTTCAAATCCCTACTCTGCTGTGAAGGTCACTGGGTGACCTTGGGACCAGTGACTCTCACCCCAGTATATTTTACAAGGTTGTAAGAATGAAAAGAGGAAAGGAAAATTATGTATATTGTGTTGAATTTCTTGGAGGAAAGAATGGGGTGAAATCTAATAGAGACATGGGTCTGGAGAGAGGATATGGAGCTAGGGCTGTGTTTTTCTCTTAAAGGGAGTAGATACGGAAGGGGAGATAGGGAGTCTATGCAATCAGACTAAGCCAGGGTGAACCCCTCCCCTTCTGTTAGCTTGGTCATTCCAGATATGTGCTACTTAAGGAAGATGTTATCATACAACAGTTACAGAAGTGTATCAAAATATGTGGTGAAAGGTTCTTTTCACTCAATTAAGTTAGTCCAAATGGCTACTTTAAGAGACCTTTGTGCCCTAAGGGCAAGGTTGGAGAGGAGAAGCCCAGGCAGGGAAGGGAAAGGGATGGAGCCTCTGGAGGCAGGGAAAAGGGTTAAAGTGAGAGAGGATGGATTGACAGGGAAAAATTTGGGGGTGAGTCTCAGGAATAAGTACGCAAAGGGCATTGGGAGGATTTGGCATACAAAACAGTAAGGCTGAGTAAAGAAAGAGGCTGGCAGCAGAGAAAGGGTTAATTGGCAAGGGGAAAGGAGGTGATAGAAAGTTGGGGTGTTGAACTTGGCCAAGATTTTGGCCTCAGAAGGCAATGCCAGGACTCCCTCTAAGTTTCCTCCACAGAGTGCTTCTGAACATACACAGAGGGCCTTTCCTCTTGCCACAAGCAGCTAACATGCTCGCGTTCAGACCTGCCAAGATGTAAGACCTGCAGAGTGTGTGACTCCAAGGCAGGAATGAGTCCTGACAACACCATTTTAAAATGCCGAGCTCTTAGAAGTCATTCCTTGTCATCCCCGCCCGCTCACTCGGCCATCTGAAACTGGCACTCTGCACATCACGCCTTCCTCAATCTGTGTTTCCTTCTAAATACATTGGCTGTGAGATGTAACCAAGCAGCCAGTTTCCCAAATTGCTGCCTGAACAAGCAGCTGAACACGCTGCTAAATAGCACGGCTGGGAGAGAGGAAGGTTGATGGATCTGGGGTGGGAAGTCATTGCTCCAATTCCGAATGCGCTGATTTCATTACGAGTAAACCTAATTGTGTACAGTGAGATTTTGTTCTGTTTGCAGGGAACTGGGGCTTGCTTGCCTTCACAGCTCTTCAGCCAGGCAAAGGAAAATGATGTTGGCCGTGAGGGTAACATCGCCGGATCCTTTCAAGCTAACCGCTGTGCACATGTCCTGCCGTATTTGCTCACTCATGTTTGCCTGGGAAAGACCCACATGTTAAGGTGATTTAACCTTTTATTGGATTAACTTCTCTCATCCTTTAGGGCTCAGGGCAAAAACACTCCATACCAATCGGACTTGTCTAGCTCTTCTCAGGATAGTTAAAATAAGCTTATTGTATGGAGCTTCTGTGAAACTGTACCCAGGGAGAAAAATTAGAAAGAATGAGAAGAGCTGCCATAGAACCATTTATTGATAATTTTGTTGCATTCCAGACTGCATAATTCTTAGCAAAAGGGATGCTGAGGTGGATGTCTAGATGGATGGAAACACTGTGCTCTTATCTGTAGTCCTTCCCCTCATCCCTGGATTATGGACACTCACTGTATTTATTCAGAGGCAAAGGAAATGCCCTCTACAGCTGTTTCTTGTTTCAGGGACGGATCACTTGCATTGAGAACAGGTGGCAGGACTGACCCCTGAATCCATTTAAGCCCCAATTCTAGACAGCTAACTGACAAGCAAACTATTTTTTTAAAAACATCACTGAGGTCATTTGCAGGACAGATTCCTGAGCTAGATTCAAGTGGGTAGCTGTGTTGGTCTGAAGTAGCACAACAATATTTGAGTCCAATGGCCCCTTTAAGACCAACAAAGATTTATGCAAGGCGTGAACTTTTGTGTGCATGCAGAATAAATCTTTGTTGGTCTTAAAGGTGCCATTGGACTCAAATTTTGTTGGATTGCCGAGTTGTTTTTCATCTCTATTTACGTCTGAACTAACAGGGCTGTCTGTTTTTAACCCAAAAAAGGAGAAAAAAAACTTAACCCCATCAAATTAATCAAGAACCCCAAAAAGCTTAAATATGCAGCCTATTATTATAAATACAAGACATAGATAATTAAAATGCTCAAATGTATGAAAATACTTGTATTTATTTACAAAGAATGTTAAAAAAACACTAAGACCTCAATACTAGCCTCATATACATATCAGTTATTAAAACCTTAAACTGGAAGGTTAGTTTCCCCCTCCCTCCTCCCCTACAGTACTTTATTGTGACACCAGGGCATAGTGTCTCTTAGTGTCTCTTCCCCTTCACACATCATTTTTCTTGGCTGGAAACTGTATCTTTCTCTTCCCTTGTCTTTCTACATGGGAAACATTTCAGATACATAGAGTTCTGTCATTCTTATTTCAGAATTCGCCGTGGTATCAGGTCAAAACCTTTTGTGGGAATTGATTATTCCATCTGTCTACACTACCCTGACGTGTGAATTTAGGGTTTAACAGTACAGTAATGTATCTTAGCACATATCTTTCAAAATCATGTTAATGGCTGATAGCTAGAAATATGAATTGCCTCAAAGTTCTAGGCCAGGGATTCTCAACCAGGATTCCAGGGACCCCTGGGGGTCTGCCGGAGCTCTGGGGGGGGTCCATGGCCTTTCCCCTCTTGCCGTAATAGACTCAGCCACAGACTAGAGAACTGCCCACTTCCATAGATCCCTCCTGAACGTGAGTGAGTTCTCTCATGGTTTATTTGCCTGCATGCCTACTCCACTTTAAACCACCTCCTGCATCTCCCCCACTCAGTCTTGCCTATTAATACAGGTGGTGATGTCACTTCCAGGGCATGGCAGGGAGGCAAGGCCAGCTAACATCACTTACAGGTTCCTTGAAGCCTGAAAAATTATCTCAGGGCCTCCTCCATGATCAAAAGGTTGAAAAAGGCTGATATGAGCCTCTTGTGGCACAGAGTGGTAAGGCAGCAGACATGCAGTCTGAAAGCTCTGCCCATGAGGCTGGGAGTTCAATCCCAGCAGCCGGCTCAAGGTTGACTCAGCCTTCCATCCTTCCGAGGTTGGTAAAATGAGTATCTAGCTTGCTGGGAGGTAAACGGTAATGACTGGGGAAGGCACTGGGAAACCACCCCGTATTGAGTCTGCCAAGAAAACGCTGGAGGGCGTCACCCCAAGGGTCAGACATGACCCAATGCTTCCACAGGGGATACCTTTACCTTTACCTATATTTATATAAAGAAAAACCCATATATAAAGAAAAACCCATGAAGAAAGGCCTTGGACCCATAAAGTTAAATACTGCAGGTGGTGTCTGTGGGTCCCATGATGTCCAGCAGTGTTTTTAGAAAATGGGAGGGGCAAGCTGGGGCTTCTTCCCAGCAAGGCCTCTGAATGACCACTGGACATAGCTTCCACAAAAGCTGCCATTATATGCAAGGTTTTTCTCTGTGTGACTGAAGCGAAGCCATGGCAGCCATTTTCTGTCTGGCTTAGCCTCCTGTGCCAGCTGTTTTGTGGCAACACCCACCCTGTTATGTCAGAATTCCACCCCTGCAGAAGTGTATGCATCATAGCACACTGTATCATTACTAATTTAACAGGTTCAGGACTTTAAAATAGTATATAGTCAAGCTAATCCTAACTTCAGTAGTCAATATGGTCTGCACGATAGTACCCTTGCAGTATTTCATCTGCCAGGGCCCCAGTATTTAAGGCAGCAATTTGCAACTGAATTTAAAGAGCTAGTAAATCTAACAAACTGCTTGTAAATTAGATGGATATTTATAAATGGCTGCCTTTTTATATCTATTCCAATGGCTCAGTTGACTCACTGGAGCTTGAACTGTAATGATTCCATGCCTTATGTATTCTGCTGCTGTCCTGATGCTCTGCAGCAACTTTAAAGGTTTGTTGGTGGTGTTAGCATTATTGTCTTGAAAGGTTAGGTATCCTTACTGAAAGAAGAAAAGGTTGTTGCTATCTTACATAATCATGTTAAATGCTCCCAAACAGGAAGGATGATACCTTGGTCCACTATCTGATGGCAGTGGGGGAGGGGGAAATGAGCAAGCTTTCAATTTGAACAGAAGTCTTGGGAATCTCTGAATTATAGCAAGTGAGATGAGATGAGATTGGGGGATGGACTCCCAGGGATGGAGACTAGAGAAGACAGCAGCGCTGGAGATATTTTTGGTGCAGTAGATGGCGCTGTTTCATCTACTAGCTCTTCTTTTGTGGGTTCGGCTGCTGGGTGCTGAACATGCGGCATCAGTGTGGTAGGATGGTAGGAGTCAGGGTCATAAACTTGGTGCTCATTTGCATTTTTCTTACCAATTTGTTTTTGCGAATTCTTTATGGGGTAAGCACAGTCAAAAGAGATTTCCGAAATCCCTTCCTTCTTTATAAATGGTAGAACTGCTACACCACCTGATGCAGAGGAATGAGGAATTGCATGCAACTTACATATGCATTCCTCTACGTCAGAGAGCAGCTGTGAGGCTCAAATAAAAGAAGCAGACTCTGCAGAAATGGAGCCACCTTATTCAGCAGATCTGCGATTTTAGCACTTAAAGTCTCTGCCACTGACATGAGTGACAGAAGTTTTTGCTGAGTAACCAAGACACAAAATACAGCTTGTTAAAAGGATTTCTGCCTGTATTTTTCCACACTACAGTTGGGGCTCTTAATGCCCAAGGTCAAAATGTATTTCACATCATTGTGTGAGTATAGGTGGGATGGCTGTGGCAGGTGTCACTGATGATTAGGGTTTATATAGTGCCATGGATGGAGGCGGTATCTTGCACAGCAGTTTGAGCAGGAAGGCAAGAGGTTGCGGGGCCATGGGGCAGTGGGGAAGGAGAGCAAGTACACAGCATAACTTGAGGATGTTTTGAATTGTGCTTGAGGTTCCTGCCTGCAAATTGTGCCTGAGGTTTCTGCCTGCGAATAGCCCTGATAGTTGAGTGTCTGCCTACTGAGGGCTTCCCCACCAACAAACAAAGAAAGCTGCAAGAACAGTTGCACACACAAAGAAAAAACATTGTTGGATGAAATTGTTACAGTATTCTTAGTGTCTTCCTTTCCCTTAGCAGTTGGGAGGAGGAAGAGAAGGTAAAATTAGCCACAAAGGAGGCAAAGAGATGGGGAAGACCAGTGGAAGAAAGCAAGCTGTTAGCTTCCTTCTTTTGAGGCATGTACATGCATGATTGCAGTCAAGTTATGGTGGGGGAATCCTTCCAAATTCACACAGAGAAGGATTGGAATAGAGGCATGTTTAAAAGATAATATCACAGTCAGATCCAAAGATAAATTTGTAATTAGATTTTTTTCGAAGTGAAAGCCCCATGCAAAGTATCCACATGGTTGATATAAGAACTCATGTCTAGGTATATTCTAGAAGGAGCAGTATTCAGTATTGTCTGATCGCTACAAATCAAAATGTGTTTCAGAGATAAGTGCCCTTGAAGTAGTTGACATAAACCGAGTAAACCTCAGATCTGTTAGCGAAGATTAAAGAGCATGGTGTCGCTAAAATGTAATCCTGTAGTCATTATTCACAGCAAAACATCAGATTTCTTCAGCCTCTAATATGCAGTTCAAAGACACTTATCTGTGCACAAATTATAGACACAAATCATCCTACACATGCTCACTTGCTCATGAATACTTTGTCTTAAATCTGACGTTGTTTCTCAAGCTTCAGAAGTCAAGGATGCCTCTCTCTTCCAGGAGTCATGAAAACACAGCTTGGATTATTGCCACAAAATAGTTTAATCAAAGTTCTCTGATAGAAAAGAAGCCAAGGTGCAGTTGAAGGGACATATATGCATGCACATTCAAATGTGACTCTGATATAGTGTATTTGGCCAGCTTTGGGGCCTTGGCTCAGGGATGACCTAGGGGAGTAAAAATATGTGTCTTTTAAAGGGATACTTCCTACAATTCTATAGCTATCAGTACCAGTAGGAGAATAAAGTATCTTTCCAGACTGCCCTTCCAACACAGCTCAGGGTGGGTAAACACTATTAAAACAAAAATTAAGTAAAAAAATTCCTCCAACCAATGTGCCCTAGATGAGGGTTTTTTTTAGCATTGAGTAGCTAATCTTTACATTTTCCAGTGGTGAGGCCAGCTTTTCCTGTTGGTTCTTTCCAGGCCTCAATCATAGGCCTGGTGGAACACCTCTGTATTACAGGCCTGGTTAAGGTCCCCCAGGGTCCTGATCTCTTTTGGCTGTTCCACCAGGCTGGGACCCTGGCTCTGGTCAAGGCCAATCTCACCTGAGCAAATGTTGATCTTAACTCCTTTGGGGGGATATAAGGGGAAAGGCAGAGGTGCCCTTAGGTACATTTTCTTTCATCACATGGTGATCTGGAGTAGATGTCAGCATATAGGGACTGCTGTGCTGATAGCCTCTTGCACTTTGCCGGCTCCAGTTCTGTTATATTGATTTACAAACAAGGGGGTGGTAGAATGCCCAAATGAGGAGTACAGGAAGGCAGAATCCGTATTTATGTTTCAACTTCTATTCCGCCCTTTCTCAGAAAGACTCCTATGACTTGACTTGTGTGACTCGCAAAGGGCTGAGAAAGATGAGCACATGAAGCTCTTTTTCCACATCATCTACTACTGGACGCTTTTAAACTGGTGATGCTAGGGACTGAACCTGGAACCTCCAGCATGCCTTGCAGAAGTTCTGCAACTGAGCCATGGGCCCCTCCAGAGTGCCTGAAAGACATCTGTCTAGCTACTTGAACTACACCGTTTCTAAATCTTATCTACCAGTCAACTGGCCAGAGGTCTTAAAAGCCTCAGTAGGAGGCCTCTAGTAGCTGTTCTACAGGTGACAACATTACTACACAGCAGGTAACTTAGTAGAAACTAACACTGGCAAACACAGCATCTCAGCGTTTGCACTGAGTGCACACATGCTGGGAAGTTCTGCCAACATCATTATTCAATGTTGCTTTAATGCATATAATTAGGTGTTTTCCCCCGTCCAGTTACCATAACGATATCTTGGATGTGTACTGTCTCAGTTGCACTATGCATCCTATTGTTCACGGCAAACGTTGATAAAAACACCCCTGTCAAGATGTGGAGCATCTTTGAGATGCTCAACCTGTGCAAAGGACTAAGGTCATACTGGCTGAATGATCCAAGAAGCTGTTAAAACAACACTTGCATTTCTATGCCCTGCCAAATCTGGCCCACTAATTGGTTGATGTTATAATTTTGTTTTTAAAGCACTGATTGCAAATCACTGCCAGAGCAGTATTCTAAAGGGTCATGAACCAGCCAGTGTTCTGGTCAACACAAAGTCTGTTAATTCTAACTGAACATCATCTGGCTCAATGCTGAATGTTAGGCGCTGTGTCTTGTGAGCTAACTGGGGGGGGGGGGAGGAAGCGCCGATCTAAAAAGGCAATACAGCAACTCTTGTGTCTCTATTCTCAGAAGAACAGCTCTTTCTCAAATAGTTTTAGAACTGATCGAATCATAGGAGTTTACAGAATGCTTTCACTGTTCAAAGGACTTTGTAGACATTTTTTCAACAGTAACCCTGATATTATCTCCAGTCTACAGTCTGGCACTGGGGTGGATGTGTTGCCAGCTCTGGGTTAAGAAATACCTGGAGATTTGAGAGATGGAGCCTAGGGAAGGTCGGGGTATGGAGAGGAACTTCAGTGGGGTGTAATACCATAGAGACCATCTTCCAAAATAGCCGTTTCCTCCAGATGAACTGATCTCTGTTGTCTGGAAGATCAGTTGTAATCCCAAGAGACCTCCCAGCCATCCCTTGATGAGTTTGTGGCAGACGTAAGGAGGAGGTTAAGTGTGAGAAGGCAGCATCCAGTCATCCCGCCCTCCCTCCAAATCAAAACCTTTTGCCTCGAAAAGTGTGTGGAGAGTATCAGGCATGTTTCCCTTTCTGCCTCACAACTGCAAAGAATATCCCCATCAGACATTGTTTTTTCCTTCTACATTGTCAGTGATGGGGAGACAAAAAAAAAAAATCTAACGGAGGAAGAAATAGCACAGAAATTATACCGGTCACTTGAAAGGTCTTCCCTCTGTATTTGGAGTATTCAGCAGGGCTGGGGAACGGTGCCAAGCACAGAACAGCCAGAGCAGCTAATAAGCACAGACAGTGGTGCGCTGTGAAAACAACAGACTCTGTCAGGGCTCGACCAAGACTCACAAGAAAGGCCGCTGACAGCTAGGGAGAAAATGAGCTCTGGGTCGGATTCAAATTCCTGGCTTTTGGCTACTACCCTGGGGCAGGGCAAAAATCAGACAAAACCGATGTGGTTGGAGGGAGGGGAGTGTAGCTTAGTGGCAGGGCCAGATATGACAAATTCAGACTGCAGGGCTGGGAAAGGCCTTAAAGAGATGGAACCAAATATAGAGTTACATAGTCTGGATCCAGCATGAGATAGCTTCGTATGTACCTGCTTTTCCTCAGTTTCTTTCACTGATCCTTCGGTAAAGAATAGCCACATTAATCCAATATTGGGTTCAGCTGGCCATAAAGAGAACCCACATCCTACTGCCTGCAAGCATTGGTGCCTTCCAGCATTTATAAACTAAATAACATACGTCATCTAACTTAATATACTCCATTTATTAAGGAATGCAGGTTAACAGTTTTCAAAACAAATCATAAATCATGAATTAGAAGGCCGTCCACATTACATCAAGTATTTCTAACATAATTCTTTTAATAGAAGACCCCTAGCCTAAAATGGTATCTGGAAAATAGTGAACATGTTGAATTAGCTGGGATTTTCTCTGCTCACAGCCCCGAGGCTTAAATCATTTAGTTTGGTACCACATCACAGCCTCAGATAAGAGTACATTAAAATTAAAATAGTATGGCCCTTAATAATGTGAACTTGGAAGATCATACAATATGCACTTGTCCTTAGAGGATTCTGTCCTGTTCTCCAAGAATTTTGCTTAGTTTTGGTGGTCAAATGTTTTCATGATTAAGTTCTACTATAACAACATGATAAATGCCAATAAAAACGAGTCATGCAACATTCTTCCATTTTAGGAGGGCATAATTTGAAATATAAATTGAATCACATACTTCCATTTCAAATATTAATCTATTAATCATAGCAATAGTCATGAGTTTTTTTTCATTAGCTACTGTAGGATGTTTGTATCTTCCAATGTAAAGCTTTCCCTCTCACTTGATTGGTTCCAAAGATTAATAGAAAGATAAAGCAGTCATGAGTGCTTCAAATCAAACACCCCAGAGTACAGTCGGAACAATAATAGGTGTCTTGCTTCATCTAACAATCTGCTGGAGAGTCAATTACAAAAATGCAATTCACATTTTGGCATTGCGTAAGCAGAAGGACCAATTCAAGCGGCACTAAAAGGAATTTTGCTTGCTGAAACTTTTAATTTACACGCAACTTCCCTTTCATGAAACGTACAGAAGAAATCGAGGGCATGTAAACCATGGAATGTGTAAGACAGAATCCATGACTGAAAAGGAATTTTCAGTTTGAGTAAACAACTGACAATATATACAACCAAATAATCGGAAGGCCCTGTGAGATAGGTTTGATTTTTAACACTTCCCAAATAAATTAACAACAATGCAACATTTACAAATAGTACAGTAATAATACCCTCCTTCCCTCCCTCCTGCCATTGTAGGCTAGAATGTAGTATTTCCGATCCAGCAGCAATTTCTCCGCCAAGCTATTAAGGCATGTCACATAGCATCAAAGTGGAACCGGTGGGCTTCTTGTCTTTTCTCTCGGTCATCTGCTTTCTGGAAAATAACAAGAAATGGGGTAGGTAGAGAGCAAGCCTTGTATTTTCAGTGCCGGAAGTAAACCTGACTGAACAGACCTCAGCAGGTTGCTAAGCAGACTTGCTTGGGACTGTTATGTTTGGCTCCTAGAAATTTGCAGAATGTGACATGGAAGAAAATGGAAAACGTCTTAAGAAGATTCAAATTTACTTACTTAAATACCTGCTGTTTTAAAGAAGGCAGGACATCAAAGATGTACTTATTTATTGCATTTATATTTTGCCCTGCTTCCCATTGGGAGCACAAAGTAGCTTAAATTATTCTTCTGTCCTCCATTTTATCCTCACAACCACCCTTACGAGGTAAGTTAGGATTAAAGGGCCCAAGATCACTCTGCAAGGTTCCAAAGCAGACCCGGGGCTTAAACTTGGGTCTCCAAGATCCAGTCTGACGCTCCTAAACTATGCAGGCTTCCAGTGATCCAGACACCCAATGATTTAGACTGGTCTGTTAAGCAATATGTTTCTAAAGCAGCAATTAAAGCAGAAATTTGCCATTGCCTGGACTTCAGTAAAGAATCTAATACCCTTGGACACAAGGAGAGACAACCTGATGGGTCTTTCACTTTTCTCTCCCACCCCAAATTCCAGTCTAGAATACTATTCAGAATGCCAATTGACACACAAGTGGAACAAGAGATTGCTAGAATCATCATTTTAAGTATGGAAGAGCAACCAGAGATTTTAAAACTCAAGAAATGATTCAGTATGTCCGAGGGGGGAAAAATGATTAAAAACATTCCTGGCAAAGGAGATAAAAAATCTCAAAGTCCATGTTTTGGTAGATGTGGGCATACAACTGACATGCTGATGCTTTGGATAAAATATGGAACAGATATTTTAGCCTCTACGTCTTCACTTGCTGCTTCGTCGTCATCTCTGTCATCATGTGCCCAAGCACAAAAATGTCTGCAAACATTGCTTTCTGATGGTTTATTAGGCCAAGCACACGTTTACACCTGAACCTGGAAGATAAGTCGGAGGCAGCAAGGGAGACAAGTCTGCCAGGTGGCTTGTGCAAGGTGTGCGCCCTCACTTCCCTCACCCTTATCTGACAAGCTGTTCTCGCTCTCGAAGGTTACACAGGGACTACGTGTTGAATTGACTCTGCCCTTCTGGATTCTGCTGTCAGCCCTTTTATCTTTCAGGAAAACAGTATTGCGAGGAAGTGTTATCACGCTCTGGCTTCTCAGCAGCGACACGCTCTTGCCACAAGGCTCTGACAGGTCTCATTCTATAAAAACAGCATGTGCTATGTCCCTCCCCCAATGAGGAACCGATTCATGCTGCATAATGTGCTGCTCTCTCTCTACCTCCCCCCCCCCCCAAAAAAAACCCAACACCTTTGCTCCTTTCAAATAGTAATTCCAGGCCAGTTCTGCTCTCTCTTTTGCATGGCATTTTGGAAAGGTTAGTTCTTTCATTTGTCTCTCGATTGTGAAAGGCAGGTACATTCTGCTGTATCCTGATTCTTGCATATAGAACCAAGAAACTATGCTGACCTGGGCCAATTGTTTTTAATAGAAAAACCTGCCTTAAAAAAAAAAAAACCCTCCAACATTTTTTAAAAGCACGGCAACACCTTCAGATCTCACCCACAGATTGATTTGCTACTTTCCCAAGAACTCTGCAGTGTGTCAGCTTCCACATATCCACCCCATTGTTTCTGGTAACAAAACACTTTCCTGTAATAATATACAGTATTCCCTTTACTGTATTCCTCCCAATTTTAGCAAATGCCCCAATTTGCCATTTTAGAAGTCAGGGATGAATGGCATCCTCAACCAGCAAAAAGACAGTAACAAGAGCTCAGCTCAAGGCAAAGACCAAAACACCTCCCTGAGCATTTAATTTCCTGGTTAGTCTATTTCCAGCCTCTGACACTGGAATTAAATTTTTTGCAAAGTTTCTAGAAAATACCCCCTACTATGTATTCAAGCAGTGTGCAAAACCTTTTCTAAACGTTTAACTCGTTCCTTTTGTCTCATGAACGCCAACAAGCAGCTAGAGTGAATTTAAAATGCAGTAATTTTCACCAGCCGCGATTATGGCCTGGCTAGGCAGCAGTGCATATTGGCTACCCTGCTGGCTAGCTGTTAAAACTGAATAGAGAGCCATGTGAGAAATTGGGACACATTTTTCTTTTGTAGTACTTCAAATGGCTTCTGCAGATCAATGCATTTCTATAGAGTGAAACAGTCAGTTTTGCTCATGGTAAAATGTTGCAGTTGTGAAGCTTGTCAATAAAAGTCAGCAAGGGCTCCTAATTCAGAGGGGAGAAATCCTTTAGTATTACAGATTGGCTGAAGATGAAGAAAAAGTGGTTTAAATTTCATTCATTGCCAGAAGCCACATTGTGTGGGGAGCCTTTCAGGAACTGTGGGCAATGCAAGACATTCAAAGCCATGGTTGCAGAAAAGCTTCAACTTTAGCACACCTTTAAGATACCAGCTCCTGAACTTTTCTTGTCCTGAACTGCTAATCAAAGTGGCAGAATAGAATGTAGATAATAAGAAGAGCTGGTTTACGTATCCTGCTTTTTCTACCAGAAGGAGTCTCAAAGCAACTTAACATCACTTTCTCTTCCTCTCCCCACAGAATACTTTTTTTTTAAAGCAACAAAGACACCAACTCTGCAAGCACAAATCTAGGATATAGGGGAAAGGGGGAGGAGTTGTAGCCCAGCCCTTCTGCCTGATGTGCTAGCATTCTACTTGCTGGAAGGTTTAAAAACAAGAGAATGCAAGCATTCGAAAAGATGTTCCTCACACCAACCACCAGAGGAGATGTTTATATCTTAGATTTTTAAACCAAATGTATGTGCCACCTTTCTTCCCAAGTGCTGCTCTACTGCCTCTCAAAGCCCCTTCCAGTTATCACTATCAGAAGGAGTACTGCCACTAGGCCAGGAATGGAAGCACTCTGGCCTATCCTTGTGGAGAATCTAATGTGTGAATGGTTCGTGTCCTGAATAACTCTTAACAGAGTAACTCTAACGCTTGATAAGTCCCAAAGCTTAATGTGTGATTGATCCACGCTATTTTCATCGAAGAATCAATACCATTCTTCTACATGTAAGCCTAAAGCCATAGGAGATTGAAACTGAAGTGACCTTCAAGACAGTGGTCCTTAGTGGCCTGTTCTGCATCTTGGACAAATGTCTTTCTAGCCCTGCTACCTAAGATGCTTTAACTGGCGATCCTGGAGACTGAACTGGGGATTTCTGGCATGTTCTCTCACTGAACTGGGGCTCCTTTCCCTGAAATGTACTGTAGCATTCCAATATGTGGTTACTGAAGGGGATTGCTGGAAATAGTCCTGCTTAGAAAAGTAAAACTTTGCAAAACTGATGGGCAAATGACAGCATATTCTTAACACCGATTGGTGGCAACAGTCAAAAAACATTTGCAATTACAGCTTACCTTCTCTTGCCAGTGCAAAATGCCGATTATCACAAGGATGAACACACAAACCCCAATCAGAGCAATGGCTGTGAGCAACACAATATTACTTGGGGTCAGGTACAGTTTGGCGCTCCAGCTGTGGGAAAAGGGAAACCCAAGAAAGCGTTAGTACTTTTGCTTTCTGTCCTGGCAATGTCTTCTGTAGAAATTATGGAAAGCAGAATGATGAAAAAGGCACAATTTCATATCTATTGGATATGGCTGTTATGGTTTGTAATAGCGAGTAGCATTCTTTGCCTTGACCTCAATGGACCAGGGCTAGTCCAATCTTGTCAGACCTCATAAGCCAAGCAGAGTCAGCCCTGGTTAATATTTGGAAGAGAGACCAGCGAGGAAGCCCTGGGTTGTTAAACATGGTTGCAATGGCGAACTACTTCTGTTGATCTCTTGCTTTGAGCACTTTATTGTGTCATCCTACGTCATCTGAGACTTGATGGTGCTTTCTACCACCAGCCCTCTTCATATTCCCCAGCACAGCGGGCTTACCAAATCAGTCAGAGTAACATTTTGATTTCTGTCTCCAAGGACTGATTTCTCCATTGCGAAACTGATGTTCTCCTTTTTATAAGCAGCATTTTTGAACACAGACAGTGAAGGACTGGGGTGGGAGGTGATGGAAAGAAAGTAATTTTCCTGCGCTCCAGGGATGCCAATAGTGTAGAATTTATTTGTATATAGCCATGGGCCTTTACAAAATATGAGGCACAGGTTTATAAAAGGAATGCCAATAGGATGCTTTTCCTTGCTTCAGCCCTGAATGATACCTATGGCCTGAAGCTTTACAAATAGGAAAGGTGGACAAGGTACACTGCTGTACCTCCCATTTTTAATACGACTCGTTTCTGTATGGAGATTTACAGCGCAATAAAGCTTAGCAGTCTCAGCAGAGGAGAATCCTGGTTATAGAAGCCTAAACAAGTAAGGGCAGTTCCTTCCTTCTTTTTTTACAAGTGCCATTTTTCAGGCTACACTGCTATGCTCAAACTGTATTTGATTGTCCAAAGCATCATATTCACAGTAAGCTCAATAATACCGGAAAGAGGAGATGCACGCCTCTCAAATGTAGCTAAAATGGTAAATCAAGTTTAGACAGCTTCAGAAACCTTAGCCTAGGAAAATGATGTCCATATGAAGTTGTTAATTATTGGGAGTGCGAGTGGGGGAGATATCGTCTTTTATAGGCTCTACAAGGTGCTGGCTGCGCTGCTTTCATGTGTGTTTAATTGCTTGGCAAATGGCTATATCGATTATTGGAAGTTCATAAACAGTATGTCAATGTAGGGCCTGCAAGACAGCGTTTAGCCCATGATGTGCCATCTCGCTCCATCCTTGGAGCACAGTATACTCGATATTGATTTCACTTAATGCGTTTCAGCAAAATGAGCTGTAACTGCCCTGTTTGTGGAGAGGGGCAGAGAGTGACTCGCAGAAAATAACACCATTAAATGGTACGTTAAAAGAATTTTTTTTTCCCAATCCTGCCCTGCCCCATTTATTCCTTCTCTGGTAGACTGGGGACAAGTTACCTCCTGCTGTAATTCTCCTCTCTTGGATGGTGGAACTGTAAGGTCAGAGTTAAGCACTAGCTCATTCCCTAGATCAGGGCTAGTCAAACTGCAGCCCTCCAGATGTCCATGGACTCCAATTCCCATGAGCCCCTGCCAGCGTTCACTGGCAGAGGCTCATGGGAATTTGAGTCCATGGACATCTGGAGAGCCGCAGTTTGACTACCCCTGCCCTAGATTAAGTCTTCTGTAGCCTGTTGAAAAGCTGCACTTAGTTTCATTCCATTTTACAGAAAGTGCCTACAATCCTACCGTTTACCCCAAAGGAACCTCTATTAATAGTATGCCTATTCCCTAACTACCCAGTTTAACTAAGAAAGGCTCTTAATGGCATGGATCAGAACTAAACAGGAAAAAAAATCTTTTGTACGGTTGCTTATGCTTATCTAAGCAGCAAGTCTAATTTCAGAAATCCCACGTATCTTGTTTTGGCTGATTTGCTTACAGCAAACATGGAAAACATTTTTAGGTTTACAGGTATTACAACAAACCCTTTCTGTTTTCTTGCGGATTTGCCCATAAGCAAGAATAATTTACTGTAGTGATGTAAATCCATCACCAGAGCTACCGACTGGTTGGTTCTCTCTCTCTCTCTCTCTCTCTCTCTCTCATACACACACACACACATGCACACAACATACCCAAGGAAACCAACATCTTGTCAATTCCGAACAATTTCACGTCACCCTTTTTCTATTTGACTTTGTACCATATCTGAATTTGACACAAGTCACAATAAAAATCCATATAAGAAATATTATTTCTTCATGTATACTGGTAGTACAAATTGGGGACACTATTTGAATACATAAACCTGCCTTGAAGGTCAGTACTATCTCCTCATACTGGCAGTAGTTCTCAGGTAAAGGTCTTTCACATCACCTACTACCTGATCCTCTTAACTGGAGATGCCGGAGGCTGAACCAGCACCCTTTTGCATGCCAAGCAGATGCTCTACCTCTGAGCCATAGCCCCTCCCAGCCTGGGTTCTTGAGGGTAGCCAGAGGACAGAAATAGCAGACAAGAAAGACAATTAAAATATAAATTAGCCTGTTATATAGGCCAATAATTCCCCCGATTAACTAATCGTGCTTTGAAAATTACAGTAACTGACACACCTCTCAGAATCCCTTGACATTTCAAGTCTTACTTGTTAAACTGCTTATTAGATCTTCAAAAGGTTTTGATAGAACATTCTAATTCTTCTTTCCTGTACTAAATGCAGAAGGTTGTGCATTTGAACCCATCATTTGAGAAACTAGTTTGCTTGCAAGGTTCTTTTTCTTAGCCAAGTGGTTTTGGTCCATATTTCACACTGGGTTCTTTTCAGTGCTGATGTAAATTCTGTGTTCTGTTTTGGTTTTTGTTTGAGGAAATATGAAACAGGTTGGCAGAAGGCCTGGAAGCCCAAATCTTCCTCTATTGTTGCCTTCCTCACAACCAATATTCAGTGATAGACTGCTTCTACGCTTAGAGGCCCCATTTAGCCACCCTGGTTAATTGCTATTGATAGGCCAATCATCCACAAACTTTCCTAATTTCCCCCTTTATTAACTTAATGGCCATCACTACGTCTTGTGGAAGGTTTACTATAGTGTTTTTGCATGCCTTCTGACTTCATTGGGTGTCCCCATTTTGGGAGAGGCAGATAAAGACCTCTTTATCAGCTCTTTCTACACCAATGATACTTCTATTTCAGGACCATCATCCTTAGTAATTTTTCTTCTAAACTAGAAAGACTAAGCCCCAAGGCAGATTTAGTACAATTAGTAGACTTCCAAGCTGCTATTCTGCATATTGCTTAAGAATAGTGTTCACAAAGTCCCAAGCTGATGGAACTACCCCATCCTTTTTGTATAACTTCTCCCAACTGCCATGTAATTACAAACTGTAGTTTTAAAAACAGTTACCTGTCCCTAAGCATATGTAAACTCATTTTCTCATTGTTGGTTTATTCCCAAAATTAAGAAAGGGTTTCCCCCCCCTCCTATCCAGTATGGCCTTGTTTTAGGATGTGAATAAAGATTTATTGGCCACTGAAGTCAGCTGCTGTGATCGATACATCTTAAGACAGACCGAAAACTGAAATCAATATACATTTCATGACAGCACAAATACCCTCCCTCAGAAATACCAGGAACAATTTTTTTTTTTAAATTAATGATGAAAAATTCATTTATAGCTAGGTTTTATAGTGAAATCTGCTAAAACATCACAACCAAAGGCATACTTGATGACAATAATGAAAAGGAGTATCACAGCCCACCGCATTGCTTTCAACTAAATGAGATGTTATTGTAACAGTCTCTCATTATGCTTATTGTATCTGGACTCAATGATGCTTGAACTGGACTACAGAGTTAAATGAATACATTTGGGTATGTTCGCTTGGAAGACAATTTTGTGCCAGATGTAATGCCTGAAGTATTCGGTGACTATTGTCAAAAAGAAAAAAGAAATTGCTTTCATCAGGAATCTGGCGAGTAAAACAGGAAGCCTGTAAGACTCAAACTGTGCACTGCCACACACACACACGCAAAAAATAAAAAATCATACTCAAGAAACTTCTGATCTCTCCCCTAGCTAGGAAACTTCTGGTTGGGACTAGAGATAGGATGGCTGGGGGGGGGGGGGAGCAGAAAAAAATGAGATTTCCTCCTTTTCCGTTTTCCCATGAAAAAATTGAAAATGTGGGGAGTACTGAAAAAAAGCCCATGAAAACATTTTCTCTTTTAGAATGAGTAAAATGCTGGAGGGGGGAAAAAAACCAATCAGATGAGATAGGACAGAAACTGCCACCAAAGCCTCAGAGGAAAACTGAACGTTTCATTGAGAAATGACTTATCTCTAATCATACAGCAAAAATTAAGGTACAGATGCTCACGTAACATAGAGTGCATCAGCTTGCAGATTTCTCTCAAGTATTGGAGAAACGGGGGGGGGGGACACAACAAACTTTTATCCCCCCATGGCTTCAAACTTTTGAATATTTTACATCTCTAACTGGGACACAGTCAGATATTTTGGGAAAGGGGGTTGGAATGCTGATTTGCTGTGTTCTGACTCCTTCATTTTTTGGGAACTTTTTACTCTCTCCCAGATCAGAGGTGACATGAGTACCTAAGACATAGGGAGCTACCCAGATTCTCAGTGCCAAATCTGATCCTGTATAGCAGATCACAGGATTAAGCTTCTGGGCTACAAATGTTTTGCTTTCTTTTCACTACCCAAAAAACTATTAGCTCTCTAAGCTTCATCTCACATGGTGGTTACACTAGGAGTTAAAAGCAAATAAGTTATTTTTGTAAAGATCACTGAGAAATTTGAGGCACTATAAAGACTAGTGCCTGTATTAGGGCATACGCTTTTATGACACCTTTTACCACACTGGCTGTTGAAATCTTATGCCCCAATACATTTGTTGGTCTTTAACATGCCACAAATCTCTACCATGTTGGTTGCAGAAGATTACCATGTCACTCCTCCAGAATATAACTTTTGTAAAGCTTTCCTCTATGATCCCCTGGATGCAATTCTTGTATGCTATTTACAACCAGTTTTTGACTTCAGGTTACATTTTCAGGAGATTTTGCTTTAAACCCGTAAATGAGCATAACCTACAGCTCATTCTTCCTGCAAAATATGCCTTTGTCCAGCTTCCATTTACTTCAATAGGGCTTGTACAGAGTTTCCAGGGGACTAGATACTTGCAGCCAAAAATTCGGTTATTTCAAATCAGCACGTGCTCTCCTCTGCCTACTCTCTCCGTTACTTTTTCTTTTCTCAGGCTCATCTGTCTAGCCTTCTGTTCTTTCCCATTATAGCTCAAAACTATCCTGCTTCCAGATCTAATTGTCTGTATTTTGCTTGCTTCGGCTCCCCCCCCCCAAACCCCCGCCCTCCATTGCTCTACTCTACTCTCCTTTTCCCATTTCCCTTTCGTTTGCTCTGCTCCTTGTAGGATCTAAGTAGTTTAGTCAATAGCAGGCAAGGATCTTTAGGCTCACAGGAATGCTGCTCTGGCAGAAAGACCTAAGTCTGGACAGCTCAGTCTCAACACCACCACAAACCGTACATCATTACAATACAGAACGTGTCTCAGAGTCAATGTAATATCTTCTTGCATGTGCATTTGACCCTTTCACCTTGGAAGCGTGAGCATATGTGACTGATAGCCTGGCATTGCTCTACAGTTTGAGGGAAGCTGGTTTCAAATGACTGCCCCCAAATAATTAAGCATTAGGAGACCATTGTCCCCTGCCCCCCAGTAGGTACAAGAAGTTTGGTAGGAAAAGGCTATAGCCTTCTGTGACATTCTTCAAAGAGATGGTTATTACACTTGTCTGTTATCGTTTCTGCACTATAGACTGCTAAATCAAAAGCGTTACCTTCGAGGTTTGTCTTGAGGATACGGAATGACTATAAGCTGAGAATTTGGGATGATGGCTGTCCACTCCTGATTTCTTGCCTGGAAGAGAAGAAATGAAAGCGCTCAGTGTTTGCCCTACCCTCGTGTTTTAATTTTCAAGTTTTATTTTGAATTCCCCTGGAGAGATCAGGGCAACCAAACCAATATGTCAACACCGCTCAATAAACAGGTATTCCCTTCTCAGTAAAACTGGCTGGAGTGACATTGTTTCCCCACCGTTCCAAAAGTCTACTGACTGGTGCCATAGCTACTCTCAGGGATACTGACAGCTGCGGGAACAAGGAAGCGACAGGCATTATAGCCTGCCTATTCAAATTTCAGCCAGCATGTCTTTATTACAGTTCTCGAGACACAATGTTCAGGACACTGCACCCTACCCTCCTCCTAGGCTATGAATCCTGGGTGATCCTGAGCACAGCATCTGAGCACAGTTCAGATGTTCGTACTAAACAGTAAAAGAGCTTTAGGCAAATTATGGACTTCCGCATACCTTTGCACCAGGAGGGCACGGGATACCGACATACAAGTGATCGAGGAAGTTGGCGCTACGTCCCAAGCCCAAAACATTGTACGGGAGCTGGAGAGCAAAGTGGGCCGACTGACTCAGTTGTCCAGCTGTAATTTAAAAAACAGATCATGTAGCAAATATATTGCTTAAAATCTCCTGAACAAAGATTTAATAAAGAGGAATCATTGTAAGGAACCCTGGGATAAATGGTCATCAGCAACATTACCGTCTATTAATCCCATGTTAATAATTGGCGTTTATACTGTTTGCTGAAGAGCTGAACACACAGCATAAACCAGGGGGAGCCAAACTGTGGCTCTCCAGATATCCATGGTACACCCCCTGGAGACACTGCAGTGAGGGGCAGTATATAGATCAAATGAATACATTAAAAAAATCAAATTATAAGCCCCTATCATCATTGCCATGCTGGCAGGAGCTCGTGGGAATTGTAGTCCATGGACAACTGGAAAGCCACAATTTGGCCACCCTCACATAGACCCTTTGCAGATATCTGGCAAGGTAGATCAGTATTACTGCCATATTGCAGATAGGCTAGGACAGAGAAAGGCAGGCTTACTTAGTGCCATTTTATGAGCAGAGGGTTGGACTAGATGGCCTGTGTGGCCCCTTCCAACTCTATGATTCTATGAGTTCATAGCAAAGGTGAGGTTGAACCCAACAACTTCCTCATTTGCAGCTCCAGCAGCTTTTAGTAATTTCTTTAAGCAACACAAACGCAACGTTAGAACATTTTCCATATTTATCAATGCACTGATTTGTATCTATCATGGAGTCTACTTTTAGCGCATGGGAATAAGAATGGTCTGTGTCCCATTTTAACAAAGAGAAAAAACAAAGAAGCAAGAGTTTATTCTTTCACTTAGTTAAAAAAAATTACTGATAGCATGTTGATGAATGATCCAAGCTGACCCATCATTTTATTTTGTTTTGGCTACCCGCTTGATGTGCGTTCCCTGTTCTCATGTGTTTCAGCATTATTAAATTGAGGATCTCAAATTAAGCAATAATTTATCAGATATAACTCATCATACAGTAAATCAAAGCTTGTGTGACAGAACTTGGTCTCTGCATCTAAGCATGAATTATCACACCATGATTTGTTCACTGCATTTATTTACTAAGTAAAAAAAACTGACTGTTGTCCTAAAGTAAAATATACTCTCAGACAGACTTAGGAGAGACACATATCTGCTGAGTGGAATGATCAAAACATTTCAAGCATCTAAAGCACTGCTGACGTTTAGGAGCTTCCGGGGCTTAAAATCTATTGGGAACTTTCATTTTATTTTCAACTATATCCAGAACAACCGATTCCCCAATTTGCTTTGGTCTACTCTGTGCAATGCTTTACATACAAAAATCCCCCCCAAACAGTACTGATGCTCATGATAGTAAAATGACACACTCTGTTCTTACCTGTTCATGTCCTTTGAACTGAAGGATAACCCTGCCTAACCCCCCTCCCCCAGGCAGCTGGTTCTGGAAGGGATTCCAAGAAGCATCACAGCTATAGTGGAAACTACATGCACAGCATCTATAATTTACATCTGGAGACTACGTTTTGTATTCCAGCATGGACTTGTGCCCAATTTTTTTGAGCCCAGATATCTGTGCCAGGTGAAAATTGCAATTATATCCACTTCGGTGGAGATGAAAAGTTAATACATAAAACACTAGGAACAATATTATGAAGTGTTTGAAAATGGAGTCTTACATTTACGGCGGTAAGACAACAGAGTTATGCAGCAAAAGTCTTGATTTTTGATAATTTTCTGAAGACACGGGACAACGTGAAGTGCCAAACTCAAGCCTGACCTAAGAACTCTTTTTAGCAGACATCTGGCACCTGGTGAGTCATACTTATTGGATCCACTGTTCACTGTTTAATTGAAGGTCAGAGTAGAATTCACAAATGTAACAACGTTGTCTCTTTCTGCACGATTCAGAACCTTGTTTTCCCCGTGTCTCTCTGGATGCACAGCCGTATACACACACAATGGCTCCAGATCACTGGTTAAACACGTAGCTGCTTAAAAGTTGGAAGCATGATTCCTTTCTCCCTCTCTTCCACTATTTGTTCTCCAGATATCAAATGTCATCCAAAAAGATTATAAAGCCTTATAACGTACTGGATTAGAAAATACTTTGCAATTCCTGTCCAGATTCATCCCCCACCCCCTTTTGGGACACCTGATACACTTATCACCATATACTTTAGCCTGAGATTCCAAGACAAATGCCAATATGATGAAACATTAGATGACTAAAAGAATTATAGTTAACAGTAACTTCCTAAGCCTTGAAGAAATGATAGAATGTTTAGCGAAGTGAGGGCGGGGGAATGGAAGGAAACAGCAATTGTTGGAACTCCAAGAATGTTTAGTGCACAATGAAAAGTGTCAAACAATGCAGAAGGTGTCTGAAAACATAATCAAAACATGTCCATCATGGGCAGCATTCAGAGCCTCGGATGCAGATGGCAGAATGAAGGCATTCCACGGTGCTGAACAATTTTCAAATGTGGTTTTCTAATATTCAAAGCAATAAAGCAAATCCAATGGTAGAGCAGAATCAGTGATATGGACCACAGCACCAAGAGCCAACCATGAAGGCAAAAATGTGGACTTCCAAGAAAATGCAGCACTTTAACTGTGACACTGCTCCATCAAAAATCTTCACTGTGTCTATAACAAAGGAACATTATCCAGGCATGCACTTATGCAACTGCCCCAGACCCTAGAGTCAACAATTATTTGTTTGTAGTTCACCATGCAGCTGTGGCATAAGATGTGCATTCACTTGGGATGTGACTATCCTAAATCTTGGCCTGCCAAAGCGATACCTGGTGGCACCACTTCTGGAGGAAGCTCTGATCACCTAAAGCACAAGAGGCCAAACTATGGCTCTCCAGATGACTAAGAGCCCCTGCCAGCATGTGCTAGGAGGGGGCTCATGGTAACTGAAGAAGAAGAAGAAGAGTTGGTTCTTATATGCCGCTTTTCTCTACCCAAGGGAGTCTCAAAGCGGCTTACAGTCGCCTTCCATTTCCTCTCCCCACAACAGATACCCTGTGAGGTGGGTGAGACTGAGAGAGCCCTGATATTACTGCTTGGTCAGAACAGCTTTATCAGTGCTGTGGCGAGCCCAAGGTCACCCAGCTGGTTGCATGTGGGGGAGCGTGGAATCAAACCTGGCTCGCCAGATTAGAAGTCCACACTCCTAACCACTACACCAAACTGTAGTCCATCAACATCTGAAGAGTCACAGTTTGGCTACCCCTGACCCAAGACAATCCTGCTACCATTCTGGAAGCATAGAGATAACAAACAGTTGGATCTCCAATCAAAAATAAGGCAATATGTTCAGGTGCCGAAAGTTTCTGCTGTTGCTACCAGTGACCAAAAGGCTACAAAGAGGAAAGGGATTAGCAGAGTAAAAGAAGCAAAGAGCAGACTCGAGGCTTGTGACTGACATAAGGGAGCTGCAGAATTCTCCAGGTAGGCTACAATTCGTAGACAAACCAAAGGCACACGATGAGAACATGGAAGATTCCCTTGGTAACTCTCAGTATATAGGAATTTCCCTCTCTAATCTAAAATGGTATCTTCCAAAATCAAAAATACTGCAGCATACCTCTGGGGATAAGTAATCTTGGCCTGACACTCTTCATTGCCCTTCCTACAGATTTTCTTTCAGAGACCATATCCCAGAAGGCCTGACTGTATGGAATAAACATGTTAGATTATCTGCAGTGGAGAACTGAGATCCATCAAAAACATCAGATACTAGTCCAGAGTAGCAGAAAGATACACACAAAAGCTGGAAAAGAGACGACTTAAAGGGCAGTCAAATGTCCTCGGAATCTTGTGATTATATTACAGGGTCCAAATTCAGATCTTATAACTCTTGATGTTTTTACGACCCAGTATAAAATGTTCGTAATTTAGGCTGCTAAAAGGATTCAGCAGCTGATTGCTCCTGTTTTATATATGTACTGCTCGGATTTTTGTGGCTGGGAAAATGAGGTATTTGTTTTGGATGACAAGCTGCTGTCACTGAATAATATGTATGCGGGAACTGCCATCAACTGAGGCAAATTAAAAAAAATAAACAAATTAAGGGAGTTAAGGAAAGCACTGATGTAGTAAGCCATTATTGATTATTTTGTAGCACTGAAGTCATTCATAGCTTGCTTGTCAAAAACGTGAAGGGCAATTAATGAATGGTCCAGTTTTAATTAGATCCAGGATTTGAACTGAGATTACATTCAATTTTCCAATGGGCACTATTTTTCAGTGCTTCCTCCCCCAGCCACCCCCCAGCACAAATCAACTCTTCTTTTTTTTATAACAGCTTCTAAAATGAACCTTTTCAAACTATGCAGAGTTGTAGGGCTCTACTCTCAAATGAAGCAGCAATTCACAGTAAATATTAGCATTTCATGGACATATGAATAGCCAACTATATTCCCCAATTCCTGTTTGTTCCCTTCTTTCCCATTACTGGATGATCCAAATTCCAGATGGCTTAGTTGCCTTGCTTACTCTCCTGGTTTATCTCCACATCTTCTGTTGACCTGATGATGTCCTTGAAGGGCATCATAAAAGGCCAAGATTCCTAGAAGTGGAAACAGGGCCATGCCCAGCCTTCTATGCTAGGTGTGGCTTTCATGTTTCTCAGAGTCACTTCAAAGAAATGAACTGAAGGTCAGTCATCGTATCATAACAGGTCAACTGCAAAGCCATAACAAACCCTAAGAGCATTTGTGTGTTTTGTTTCACTTGTTAGCATCAGAAAAATACAACCCAAATAAGAACATCTGTTTTGAGTTCAGAAATGTTTACTTATTTATATAAAGTGGTATGCCACTTTAAGTGGTATGCTTTTGGTTATGATTTAGCAACTTTAATGCTAAAGTCATGCTATGACAAGGGGCATTTCTCCCCCAGGATCAGTTAAACGTGAAAGAAATATTGGGATTTTTTTTGGGGGGGGGGGGAGAGTGGGACATCCACAATAGGAAGATGCAGTTGAGCAGGTCAGGTGGGTAGAATTCAGAGGTCACAGCTGAAGGGGGAAGCACAAAACTGGATATGTTCCTGTTCTGAAACCAAGTTCTTGTTTTCAAATTGAACACTGTCATGCTACAAAATAAAAAAGACTACTTCTGCTTTTTTAAAGGTAGGGACAGTCTACTAATACTGGTCCTATCTTGGCTATGGCCCCAAGGGGAGATGATTGCTTGCTTGAGAATCAGGGAGCCGAAAAGCTTCCCAAAACCAATAGACCAACTGATCAGCAATGACTAGCTCAAGCTTTCTCAACCAGGGTTTCTGGAAGGGTTTCCTGAATACATGGCAGTTAATTAATGTTTTATATATTTAAAAAACTGTGTTAAACATTTATCAGGTGATATGACCATATATGGTCATGTCAACCTGCCCCCCCCCCATCCCCAGAATGGCCACGAAGGGTCTGGAGGGGACGGGAAGAGGAGGGGCCATGGTGGTCATGTACCCAGCTGTGCTTCCCAACTGTATTCTGCACAATCTCGAAGAATGTTTCAGAGGTTTCTCAATGGTAAAGAGGTTGAGAACGGCTGAACTAGCTGAATTTAATGGGAAAAGACACTTGAGGAGAAGGCAGAATAACCTTTCAATCCTTGTGTTGAAGGTGCCTTATTGAAGTAAAGGAAGGTGGCTCTCGTTTTCCTCCCATGTTTTGGGGGCGGCTTCTCCCTCCCCCCTCCCTCACTGGAGTTGCAGCCAAGGATGGCAGGCCAATGCTCATTAGCATGCAAATCAGAACGGCTGCGATTATGCAAAGAAAAACAGCTGGGCAAACTTTCATTTTCCCCTTTCAAGTTTCCACAATTCTGACGCTGTTGATTAAGAGTAAAAAACTCAGATATAACATTTTTTAAAATCCTTAATTTATCGGGAAAACTGCAAACAAAAACGCAAGTAATTTGCGGAACAGTTCAAAGACTTCCTCCTTTGACTAAGCTGCAGCCGAGTCGGTTCAGGCACACAGCGATAATAACACGAGAAGTACCTTTGGAGAGAGTAATCTGGAAAGGTTATTCCCTCTGACAGGGCCTTGGGACCTTGGGCCAAAAAGCCACTATGGCAATTACTTTAATTTACAAAGATGGAGCCAACAAAGCCAGCAGCTGCAGGGCAAGAGACTGGCTGGAAGCAACAAAAAGGGGGAAAGTGGCCGCAAGACAAATTGGTCGAATCAGCACAAATATAATTTGGAGCAGTGATTGCAAAATGGGACCTTGAACTCCGAGCGTTATGTGCAAAGCCCCTATCTCTCCCGCTCATTTGGTGCTTTGACTTAGAAGCAAACACCACCCTGCCCTTCTTCGACCATCATCATCTGGTGGACGACTCAGTATTTTTCATTATAAAAACATTATTTTGAAATGTGACATAGCCTCCTTTCTAGTTGCAAGTCTGCAGTCTGCCATTTTTATTTCCCAGTTGTCTTTCCATCTTTGCCTCCCTGCCCCCCGCCCCCCCCCCCCGGTCAGCTGCAGTCAACTCTCTGCCACAATTGCTTCTCCTCTGCAACCTCTCCCAATGCCCTCCCTTCTTCTGCCCCCCCTGTGCCATCCCTATTAATTTCCCAGCAGCCCTTACTTTGGGTCGGAGTTAGTACAATGGATGCAGTCTTATTCCAAGCAAAGATGCACTTGCCCCAGAGTGTGCCTTTTGTTCAACCAAAGTGACCTTTCAGACTTGCAAAATACTCATTTTTCTGAAAACACGTTTGCTTGTACCAAATTCTGAACAGTTCCTTTCTTCCCTGGTGCCCCCCCCCCAATTATTGTCCAGCATCATGCTGAGTCCACATCCTGCCTCTCTAACACACAGGGAGGAGAACGATAATGCCTTATTACACTTCAGCACCATCTCAAATGTGCTGTACTCCACCCATAAGGATGTTCATAAAACCGCTGCAGACAGCTTGTTCTCGGCTAGCCCTATTAGTGTAGAGCATAAGCGCGAGGACCCAAAACGGCACTAAATAACCACGGCGTTCCTAAACCACGTGAGCCCAGAAGGGTTTACCGAGATGCTGACTCTGCAGCAGGTGAAAGGCCAGGCTGCCAAGGAAGGTTGAAAATGGTTAGCAAAGTAAAAGAAAAAAAAGAAAACCCGACGCCATGGAGGCATTGGTTATCAGATATGGACATAAAGAGCAATGAATTGAGAAGACAAATGACCCTGGAGTTTAAGGACAGAGATAGCCTCCTGTGCCCTTTCTGCTTGTCAGACTGGGCCAAGGGGTTAATACGCACTAGAATTTAATGATGATTAGTCATCTCTTTCTTTTTGAAATATTACAGAGCTCCCTTACTAGGTCGTTCAAGAACTGGGAGAAAGAAGCCTTTTAAACAGACAGAATCCTCTTTTGCATTTATGGGAAACTGGGAGATTCTTCTCAGGCAATACAGGTCTTCAAAACCGATACTTTAAACCTTCTGCAATGAGAATGAATTATTTGCGTCATTCAATTACTTCATACTTGGATTTGCATTTTGGAAATTTAAGCTGTGCAAAGGGTGGATTGCTGGGGAGGAAGGCAGAGTCTGAAGTGGGGGAGGGTGAGCAAGAAGGGTTAAAAGGATTAGCTGCTTTGTGCTCACTTTTTATGAAAAAGGGAAGAGAGACTGTGGGACATCTGATGTGCTAGAGAGGCAATGGAAGCCCCTTTCATCTTAGACTATGCTACTGTAATGGGTTCTGCTAGATTTCAGTTCAGCTGCACCATACAGTCCAACAAGATTTTCAGGGCACAAGCTTACATAAAAAGAGCTCTCCTGGATCAGACCAGTGGTCCATCTAGTCCAGAATCTTGTCTCACCCCAAATGGTCAACCAGTTCCTCTGGAGGACCAACAGCAGGGCAATCCAATCTTCTGGACTACTGGCTAGGATTAAGAGATGGTCAACCCTTGAAACTGCATGGGACATGCAGGCCGCCCAAGGGAGCCCCCGGCAGCCGCGCAGAGCGCAGCTGCCGGGGCCTCCCTGCCCGACGGCCTGACGCGGCCTCAGAGAGCCGCCGCCGCCGTGAGACTGCTGCCCGGAGGACACTCGAAACTGTAAGTTTCTAGCGCCCGCTGTATTCCTCATACAGCGGGCTTTATTACTAGTTAACAATATAAAACATAAGTAACAGTTCAGCAGCATTTAGGTCACAGCAGTCTCCAGATTATTCACTGCCTGTAAGTCTCCCGAATAGCTACCTCTCTCTGGAGGTGTTTTTGTAGGGGAGGGCCATAGATATTTTTAAGTCATTGGCCCGAACTAAAAGCTTGGTGGAAGAGCTCCGTCATGGTACAGTAGAATGGCAGTGCAATGATACGCAGAGTTACTCTGGTCTAAGCCCACTGATTTCAGAGATGGAACTTCTCAAGCAAACAACTCCGCGAACCTTCAATGTGCAACCTTGCCAGTTATGCAAATAATTTACTTCCTTCTGGTATTTAGCTTGAAACTTAAATACGCTTTTTCCAGGCTCCAAGAAGCTTTGTTGAAAGACTTGAAAGCCTGCCTAATCCTCTTTCACACAGACAATAAATCATTTCCAGTTGGGAGATGCCTGAACATGATAATTACTAAGTGCAGAGAACAAACTAAATGTGGATACAGCTACTGTTTAAGAAAATGTCTTATCCGAGGCAAAGTACAATATATTTTTTTTAATTAAAAAATGGTGTGCATCAGTTTTGAAACGAAAAGGAAATATTCAAGCATGCCCTGGGTTCCGTGCTTCTAAAATATACAAAAAACATTTTGAAACATTTGGGTTTAATTAGGAAAACATCATTTATGGAATTACCAAACACATCAGCTGAGACTACTGAATAGTGGCTAAGAGAAGCTACGAATCAGGAAATCTCCAGTTCAAATTTTCCTGTGGCATAAATTAGCTAGGTAATCGGCTCTCTTATTCTTTTTTCCACATCTGCAAATTGGGGATAATGCTACAAGCTCAACCTCACAGGGTTGTTGCACAGAGAGCCGTCATAATATATGCAAAGCTCTTTCAATGCTCTATAAATGAGAGAAAAAACCTGTGTGTTCATAAATTAGCTGGAGTAAAATAACAGAATAGAATAGAAAAGAAACTCCCTTCCCTTGTAAGCCAAGGCAGGACAAATGCCTCTTTTCCTGAGCTTTACTGTTCAGTACCTAGATTCAGGTGTGTGTATTTATCTGACAAAACAGAACAAAGTATGCGCCTAGTGGCACCTTTAAGACCAACAAAGTTTAATTCTGGGTACAAGCTTTTGTGTGCATGCATATTACATTAAATACAGGTATTTAATGAAGTGTGCAAGCACATGAAAGATGCTACCCAAAATCAAGCCTCGTTGGTCTTAAAGCTGCCACTGGACTCAGACCTCGTCTAAAACCTAGTAAATGTAAGGTGCATATCAGCTAATCATCCCCAGCTGTATGATGGCAAGGTTGAAGAGTGACACCAAAGCCTGATGCGCAACAAGCTGGCTGTAATACTGCTTGCAAACAACAGGACATTAATATTTAAAAACTAATCTCACAAATTCATCAATATTTATGCATCAGAAAGGCTTTAATTTTGGGCTCAGCTCAATTGTTGCTTCAAGTCATTACTCTGCCACCTACGAACATTTGTGATTTGCATTGTTAACTCCTCCAGCTACAGCAAAGAGTCCTTTCGGCAGATAATGGAAATTGTTGGAGTAGGTTTAGTCAAATGCCAAGACACGGTGACAGATGTGCCTAACACTGCCAGCTTCTCTGACTGTCCAATGACCCCAGCAGCAAGAGACTTCTTCTGTACTGTCCAGCCTGCCAGCTAAAAACTGTCTGGCCAGCTTTGCTCCTTATGCCTCCCCCCGCGCTGCCATCAGAGGTGAGATGGGTGGCAACCAGAGACCATTCCTTTCCTGTGGTGGCAACCTCAATTGTGGAATGTCCTTCCCCTTGAGGCTCGCTAGGTGCCTACATGGCTATCTTTTTATACTAGGACAAAACATTTCTGTTTACTCAGGCTATTAATTAAGACGATGATCTCGGTAACTCCATTTTTGCAGTGTGTTTTTAGTTTGAAAAATGTTAATTTCATTCTAGGCGGCTCAGTGTTTTGTTCTCATGCTCCGAATGGGTTCCTAATGAACAACTGTTCATGTTTTACGTTTTTATCACATTTTATTTTGTAAGCTGCCTCAGGCAGGTTTCTAAATAAATACTAGACTTCTCAAGTGGAATAAACATCCAGGTAACTACTGACAAGGACCAAAGCTGACTAGACTATGTACATTGGCTCTAGTTTCTCTAAAGGAGATTAGGGATTGGCATCCTTTAATTTCTACTTGAGATTTACAATTTCCAGAAATAACATCAAATAGACTATTTGGTTTGGGGAAAAAATAGTATCTGCATAGCTAGAAGCTGTCTTCTTTCTTCTATACCTACTGGTTAGAGCAGCCTTTCTCAACTTTTTTACTCTTGAGAATCCCCTGAAGCACACTTCAGGTTTCCAGAAACTCCAGAAGTTGCACACTCATTCAGAATATGGTTGGGAAATATAGTTGAGCATGTGCCCACTCAGGGCTCCTCCCCTTCCCAACCCCTCCAGGCCCATCATTGGTCATTTTGGGAAGGTGGATGGGTTGACATGACCATATATGGTCATGTCACCTGATAAATGTTTAATAAATTATATAAGCATATATATACATGTATGTGTGTGTTGGCCACCCCTGCTCTATAAAATTGTTATAGTTATTAAAGAGGTGAAACAGTTAGAAGAAGAAGAAGAAGGAAGAAGAAGAGTTGGTTCTTATATGCTGCTTTTCTCTACCCAAAGGAGTCTCAAAGTGGTTTACAATAGCCTTCCCTTTCCTGTCCCCACAACAGAGGGGGGGGTGAGGGAGGTGAGGCTAAGAGAGCCCTGCTCAGTCAGAACAGCTTTATCGGTGCTGTGGCGAGGCCAAGATCACCGAGCTGGTTGCATGTGGGGGAGCGCGGAATCAAACCCGGCTTGCCAGATTAGAATTCCACACTCCTAACCACTGCACCAAACTGGCTCCTTTTGCCCTTCCCTATGCTTTATGGAAGATGCCAGACACAGATTGAGACTTTCACATCGTTAATCTGCAAGACCCCAAACATTCTTTTATCGAAGTCTCTACACCAGAAATTGCCATCTCTGAACATTTATTTTGTAATCTGGCTTGTAGCATTCCTCTTCTGAAATGACAAATCATGTACAAGATAACTATTGTACCAGAAACCCTTCTGTAAAGTCATATTTCACAGAGAAATATATTTTTGTTATCTGTAGCTATAGCTGCTTTCCTTCATTTTGCTTTTAGTTCAAACAGAAGTTCATCATTCATGGCGGTTTTACGCTAGCGAGAAACACTACAACCAGTTAATAGCTCAGAAACAATTTCTATAAACTGCATTTTTCTTCTTGGCTGTGCCAACGGTTAGGGTGGTTGCTGTGCATTAGTGACTGAATCGGATCATTACTTGTTAGGGCCGCATACTGGCCACAGAACCTGGCTTGTTTGCTACTTGGTTTGCTACTTGGATGTACATCAGAACATCTAAGTGGTAAACAGCTTCTTGATAAATCCACGTCATTTCACACACTAATATTTTGGGGCATGTGGTGTCTGGATAAACAGCAATTTGCCATATTCATATGACATATTAAAAGCCCAACATGTTTCTCTGGCTTCAAGCGAAGGAAACAGCTTACAAGTGGTGCTTGGCAAAATACAATTAAGAGTTTGTTAGAAGGAAACAGAGCAGTACTTGCCAGCAGAGCTTCTTTGTAGAAAGCATGATCAAGTTCAGAAGCCCTCAACTAGTTCTGAATCAAAATGTTATGCACGGCACGTGCAGTAAGCAGTACTGAGGAATTTGGACTGCAGTCCTAAGCCGTATTATAGCCCTTTTAACCACACTGACTTCATTTAAAAAAAAAAGAGGGTTCAACTCTGTTTAGGACTGTATTGCAGACATCAGGTGTTTCTGAACCAGACTGAATCTGGTTTGGAGCTGGTTTAGGGGAAAAGTTGAGGAAATAAGATTTGTTCATAAAATGCATCAATAAAAATACACAGCTGGCAAGTATTGGACTCTTGCTTCTTTATGTCATGAGAGTTGAACCTGTCCGGGGCTATTCAGGGACACCCCCCCCCCATGTAACTATGCCATTTCCAGCGGATGAATGGATGAAGATTCAAGTGCTCATTTGTTAGGAGCTTTTCAGAAGCACAAGTGGCTCCTGCACCTGGGTCTCTGCTCCTGAATTATTCTACAAAGCGGATCAGATCTCAAATGACCTCTTGTCCAGGAAACTCGCCCAGGGCAACCGTTCCATTGCAGATGATGCCTGGGAAGCTTCTTGTACTTCTGAAACAACTGAACTAATGAACATCCAAAACGGTTCAAATGGCTAGTCAGGGTCACCGAAAGGTTTGATGATTGATTGCTGAGGTCTGCCCTGGTCAATTCTGTATAGTGAACTTTTTTGGGGGTTCATTTTGCACCTTTCCCTCTCTTGGTGTTTTTCTGCCAGGGACGACAGGTTTTCCTTACCATCTGTGCACTAAAAAACGTTTTAATTTATTAGCAGCCAACTTGGTTATAAAACCATGCAGACTGACAGCGCTCATGCAAAGATTCAGTCTGTTGCCGGTTTTGGATCGTTAAAATATGACCACCCCATATATGAGATGCTTATTATAATCTGCTTAATTATATGAGTACCTGCAGCCAGCTGTTCCGCAGCACTGGATTCTTTTGTGGCATTGCATCTTCCTGAATTATTAAGCCTGAGTCTGTGCCGAATATTATTATTTATAACCAGCACCGGGGGGGGGGGGGGAATAAACGCACAAAAAAGAGCCAGGATTGCATATACAACAGATCCGATGAGTACAATTAAGCCTAAAGAAAGGTCATGATACATTTCATTTAAAGCTGAGTTAAAGTGTTCAGCCTCCTGCCCCCATAAGGAGACTAACAACCATTATCTTTTTGTTTTTAAAGAAACCTTTCTATCCAGGTATCCCCTGTGCAAGCACCAGGTAATGTCTGACCCTTGGGGTGATGCCCTCCAGCGTTTTCATGGCAGTCTCAATACGGGGTGGTTTGCCAGTGCCTTCCCCAGTCATTGCCGTTTACCCCCCAGCAAGCTGGGTACTCATTTTACCGACCTTGGAAGGATGGAAGGCTGAGTCAACCTTGAGCCGGCTGCTGGGATTGAAGTCCCAGCCTTATGGTCAGAGTTTAAGACAGCATGTCTGCCGCCTTACCACTCTGCGCCACAAAAGCACATAATTTTCTGTTATGGAAAAGGGCCCGGCTTGCCTAAAACTTCTCTGCATAATATTATTTATTTTTCTATCAAGGCACTTTTAATCTGCTTGTCTCTCCTCAACGCAGGCTTAAAACAGCTTGCAGTTTCAACAAACCGGAAAACTACCAGATACGGTAAATACTGAAGGCCAAGTTTCTTAATAACAAATCTACCATCCATGACAAAGGGAAAGGGCATAACAAGTACTATGAGTTCTTTTCCAGGGCCATCGGTCCTTCCTTCCAGGAAGCAGCTAGCCTTACAAGGTAAGGTAGGGAAGGACACAGCAGATAGTTAAGAGCCCCTTTCCTACTTCCGTTTTTATACCTCCCTTTACACTACCAGAAGGAGTCTCAAAGTGGCTTACAATCGCATTCCCTTCCTCTCCCCACATCAGACACCCTGTGAGGTAGATGAGGCTGAGAGAGCTCTGACAGGACTGCTCAGTCAGAACAGCACTATCAGGGCTGTGACAAGCCGAAGGTCACCCAGCTGGCTGCATGTGGAAGAGCAGGGAACCAAACCCAGCTTGCCAGATTAGAAGCCATCACTCTTTACCACTACGCCATGCTGGCTGGCAAAGCTGCTCTCAAAGCTAGCAGTTTTACTTCAGACTAACAGAGCTACCCACTGAAACTTTCCTGCCATCAGAGTCCAAAGATGAAACTTTGGGAAACGGATATAGACGGCGAATCAGCAGAAAGCAGTCTTACCTGACCCATTTTTGGAGTATCCATTTGCATCTACTGTTGTGTACATAATATAAGGTCCAGGTTGATTCACACCAAAGGGCTGGAATGAAAGATAATCAGTTTTAGTTTTCTTTCTTCCCTTTTACCCTCCTTTTCAAAGCTTAGCAATCAACACGGGAAGATTAAAAAAAAAAACACACCGTGAAATGATTGCAGACTCCTTTTGTTCCCAGCGCTGGGAAAGATACAATGATTTATTGTTGATATTCTGATCGTAGAAGACAATTTGTTTTCGTGTTGCAAATGATACAAGGGTTGCCCATTCCACCCCCACCCCACCCCACTCCCCAGTAACAATACTGCTGTCATTTCATTCCTGCACATGCCTATCTGAACACACTGGGAATTGCTGTTTTTGGGGGGAAGCATCCCAGCACTAACCTAGGTACTGAGTTTTGAGGTCGATTTGTGATGAGCACAATAGCATTTAAAGAAGCAAGTCCAATCTGGTCGAGGGGGAAAAAAGGGAACCCTGGGGGTTCTTTTGGAGCCGCTGATGCAGAAAACAGTACACGTTTCCAACAGAGATACTTTATTCTCATCAGCTAATACAAATCTAAACAGATGATGACTGAGTGCAGGCTGACAGTTTGATAAGAACAGGAGATGCCTGAAAAAGGGGGCTGAAGAGCGGCGAAAATCACAAAGGTTGACCAGCAATTTTATTTATTTATGCTTCTCTCCTATTTTATTTATTTATGCTTCTCTCAAGGTGGCTTTTATTACTGGTGGTGCTCTCTTTTAGAAAAGGGAAAGGTGCCAGGAAAGGCCGGTGAGGCGCTATGCCATGCCTACCCCTTCGGCTAATGCGGCCATGCACCTAACTGCCTCCCGACCGGCACTGCTCTGGTCCCACTGCTTCCCTATGCTGCTGTCCATGGAAGCTCCCTCAGCCCCACCGTATTCAGTTCTAGGGCAGAGTCTTAAGTTGCAAGATGCAGTCGCACCCTGCTAAAACTAAGCAGGTCTATATGGGCTTTTATCCCACATGGGAGATCTCAGGGATGACTCCCTGAAGAAAGACAGGTAGGCTCTACGCGCAATTCAATAAAATAAGTAACAAGCAGCTTCATCTTTCCCACTAAGTTATTTCTGCTCCTTCCTGTTTTTTTTTTTTTTGGCTTTTCTAACCTTCTCATTTGCCTTCACTCGTCTGCCATCCTTCTTAATTCCTCTGCTGCCAACCTTCTTAATTCCACTGCTACCAACCTTCTTAAGTCCTCTGCTACCAACCTGCTGCAGCAATCTATCCATCCTCCAAACCCATCTCTTTGTTCAGGCCTTCTCCTTTCAGCTCACATTGACCTCAGCCCCTTCCCGTACAGAACACAAAGTCATTTCTTAAGACTGTCAGACTGTGGGCAAGACTGTAGCCATTTTCTTTCTGTAAAGGTGAGCAAGGATATTAACTCTGCCTGTAACAGCTGCATAGCTTCTGCCTTAATTCACCAGACCTGCCGGGTGGTTAGAATCTCAGGTGGGACTGACGGCTAGCACATGGTCAGAGTACTGGAGGCTGATCCCAGTCTAAGGCGCCAAATGAGCAATTAAAACAGAGAGCCCGGCAACATCTTGCAGCCCTGATAATATCCATCCCTCGCAAGCAGTGGCTGTGCTGGTTCATTAGTAGTATTCATGATGGCAGTCGCTCTCAGTACTATAAAGGAATTATTCTGAAGTCAAAATCATTATGAACTTCGCATATGCCTCGAAGGGAGTTTAATACAAACGTCAGAAGGACAAAGCGTACAGAAAACAGAGCATCCTTTAAATCACCCCCCCTGCCCCCAAACTGTCAGGCATCTTTGGGGAGAGAGAATAAAGACGAAGGGAAGCATTTGAGAAGGCTTGATCCTCAAACGAAGTCCAAAGGAGCTAAACGGGAAGCAAATATTTCAATGCCAACAGTGCCTTAGGGACGCAGGCTGTCAAGCGAATCAGCTGCAGAACTACTCTTGCAAATGCAGACACGACTTTCAAAATTAGTGGGTTTTTGCTCAAGGCTTATTATTTAAAGAAGAAGAGTTGGTTCTTATATGCTGCTTTTCTCTACCCGAAGGAGTCTCATAGTGGCTTACAGTCGCCTTCCCTTTCCTCTCCCCCCAACGCCTTGTGAGGTGGGTGAGGCTGAGAGAGCCCTGATATCACTGCCCGGTCAGAACAGCTTTATCAATGCTGTGGCGAGCCCAAGGTCACCCAGCTGGCTGTATGTGGGGCAGTGCGGAATCAATCCGGCTAGCCAAATTAGAAGTCCATGCTTTGAACCACTACGCAAAACTGGCTGCATCACAAAAGACAGAAAATAGACAGTGGTGGTGGACAACAGCAAACCTTGCCAAGCAGAGTTCTTCTCACCCATGTCTGCCCTTCCTGACTTCCCAGCATCTATATCAGGCTTTCTCCACTAGGGTTTCATGAAACCCTGGGATTTCTTGATGACCCTGGAAGGGTTTCCTGAATGGGTGTGAGTTAATTGTTTTTTAATATATTTTTTAAATTTGTTAAACATTTATTGGGTGATATGACTATATATGGTCATACTGACCCACCCACTCCTCCCTAAATGGCCAATGATGGACCTGGGTGGGGTGGGAATGGGCCCTGGGTGGGCATGTCCACAACTCTGCTTCCCAACCCTATTCTGCACCATCGTGCCACTTCTGGGGTTTCTCGAAGCCTGGATAATGTTTCAGGGGTTTCTCAATGGTAAAAACGCTGAGAAAGGCTGATCTATATATGAACTTAATCCCAAAGCATTCCACATCCATTGCATCAGATACCAACTGAGAAGCGCCAGGGCAAATAACCAAGCTGATGGATTGATTTTGAAATCTATGTTGTGTTTGAATTTCTAAGCCTTAAGATTGCTATTGCAGAGACGGGTTAGTATAACTGGCTCTTACAGCTGCACTGCTGCATTTTTAGGCAGCTGGTTTATTTCCATTACTTGTTAAAAATTGTTTGACTCTCCTGTTTTCACTGCTCTTCCATTTTAACCCCATATCGCTCTAATGCTTTTTTGTACGCTTCTCCTTTTTGGGGCTGTATGAGTGATTACCTTCACTGATGACTACTTGTAGTTGTTTCATGGGGGAGTGCGCCTGCTCCTGGACAAGGCTCTTTGCCCTTTGTTATGAGATGCTTTGGGCATATTCAATGGAGAAGCCACTTAGAAGGGACTTTAAATAAATGGTCTCTCCAGGAACTACTGGGAGGAAACAGTAGCTTGTAACTGAACTTCAGAAGAAGAAGAGCTGTTTTTTTTATACCCTACTTTTCACGGCCCAAAAGCACCTCAAAGAGGCCTACAACCACTTTTCCCTTCCTCTCAGACTTCCTGTGAAGTAGGTGGGACTGAGAAAGCTCTGAGAGAACTCTGACTGGCCCAGGGCCTGTGGAGGAGGGGGGAATCGAACCCGATTCTCCGGATCAGAGGCCGCCGCTCTTAGACCCTACTAACTCCTCTAAGGAGTTTTTCTGAATGTTTCTTAGAATCCCTGGTGAGCATAAATTAGGAAATAAGCAGCCATGCCATTCACGCAGATAAACTTAACTTCCCACGCCTAGGAAAGAATTCCCTGGGATGTCACATCGATGCTTAGTTTAGATTGTGAGCTGCTTAGCAGATCCATCGGTCTTCCCTCCCAGCAATGTTTTCAAGTCAGCCTTCCAAACCACCCCAAGAACACTTTCGGCAAGCCTGCTTACCATTGTCTTCTGTGGACAATCATTGGAACAGAGACCACTGAGAACTGTAGATTAAAAAAAACGGGGGGGGGGGGGGACACACATAAGGCCACGAGTTATTTGAGACATGAACAGTGTTTGCTCAACACATCTTGTAATTGTTGCTGCTTCATGCCCATTTGTGGAGGCCACTCAAATTGCATTCCCTTTATAAAGATGCACAAAAGTCTCAACGACTGTGGCCTGCCTCACATTAACATCCTTAAAAGCCATTATTGATCTGTCCAAACTGAGCAGCTTTGCATAATGAAGACATTAAGCTAAGTAATCACTGTTTTGTCGCCCCTGTCACTTGACTGGTAGTGTACATGGGCGCAATAACACCTGAAAGGGAACACAAATTAAAAGGCACGCTAAAAATAAAAGTTTGAACATTTCCCTCATTATGCTTATTTCCCAACTCTTGAGTTAATACCCCATTTATTATTATTATTCGTTATTATTATGCATATCCTACCCCTTCCTCCAAGAAGCTCAGGACAGCATCCAGGGCATTCGCCTATATCATTGCAAGAAAAACCCTGCGATACATGATTAGTCTGAGAGACACGGAGTGGCAGAAGTTCATAAAAACAGCTTCAGTATCAAATGGAGATCTGAACTTGAGTTTTCCTTCATTCAGTGTATTGGGGGTGGAAAGTACTGTCAAGTTATAGGGTTTTCAAGACAAGAGACAAAACTGGAGTGGCTTGCCACTGCCTCTATGCAGCAGCCCTGGATTTTGTTGGTGGTCTCCCATACAGGTATTGCCCAGGGCCAGCTCTGCTTAGCTCCGAAGATCTAACTAGATCAGGCCATTCAGGTCAGGATAACTACTGCCTTCTTTCTTAAACATTCCGCAGTACAACTTGCGTTGTTGTTCAAAGACTGGCTCATGGCGGTAAGCCACTGTCTGTTATTACGTTGGATCGCAAATGATCATTTGTTCACTTCCCTCCAAGCAAAGATTCCAAATTCTGCCTTAATCCTGGTTGGACAAAGGCCCACCTAAGCGAGATTCTATTTGACACAGAAAGAGTATTTATGTAATTCCGTGGGAAGAAAGGAGGACGAAGGCCCCAGCTTCATTCACTTCTCAACTATGGCCGCATCTGCTTTGTCATCTGGCTGTCCACATGTTTTTTATTTTATAAAGGAGGAAATTAATAGAATATTCAAGGAACCGTCTATGCATACAGCAAACAAACCACAAGAGGCCAAATGGGGAAGTGCTCAGAAGACCTGGGTTCACATCTTCGATCAACCACATACTGCGTGTGACACGGACTCCATAATTTGTGTCAAAAACAAGGTTACTATCTCCCTCAATTTGTAATACATCCAACCTTTATACTTCACTTCCAGCAGGTCAGTGTCAATCTGATCATTTCTAAAAACAAACGTTGAAAGAAATCAATAATGGTTGGGTGGGGAGGACTGGAGAGGTAGCGAATGCCCGAGCAAACGGCATGCTGGCCGTGGAAAACGCAGGAAAGTTTCTTTGTCAGCAGGCTACAAATTAATGTCTCGTTCACTTCTTTTCCTCTTCCCTGCCTCTTAACACTCTGACAACATCTGTTCCTGAAAGCACTTCATCCTTTGCGGCAAGACTTAAAACTGGATCAACCATGTAATGTGTGGTGATTAAGCAGCCGATTCCTTAATAACATCGTGCCAAAGCTGGGCACCTTTGAAAAAAGTTTTGCCCCCCTCGCAGTTTTGCCCCCTCATCCTCCTAAAGTAATTGGAAGGTATACAATTTTAGATGCAAGAAACACAAGCGCTGCTTTCAAAGGAGAGGACGAAAAGTTTAAAAAGAAAAGGATTTCAGTGAATGCATATGCCACTGTGCTGGACTTCTTTTACTTTAACCTTGCATAGCCTCTTAAATATGGTATTTAGGTCATCGCCATTACCTAGTAGGTTATGAAAAGAAAAGAAAGTTGTATTTAAATTAACCATTTTAGTGCATTCTCTGCTGAATTCAACCCTCTTGCACATGTTAGGCTATGCATACTGTCAACTTATTTGCTTCAGTCCACTGGTGCAAACTAATACAATAACAAAACTGACTCCGCGTAGGAGCATTCACTGCCATGGCACTGTTCAAGCTCTGCAAGTGCAGAGCTGATCGACGCTTGAATGGGAGACCGCTGGGAGCTCTGCATAAGCATTTCTGAATGTTCTGAAGGAAAAGTGGGATTGGGAATTATATGTGCTCTTTCGGAGCATCCGGCCTCTCCTTGTCAAATGGAGTGTGTCTCCAGTCTGGCCCAGCCCCCTATCTAACCACCAGTACCCACAGTAACAAGGTGCAATAAACAGCAACAAGGTGTTCCCCGATAACTTCAGTCCTACAGTTTGTTGTACCCAGGAACATCTCATAACACATGGAATTTCCTACAAAGACAGACCATAAGGTTTGTTATACCAGAAAACAGGACCTGGGATACACTAGACCAAACAGTGGCCAAACAGTGGTTCTCCCCATGGTAATTGTAGTCCATGGACATCTGGAAAGCTGCAGTCTGGCCACTCCGGTCTAGACCATTACTGGCTCAGCCTGTCACCACATGCACACATCTGGTGCTACAGCACTGCAGAGATTTACCATGTGCAACTGAAAATTATCAAGCTTAGGAGCTTAGAATCCAGTACTGCAGGGGTAGTCAACCTGTGGTCCTCCAGATGTTCATGGACTACAATTCCCATGAGCCCCTGCCAGTGTTTGCTGTCAGGGGCTCATGGGGATTGTAGTCCATGAACTTCTGGAGGACCACAGGTTGACTACCCCTGCAGTGCTGGATGGTGGATAGTTGGGTAGCTTGTTGGAGCAACCTTAAAGACCAACAGATTTATGGAAACTTTTGGTAGGCCAAAGCCCTCTTTGTCACCTGCAAGGTAATTATGATGGGAGGGCAAGAAAGCAAACCAGAAAAACTCCATAAAAACATCTTCAAGTTGCCAGTGGACTTCTGTTCCATTTTAGAGCAACAAACTAATACTTTTTGGGGGGGCCATAAAGTCGCAGCTCACATGGCAACCCTATGGGGGTTTCAAGGCAAGAAATATTCGGAGATGGCCCCTGCCTACCTCTAAGTAGCAACCCAGGACTTCCTTGGTGGCCTCCCATCCAAATATTAGCCACGGCCGACCCTAGTTTCTGAGAACCGACAAAATCAAACTATCTCAGGCTACCCACACATAAGGGTACCCTTCTGGACTCACTGTGTAATTACGCATGGAGAGCATTCAGGTTGCAATACTGATGCGACAACAGTGACAGTTCAAACACCGAGAAGCATCTCACAAGGTCGGGAGCCATGCTTCTGAAATGGTCTGTTTGTTAAATGCACAATTTGCTTAGTTCCTCAAAACACTTTATTTCGGTTTAACCTTTCAACAGTCTTCATGCGCTATGAATTCCGTCATCCGAGGCTGAGGATCAATAGTCCTCATCGGAGTGCCTGGTGATCCAGAGTACAGAGCGCTGCTTCTTTTATTGAACCAGCTGTGCACTGGCAATGCCACAGCCTATACACTCCAAAGCAGCAAGAGGTAGATCGTATTGAAGTTAATTCTCCATAGCCCTGATTAAAAGCCCCCCTCCTCCTGGGCTTCGGATAAAAGCTCCCGAAAATAGTGTTGCACTTTTGGTCACCTTGCATATTTTCTCTACAAGTGAAAAGGATTCAGGTCTTATTATACCCCCAACCCCATATTGCTGCGGTCCTCTGCATATTTGAAGATGTAGCTATACATTTTATACATGGGAATATATTTCTTTTTGCAAATGGTTATGTTTCTCAACCTTTTTGGTCCTGGCCCCTATCTGATGGAATGAGCTCCCGGAAGAGCTACGGGCTCTGTAGGATTTTTCAGGGTTCTGCAGGGCCTGTAAGACGGAGCTCTTCTGCCAGGTTTATGGTTGAGGCTTGCACACCAGGAAGATCTGGACCTCCTCCTAGACCATCCTACGGGCAGCTTGAGATCTGTTTCCCTATGCCCATCCCCGGAGTTGGTATTAGGGGGTATTTCAGTTGTTTTATATCGCCGCATATGTCTTGGATGTTGGATATTGGATAGGATATTGTTGTCTGTATATTTTTAGGGGTATTTTATTGGGAATTTTTATCTGCTGTAACCCGCCACGAGCCACCCCAGGAGTGGTGTTTGACTACCCCCTAGACAAACGAGTAGAAGCAATAATAGTTCCCTCCCCCCCACAGCAAACATTTAAAAATACCTTCAAAGCAATCTACTTACCAATGACTTTAACAAAATAGGCATCTGCTTCAAAATTATTTTTTAATGTGTGGATGGCGAGGTCTGGCTTAGAGCTGTTGCTGAGAACAATTATATCCAAGATGCCCTAAAGAAAGAGGACAAAAAGGGATCAACCAGAACAGCATTTAAGTACAGTCATTAAAAAGCAGGCCAAAAAAACATAAAATAAAATAAAGGAAAATACCTAACAAGCAGAAGTCATGAGAGTGCAGGTTTACTTTAGCTCAAATTCCTAGATGCCTTTAGATGACATGTTAGTTTAAGCCTATGCTCTGGGAGTAACATTCTTATGGCTGCCTGAAGTCACATAGATTGGATCTGGACGGTGAATGTTTATATTTTTCTACTTCTCCCTATCCACATGTATTTTCAATAGGGCTGCAATGAAAAACTCAGCAATATTTTCTTTGCAAATAATAGTAAGAAGAGTTGGTTCTTATATGCCGCTTTTCTCTACCCGAAGGAGTCTCAAAGTGGCATACAATCGCCTTCCCTTTCCTCTCCCCACAACAGACACCCTGTGAGGTGGGTGAGGCTGAAAGAGCCCTGATATCACTGCTTGGTCAGAACAGTTTTATCAGTGCGGTGGCCAGCCCAAGGTCACCCAGCTGGCTGCATGTGGGGGAGTGAAGAATCGAACCCGGCATGCCATGTCCGTACTCCTAACCACCACACCAAACTGGCTCTCAATAAAATAAAAGGGAATTGTTTTTATAAGTTGCAACACCTGGATGGACCAGGTGAACCTGAACTTCCCAGAGCTTGGAAGCTAAACCGGGTCAGCTCTGATCAGCGCTTGGATGGGAGGCCACAAAGGGAGTCCAGGGTTGCTCTGCAGAGGCAGGCAACGCCCAACCACCTCTGCATGTTTCTTACTTGCGAACCTTGAGGGGTTGCCAAAAGTCTACCGTATGAAGAAGGAGAATTTTCTCACTTTAATATTTCTTTTCCCTTTGTAGGCTATTCTCTGGCTCTGCACAGGCGCTCCGTCACTGTAATGGTCTTGTTGCCAGGTGGCATCAGATTTATAACGGAGCGGGCCCTGTTCTGCTGCAGTACACATTTTTAGTCACTGGATCATGTTTTTAAAATATAGTGGCAGTCAGGAATACACGTCAGCCACCCTTGTTTGAATAATTTAGTTAAATTGCATGCACTGAGGGGGAAACGGTTCATACGCAGCCAGAATGTTTTCATTCCGTGAAAAGGGAAGGAAAGCAATCCTTGTGAAAACTTAGAAATTTCAATTGTGATTTCTGCAAATTTGATTTCTGCAAATTCACAGCTGGATGTCAGGAAGCTGAATGGTCTCGGGAAGGAGCAGGGGGCGGGAACTGATTAAGATCTGGCCTGCTTCACTTCTGTAGCTGTACGACTGTGATGCATACGTAACAAAGTCACAAGCCAGAGGAAGAACACAGGCATTATGCTCTGTTGGCCCATCCAAGTCTTGTGTACGTAGACTAGCAGTGTATTTCCAGGATCTTTTACACAGCGGTCTTTCACACCACCCACAGCCAGACCCTTTAACTGGAGATGCCAGGGATCGAACCTGGGACCTTGGCATGCAAAGCTGATGCTTGAAAACTGAGACAGGACTAATATAAGTGGTGGAACTTTGGAGAATTCACTCAAGAGGCCCAAAGGTCTGTCCCTTATATTAGTTTTATAGCATTTAGCAGTCATGATGACTCCCTCCAAAGAAGTTTTTGGCTTCAAAGTTTTAAGAGGATACTGAGAAGTCTCACCATGTCAAAGAAATACAATTCTTAGATCCTCTTAGATCAGTGGTAGTCAACCTGTGGTCCTCCAGATGTCCATGGACTACAATTCCCATGGGCCCCTGACAGCAAATGCTGGCAGGGCCTCATGGGAATTGTAGTCCATGGACCACAGACCATCTGGAGGACCACAGGTTGACTAACCCTGCCTTAGATGACATAAGTTAGTAAAAGCCTACCATAACACATATGCTCCGGAAGTAACATTGTCATGGCATCACTCTAGTTCTGAAGGCACTACATGGTTGAGGTCTGAACATTCTCCCCATCATCAATTAAACAGTGTCAAAAAAGGACCAGTGACCTTTTCACATGTGTTCAGCTTTGCATGGATGGAGGCTGCAGGCACTTGTTTAAGTACAAAGTGATGTATTCTGGGGCCCTGCCGTTCCATCCATCACTACATTTAAGAGGAAACATGTCAGTTTTATCACTTCTCCCCCAACAGGAAACGCTGCTGTGCTAAGCAGATATCAGGCTTGCACTAAACAATCCTTCAAAAGTGTCAGACTTCACCTCCAGATATTAGGGAACATGAAAAACATTTAAAATGACTTATTCTGGCAGAACACCCAGCCAAAAAGCAAAGCAAAGCAAAGCAAAAGCGGAGATGTACTTTTCACCCTTGGAACTTTCCACTAACCCCAGCACCACCTTTGAAGGGGAAAATCAGACATTACATCTAATGAAGAGTCATGACTTGGTGTGATGGCTCAAGAAGCTAGAAGTGAACTTAAGGCCAAGGGAAATTTGGCACTGAAAGTCAGGAGCCAGATTTTTGGGTGTCAGGCTCTGCGTAGAACTAATTTGTGTGACCGTATGGCAGTCAGTGGGTGCTGGAGTAGCCTGGAATCTTATGATTTATATTAGCTTTGGTCAGCAGAGATCTCCCAAAATTGCACGGCAGGATTAAAGTTTTAGGTCACTTTGCCTAAGGAACTCAGTTGTGACATTTTTGGGACTTCAGCAACATGGCCACGGTCCAGTTTTCCTGTAGACTTTTCCTAAGAATTTACTGCCAGCATGCGCAGTGCTGGGACTAGGGAGCTGGACCCAAGAGATGAGATGGACCCTGCTGGATCCACTGAGTCCAACATCCTGTTTTAAGGCAAGGGGGTAGGGTGGGTTGGGGACAAGAACAAGAAAACAAGCATGGCTGCTCCTATCATTTGCTAATAAGCATCCCAGCAGGTTTGCCGAATTTGATTTTTAGCACTGACACTGCATACCAACTCCTTAGGGCAGTTCTTCTCATTAGGGCTAAATTCCCTCTTTATTAGCATAGATTTATTCTATTAATCTTTACTGAAAATGAAGAGTGTCTGTTCACTGGGCTCTGGATTTGCAGTAGAGCATATTACACAGAGAAACGTCAGCCCCCAGCATGCCCAACTAGCAGGTCTCCGGCAGAAGGTGCAGAGGAAAACCTTTCTCTCTGTAAGACTCCGAATCAAAGCTGACAATACTGCACTAGGGGCCTGGCATGCTATAAGGCAGCCGCATCAATCATTAGCTCTAGCTTGAATATGACGTGTTTTTTCCCTCCATCAAATCGTTTGTGGATCGTCCTGCCAAAATACTATGAAGTGCTAGTTTGGAATGAAAACTCAAACAAGAACGGACACTTGGCAATTAAGGCAGCAGGAAAACACCGACGAGGGCTGAACTCACATCTTCATAAATGTCAAAGAAGGTTGCCACCACTGCGCCTTCAATTTGATTCAGATCGGGGAGATCCCAGTGGACCTTAAACATACGGTGTACGCTCTTGCAGCTCGCGTTGTTGCACGGGACGTTCTCTAGTAGGAAAGCTTGCTGGTTGCTGCAAAAGAAAGGGGAGAGAGAAAAACATGCAGCAGGTTGGGTTTCTCCCCCCATTCCTTCTCTGCTTTGAGCTCTTTGTACAGCTGAGTATCAGTGGAATTCTAAACAAACTCCATTTGTGGGCTGATTAATATATTTTTTTGCCTCCCTGTGAGCCTGGAACATGGAAAACACTCATTGCTGGATTGCAGGAGGCAGAGAGGGGCAAATGTCTCTGTTAAATTCACAAAGATATATATCAAAAATAAAACGCAACAACTTTTCTCTGTGGAAACCCAGGATAGGTCTTCTAGTGCTTATTTAACAAACGATTTAATTTTGGTTGCTCATTTAATAAACAGTATTGTTTCAGGGATTGGAGCCTCCATAACATTTATTTTGCTGATGTTATTCTGCAAATCTCAAAGGATACCAAAGGCCGTATGGCCAAGATAAAGAGAATTACATGGACCCTCATGTGTCCAGGAGGACTATGCATAACTGGTTCCTGAACATGCCTGCAAACTTGGTGCACACCATGTGGAATGTCATAAATGATTTAATCCGACATGATGTGTGTGTATGGGGGGGGGCTATTAGGAAAAGAACAAACCCCATTAGGCATGCACAGCTACCTAGGTATGCTCAAAGTACCTTTTAGCATACCTTATAGTACAATATGGTATTTAGTCCCCCTCCCGACTTATTTTCCCACCAAATAATATTTCTAGTTGTGGGCCAGATAAGCAATAATCACAAGGGATAGCTCACCAAGCCACACACAATCCACACTATTCCTGTACGGAACAAAGAAGAGACACTTTACACGGAGGATAAGAGGAAAGGGAAGAAGGAAAGGGAAATCAAAGGAAAGAAGCAGACTCTTGGGGTACTGCAGCAAAAGGCACTGGCAGAAGAAAAGATTCTCTGTGTGGAACTTCATGTTAAGAGATGACATGGAGCTGCTGCCCAAAATGGCATCCCTGTGTCTAGCGATATACTCCGTAACAGGTAATGGCACTCACCTTACGATGCGTTACATCACGTGGCACATTGCCCCGCTTTTCTCCACATTGCTGCCAGCACTATGTTAAAAATGCTGTTAAAAATGACATCTCCCGTGTCTAGTTGTTCCCTTATGCTGTGCAATATGTTGTGACACTCACCTTATAATGTATCACATCCCCTGGCAAATTATCCCAATCTTTTCTGCATCACTGACAGTCTCTGGTAGGGGTGGGGAAATTTCGCAATGTAATGATGTCTCATCACACTGTGACTTTCAGTGGATGTTGGGGAGAGCAGACCAAGGAAGGAGACCAAGGGAGGCCAGGATGTCATTTTGGGCAGCAGGACTCCGTTGCCTACGGTCTGGTTTCTATCTGCCATTGAAGGCTAGCTGATTGAGGTTTCAGGAAAAGAACACACACACTCCCCTTCTTCCATCTGCCAAGTCAAGTAATTTAAATTGTACTGTAAACTTCTTTTTCCCCCGCTGTGCAAAAATCTACAGTGTTCAATTCAGACTTTCCCCCTTCAACTCCACATTTTAATGAAGCTTTTCATTACCAACATGTTAACAAGCTTCTTCTTTAACACATTTCATTAATATTTACATATTTACATCCAGTGTGAATCACGGCTATCGTTACATAGCATCGCCCTTATTTCTCATTCTGCCTCAGCCAACTATCAAAACATACCATTATATAATTTACTATATTCCAATTTCTTCATTATGTACCCTATTAATGTCCTGCCATTCAGATGTGCAAATAGGTGACATGCTGTAGCTCACAGGCTGTCTAGAATGTCTCTTATCTTATTGTTACACTTCTCTGTATTAATGCAGCTTACTATTTTCCAGGTAAAATTACAAAAGTTCTTTTCATTTGGTATGCGAGTACGTGCCATTTTTGCACTGTGATGCAAATTATTAACATTTTTCAGACATAATCTGTTAAATTGCTCCATTGACAATGGCACGCGTTTTTTTTTTTTTTTACATTGATGTTCTGCCAAAAGCTCAGGTTAGCATATATTGCATTCTATCTAATACAGTGGTTCTGAACTTGGGGGTCGGGACCCCTTTGGGGGTCAGACGACCCTTTCATAGGGGTTGCGGCAGGGCAAGCAGCTTGGCCAGGAGCCGCCATCTACACAACAGCCTTGTGGGGTGATACAGTGTTCTGTCTGAAGCAGCGGAAAAGAGTGAGATCAGCATGGTGGGACAAGAGGTAGAACTGAACTGAGAAACCCTGGGGGGAAAAAAAACAATTTATATACAATCATGAATAATGGATCTTCAAGCCATTGGTCAGTTTTTGTTTAATTTCTGTAAAAGAACCCTTGCATAATCTTATGGTTGGGGGTCCCCACAGCATGAGGAACTGTATTAAAGGGTTGCTGCATTATGAAAGTTGAGAACCACTGACCTAATATATGCAACCAACAACCCTGTGGGGTGGTGACAAATTCCATTTGTCTGCATTTGTCTGCTGCAGCAAAAAAGCAACGAACAATTATATGGCACCATAAAGAGTATATTTCTGACGGCATGGACCTCAATGCATCATACAGTGCACAAATTATACCATATGCAAGAGGGTACAGAGGAAAAATATAAAAGGCAAGGTCTAAAGATGGTGCATCAGGTCATCTGCATCATTTCCCTTGCTTTTAATGGCCTCTGAGTCCCATTTTTTGTAATCTTTCCTTTGCGGTTTTAAAAGAAACGGGTGTGCTGCAATATCCAATTGTCTTGATGTACAACTTGTCCTCCGGGAAAGAGGATACTGTTAGGATAGAATATGGAGAAACAGAATGGTTTCCAACTGGCAACGGTTTCAGACATTTTATCTCTCTGTTCGCTCAATCAATATGCAGCACATATAAGGAAAGCTGGAGCTGATTTAGATGAAGGTGGGAGTGAAAACACATAGAAGGGATATTAACCATTTGAGATATGGGGGTGACATATTACTGGCTGAAAAGAAGGAAGACCTGAAAAGACCACTGATGAAGGTCAAAGCAAAAAGTGCCAAAGCAGGATTCCAGCTGAACATCAGGAAGACAAAAGTGATGACTACTGGGGAACCGCACAACTTCAAAGTTGTTGATGAAGAAACTGAAATTGTTGAATATTCTACTCCTTGACGCTATCATCAACCAAAAGGAAGATTGCATCTGTCTTAGTTGGTCCTATTCTCTCTTCCGAGGAAGGAAATGTCCTGTCCCTGTAGCCCGACACTTAGAGCAGCGATGTGAGTTTAAAAAACAACAACAACCCACAACATCACATGTGATTGTCACTTCCAGTAAAAAGAATGGAAGCAACATAGGGTAACTCTGGGAATTGCCAGAAGCTCTATAGTTTTACCACAGAGTTTTGGGCAATTCCTAGAGTTATTGTATAGGGTAGGGAAATAAGGTGGTGCTGCAGTCATAAGTCAATCCTGCCCACAATTCTCCTAGTGGTACCCTAGTCTGGCATCCTGTCCATTTGGCCCTTCCTCTCACCATGCTCACCCCTGGCTCTCTTAGCTTACGCATGATTAAGGCTTTACTCCCATGAAGGTCTCTACTCCTGAGGTAGCCTTTGCCCTGAAGAAGCTAATATTGACAGTCTTTGGCCCTTCCTAGAGCTACCATTCATTTTATTATATTATAACGGATGACGACTCTGAAACAAGTACGGAACTGTATTGATCAGTCTCTTAACAAACATCTTTAATGCCACTCTATTATTATTAGCAATAACTCTGAAGACCTTGAGTACTTGAGTTCAGTGTCTACCTCCAATAGGGAACACTGGACTGGAAAAAACAACAACAGCCCTCATCTAATAAATATCCAACTGCTATCATGCCTGAGTAGGCACAACTTTGGTAAAAAAAAAGCTAGTATTACTATTGCATCCTGTTATCTCATTTGAGAGGGAAGACAGCACAGTACAGCCTTGTCGGATTCCAAAAACTAAGCAGTGTCAGGACTTGGAAGGGGGACCACTGAGGAAGACACTGAAGAAGATAGTGCTGGCAAACCCCCTCTGTTCCCCTCTTGCCTTGAAAAACCCTTGATGGGCTCACCATAAGTTGGCTGTGATTGGACAGCACTTGACGCACACAAACGGCCTCAGTTAAAATACTCCCGGGTCACTATTTTAACTTGCAGGAGTTGCTTCAGACAATGGCTATTATTCTGGCTACTGCACAGAGAGCAATTCTCAAGAGCTCTTCCTTGTAGCATGCAAGATCCATAACAGTCCTCTTTCCCCCTGGGACATGCAAGCTCCGGCCCGAAGCTACTCTGGCAATATCATTAGTTCCCCACACATTTTCAAATGTTTCGGCACCACCTCGGAACCTTTGAAAGGGGCCTTTGTTCTCTATGCTACCCTGTCTCAAAGACATGCATGGGACATCAGGAAGGAAAGCTGGCGAGGAGAGTGAATTCCGTGAAGATTAGAGGAGGCAGCCTCTCACCTGTATGGTGGCCTTTTTTAGTGATGATTAATCTGTCTGGTACTGCCTGTTAACTGATGTTCTAATTTAGGCTGAGTAATTTTGGAGCGAAGCTATTTTTAATCTACCTTGTGTAAAACAGAGGCCATGTTAGAAACTCGCTGTATAGTGAAAAACCCAACGGACCCTATAGGAATTCGGAGTACCTCTCCACCCTGCATTCCACCATTTAATGTGATGCCTACGTCAACCATTGCTGAGATGAACAGCTTCTTCAGAGCAACAATACTGACTGGCCCTTCTTGCTATCAGAATAGCTGTGCCAAAACAAAGCAAGATAATTTGCTTTGTAGAAACCTCCGAGTATATCTGTTACTCTGGAACAAACCAGGGTGGTTGAGAAGTGTCTCAACCCTCTTTCCCTATGGGACTGCAGAGTACAATCTAGTATATGACCATACTTCAGGTAGTTCATTCTGATCCAATGTACACAGTGTGGTTTTCTTCAAAATTACTTTTTAGAGTTTTCCAGCGACACTGAGCTATGGTAATGTTTACAGCCAATTTTAAAACAGTTACCATAAAATACTGATACACAGTTGAGCAATATATAAAACTGAAGCAGGGGCATTCTGACTGGTCCTTCCAGCTGCTGACCACCTCTTGCTCTCCCTCCTTTATCTCCTGCACTTCCTGAAGCAGCTTAAAATTGTGAACGGCAGATGAAAAATAACAAAAATAAAATAAAAATAATAACATAAACCATGGATTGCAAGAGTAATGCATCTACTGGGCCTACCAAGTGAAACTAATTTTTAGACACACACACACATGTTAGACTATTCCTTTTAGTGGTAGCTTACCTAGGAAATGAATCAAAATAACCCCAACCACTCAAAACCTATTATATGCATCCCTTCCTCCATGGCCCGAGAACTACAAACACACCCTGTTTTGAACGCATTATTGAGAATGATGGTTAAAAGCATGTAATTAAATTCCTCCTGTGTCAGGAGGCCATTATATACATCGGCACGGCCTTGGACAAATAAAAAGCTGAATTGGCCCCCCCCCCTTTTAATTCCACTCTGTTACAGATCCTAGCAATTAAGAATGAGGCCTCCTGGACTAGTGGCACAGTCTCCCGGCAAAGGGTCGCAAAAAAGCTCATCACTTAATCATAGTAATCAATCACCAAAATTAGATCTGTGGTCCTAGTATTAAAAGCTGGAAAGGGAAATAATTAAATGGTTTGCTGAGACTCATGATGTATCCTTAGCAACTAGCTCGCCGCGGCTTTCGTCTTCCACCCTGCTCCTCTTCTCTTAACTTAATTGTTGTGATTTCTTAGTGAGTCACAGAACGTGGCTCTTAGAATTAATCGAATGAATAATGTGAGGCGAACGGCATATTTGTTTCCGTACAGTGAACATTCCTTGTTGTGTTAAAAGAAAAACAAAAGGGCACCAGTTATTTCTTTTTATTTCTTTATTTCTTTTTCAATATACTTTTGTATATGCTGTGCAGGTCCTTTAGCATGGCAAAAGATGCAAGGCTGTGAAAACCAACATTTTCAGTAGGGTTAGCAAGGGGCTATCAGGGGTGGCACCCTCTTTAAGGAACGGGCTTCCCCCAGAGACCCACCTACTGCCCCGTCGGCTGTCTTCCTATTGGCAGCTGAAAGTTTCGAGGCTGGTGAATGTAATGTGGATTTTTCTTTAAACCAGTTGCTATTTTAATGTATCTGGTACTTGTTGTCTTTTGAGCACTATTTGCAGGTTTTACTGTTGTGCTCATTTTGTACGCCACAGTGAGTGCCAAGCAGATAGCAGCTTCTAAATACTAGAAATTAAATAATTAATGGATTAAGCATTAATGGGAGACAGGCACACTATATGAAACGACTGGCAAAATTAATAATCGTAGTTCATTCTCAGAGATTAGTTTGTTTACCCTCCTGAACAGCTACCCCATAGCCTTGTCATTTCTCTCTTTTGTCTTCTGGAAGCCAAGAACTGACCCTGGAAACAGTATCTCCCGTGTCAGACATTAGTTGGCATTTTGACTTCACCGCATGCAAAACATGTCCTGATGGCCACTAGAGAAGTTGAGAATTTTGGGGGACATTAGAAGGAGTAATGAAGAAGGTCTAAGGCTGGACATTCCATTTGCTTGGGGTTCATAAAGAGGGCAGCTGTGCCTTTTGTACAATGTTTGTTTGTTAGCCGTTGTAGAAAACTGAATGCTGAACTAGATGGATGCCAAGGTCATACGGTGCCAAAAAAATCTCATCAGCCCTGGATGGGGAAATTTGGACTTGGGGATCATGATAACAAAAAGGCTTGGGGACCTCTGACCTACGGGACTCTTGGCCCTCCTGACCTGAGGCTTTGGATAAACCAGTTCCTGAATCCAAGATAGGCCCAAGACGTATTTTGTTCTTTTGCTAGGCTTGGCTGCACTGTACGCTTTTGGAGATTCGTCAGCACAACATCCCAGCCCTTGTGCTACCTCTAAGGCTGGAAATGGCTGTTCAGAAAAGAATCTTCTGTGGATAGAGCAAGCAGATATATAAACGAGTGTTTTGCTGCCAACATCAGAATTGCTCATGCGGGGATTATCGACTTTGAAGAGGCAAATAAGCCAGCTGGCTGCCGCTGAAAATTTAAGACCAGAATACAGGTCAAGCTGCCGCGAAATGGCGAGGAAGAGGAGGGCTTGGCCGAACAGAACAGCAATGCCTACCCTAACGTTGCCATCTGCTCGATCCCAAGGCCGGATTCATTTGCCGCGCGGTGAGGAGACAACTTTGGCTAACTGTATTGTTATTCTATACAACTGAGTCTTCCAATAAGTATCTTGTTTCTTAATCCCACTGTGTGATGCATCTGCCGGATTTCGGCTCGCCATCTGCCTGATCACCAGATGTTTTTCTCCATACCCATACATTCTAGTAATAAAGGGTGTGTGTGTGGGATGCAGAAACAAACGGTATTTTTGTACCAATTTTTCAACCTCAAAACATTCCCCTCCCCGAAGCATAAACGAAGACTCCTGCATTATTCCCTAGGGCAGGGGTAGTCAACCTGTGGTCCTCCAGATGTCCATGGACTACAATTCCCATGAGCCCCTGCCAGCATTTGCCTACCCTAGGTGGTACTGTATCCATCGACATTAAAGTTAATCTTTAGGAGAGATCAAAATTATGTTCTGAAATGTGCAGCCAAGGGTTCAGGCATAGATTAAAAAGGGGACTTGGCAGGGGAAACATTAAGTGCAGAGAGAAGCCATAGCACTCTTCTTCCACCTATCTCTGCGCAGAAGCAGTTGAATTCTAGAGCACATGACAAAGGTCTAGTCCAGGGGAAATCAAACTGCGTCCCTCCAGATGTCCATGGACTGCAATTTCCATGAGCCCCTGCCAGCGCTGGGCAGCGCAGAGAGAAGCCATAGCACTCTTCTTCCACCCATCTCTGCGCAGAAGCAGTTGAGTTCTAGAGCACATGACAAAGGTCTAGTCCAGGGGAAGTCAAACTGCGTCCCTCCAGATGTCCATGGACTGCAATTTCCACGAGCCCCTGCCAGCGCTGGCAGGGGCTCAAGGGAATTGTAGTCCATGGACATCTGGAGGGACGCAGTTTGACTACCCCTGGTCTAAGGTATCCCGTGTGCAAGCACCGGGTCATATCTGACCCTTGGGGTGACGCCCTCTAGCGTTTTCATGGCAGACTGAATACGGGGTGGTTTGCCAGTGCCTTCCCCAGTCATTACCGTTTACCCCCCAGCAAGCAAGCTGGGTACTCATTTTACTGACCTTGGAAGGATGGAAGGCTGAGTCAACCTTGAGCTGGCCGCTGGGATCGAACTCCCAGCCTCATGGGCAGAGCTTCAGACTGCATGTCGGCTGCCTTACCACTCTGCGCGACAAAAGGCTCTACCCCTGGTCTAGTCAGTCATTAATCTGATTTAGGCTACCTAGGCATGGCCCATTTCATGACTGTCATGGAAGCTATCAGTATTTCATTGCTGCAGTTAACTACTGTCGAGATATTTCCGCTCTAAAATGGCATGCTAAGTGTTTTGTGTTACGAGTCTCCCTTGCCAATTATCAGCTCAGATTTTACAAGAATTTATAAATATTTATAACCACCTTTGGCAGCTCATTTGCCATTAGGAAAAATCTGGGTGTTTTTTTTTTAAACCCACCCCACCCCCAGCCAAGAGCATACATCTTTATGTATCTTTTACTCTAGCAGAAAAAAAAGTGACATTAAACCCAAATTCTAACCAAGTTACAGGCTGTAAGAACATAAAAAGATTCCGGGAATAAAGCAGCAAAGGGCTTAAATGGATGTTGCGTCTTTGAACAGTCACCAGCTGGAACCAGACATGTGTGGTTTCAGAATTTAGGGGAAGAAAATCACTCGGCAACATATATTAAATATGGATCCCTCATGCATTTCTCAATATAATTATTTCTTTTGCTCAATGCACAAAATCTGTTTTGTTTTCCACGCCTACCCTAAGGGAGTGTGTGTGTGGGAGAAGAATCAAGGGAGGCATCTTCATTCCATAGTCTTATTATCTTTCTTCTCTCCCTGCATTTTAAAATGGGTTGACATCTCTCTGAAATTATCTTCAATTAAACAGCTGTGTACAATTATTCTTTAAAAGTCAGAACAATTTGTCTCCTATGGGAAAAAAAAAATCACTTGCTTTCTTAAAAGCTTTTAACTTGCACTAACTGAAACTAGGACATTCATTAATAAGCAATTTCTAGCCGAACCTTGAAGCCACCCAGGATTAAGAAATCCCCCCCTTTCATGTTTACATGCAATACAATGCTTTCTTATTGGGTTTTTTTTCCGGGGGGTTGGGGAGGGATGGCTTCCTCAGTTGTAGTAATCAGAGGAGCTTTGCTTTGCTTGTTTCCAAAACTGAAAAATGGCTGTTGTTACACATTCAAAGCCAACGCAATCACACACACACATCTAGCATAAAGGACACAAGACACAAAGGCTGCTAATCAACCCAACATCTCTCCATCACAGAGACTGATTTAGACAGAGTGGTGAAAAATTTATTTCCAACAGAACTGTTTAGACTCAGCAGGCGTCTTATAACGGGATGTGCAAATTAATTTGGTCACTGCTTCAAGAGGCTTAGCTCCTGGATGGGCAACATGCAGCATAGAAATGACTGCTCAATTTCAAGGCCACTGGAACAAGATTTGCACATTTATAAATATCAGTCTATAAAGGAACAGCAATTATGTGTCATGGTTTCAGCAAAGCGCACAATGGCGAAGGTGGATCCAATTTTTGTGGTTGTAAGTTTAAAAAATCTCTTAGTCTTGTCCAATGTAAATACCCCCCCCCTTCTTTAAAAGCAGCTTGCTTAAAGATGTCAAACCTGAACTTCTGTTTCTAGCCAATATATCCCTGGCCCCCAACCAAGTATGATTGGACTCAACCAGCTTCTGGCCAGTTGGTATGCAATACCTATTGAGATCGTGGCCCTGTGGAACCTTAATGAATTCCACAGGGCCTGTAATATGGAGCTGTTCTGCCAGGCCTATGATTGAGGTCTAGAAATAACATCAAAATCAGGGTTGGGTGCTTCGACGATTGCGGAAGCCCAAGGTGGCCGGCGGCGGCACCCCTCTCCTCCTCGCCATTGGCCACCTCGGGCTTCCGCAATCGAAGAAGTAGCTGAAGCGCACCAAAGCCCCCAGTCCTAAAAATCCTGCCTAAAAATCCACCCATTAGTCATATAACCTCCATGAGGAGGAGGCTTGCTGGCTTTAATATTTTAAACCTAAATTTTAAATATAATTTGATTGTCTTGATATTTTTTGCTTAAAATTAGATTGTACTGAACTTCCCTTGATGTTGCCTCCTGTTTTTTTTAGAGATCTTGTATTACTGGCCATGAAGATACACTTTAGCTACGATGGCTAATATTCAGTACAGGCAAGTAAAGTCCCATCCGTTGAGTATTCTTAGAAACTGCAAGTCTCTTTCTATTGGTTTTTAATGAATGATAGTAGCGGTGAGATATTTGTTGAGCTTCTGAAAGGACTTGATAAAGGAGTGGGTTTTATTGAGCAATTTTAAAGTGCAACTTATTGTGATTTGAATGATGCGTGGTTTACACATGCGTGTGGTTTTATGGGGCTTCATATTTATTGACTAAGCTCAATCATAGAAAAGGTATCCTATAAAACTTAATTATTCATCAGACAGATTATTTAGCCATTCTGCTAACATGAGAGAACACGGGGGTGGAGAGGAGAATTACAGGAGTCGATAGGGTCCATTGAATTAAGGGGTGCTTGAAACAGAAAGGGGATGGGAAAAAGGAAATCAAAATATGCAAAAAAATACTAATGAGGTAAAATACATCTTAAAGGTCAGAAGATCTAAATACCGGGGGTGTATACAATAAAACGTTTGTGACTCAGTGCTGAAATTTCAGACACATAACATATATATGCAAGCGATAACTACGCAGAAAATAGATAAATTAATTTCTTCTCAAAAAGCTCACCTGGCCTCAACCAGGCCCTGGCCCTTTTTGGTCCTGGCCCCTACCTGGTGGAATGAGCTCCCAGAAGAGCTGAAGGCCCTGACCGAACTGACAGAGTTCTTCCACCAGGTGTCTGGTTGAGGCCAGGCTGAGAAAAGATCTATAGCCCCTCTTCTGAAGTTCCAGCTTAAGACATCTACCCATGACATATGGCAGATAGGAGGTAGAGGGGTTGGGGAGGGTGGAGATGACTTTTAATGGTATTGTTCTTTCGCTTTTATTGTTGGAATTATTGTTTTGAGCTGCTGTGAGTTGGCTGGCCAGGAGTGGTGGTGTATAAGTTCAATCAATCAATCAATCAATCAATCAATCAATCAATCAATCAATCAGCAAGTCTTTCTGCATTCCCTAGTTGAATTAGTGAGGCAAGGAGGAAAGAGGAGGTGAGTGGCGATAAGAAGGCTGCTACTCCAGTATTAAAAACAACCAAACGACTCAACAAAATCAGCTTCAACAACAAAGACAAAACAGAAATGACCAAAACAGTTCATAAAGTGCAAAAATAAAATAAATATAATACATTTTAATTTTAACCTTCCCTTCCGATTGCTCAGCGTCAGTTGCTCTGAGCATGGAGTGCAGCCCTCAAATGACTCTCACAAATCACTCAAGTGGGCAAATCACTAAAATAAATCAAAACAAAACAAAGGCTGAACTGTTTCCAATTAAAAACATAAACAAGACTAGGCTAACAATCAAAATTTCCCCCAACTCTTTTTCCATGAACATGATTCCAAGGACAGACGTGTTTCCCCCATTTAGATTCCTAATTTGCCAAGTGAGCACAAACCATAATTTTTCTGTTGAGATGCAAAGGCAAACTGCAGCCTGCAACACAGCTGGAAGTAACTAATTATCTGTATATGGGAGAAAGGGAACAGGAATCAGGTAAAGTTTTTTCCAAGGTTCATGGAGAACCCTGATTTCCCTCCAGATCTGTACCAAGATAGAACGTTAAAAACATCATTTACCAGACCTTTGTGACCACGCATCCTCTACGGAGGCCTTGATCTATTTAACTGGTATCACCATTTGATAAACATAATAAATAAATAAAGTATGAAACATTTGTTGATTTGCAAGTCACAAAGACATGCATTGTTTCTCTCCCTCTGTCAAATTTTCTGGGGGCGGGGAAGAGAAGAGATTCTTTTTCAAGTATGCATCCAATCCAGATGAAATAATTACCTTTAAAAATTTGGCAAAATCATGGCAGCTCTCTAAAAATAGGCACCGTCAACAACCGATGCTGGAAGCATATAACTAGCTGCAATCTGTGTCAATGGACTTTTTTGCAGTGCTGAATGGGATTGGAAGGGCCGCATTTGTAAAGGCATTCTGGCTGCTGCCTCGGGGAGAATGAGGAAAATGTGCTCAAGGCGGTCTGTGCAGTTGCAGTCAATGTTTGCTTCCTGGAAAGATGCCTATTTTTCACTGCAGTATTGCCATGGTGGGATTCCGGACAGAATAAAGCAGCACACATTGTTGTAGTTGGGGGGCGGGGAGGGGGGATCACTGGGATGCCAGGATGAAGCAGCATTATGGTCTCCCAGATGCAGCCAGTACAACATAAAGCAGATTCTACTATCAATTTTGCTCCTGTGGTCTGAGCAAAGTATCATCCCACACACTGCTAGAAATGAGAGTAATAAGGTCGCATTTACTTGTGCAAAGCCTAATTGGGGGTGACCCTTCCCACGCACCGCAACAGGCCTAGCTGGGAGGGGATTGCAGATCAATTGGAAAGCTTTCAACAGCAGACTTTTAATCAGGAAACCACGTTTCTTCCAATTTACGCGAAACCCCCCTCCAAAAAAAACGCAGAAATTATTTTAGTGAATTAAAAACCAGATGAATAGATCACCAATTAGCACAATGACAGATGGAAGGACTGAAGTGCCAGGCTCCTGCATACAGGATCTTCTGGCCTTAACATACCACATCAAAAGAAAACGCCATCTACTTTGAAGTCATTGATCCTTCTCAATGACCTTCAATAATGCTGCTTTTAAAACCTGAAGGTCACTATTCAAAAAAAGCTACAGAAGCGGCTTTGGAGTTTGGATTAGTAAGGACAAGCGGGAACTCATGAGACAGTCACAGAGAACTTCCTCAGCTAGTCCCGGCTTTGTCCTCTGGCTTTGTTCCCTATCCCGGCTTCGGCTTCTATCTACAGACCCAGCTACTTTTATCTAGCCTTTCCTCCCACTGCGACCTCTTTCTCCTACCTTCTTCCTTCCACACTCTGCTTCTTTCCCATGCTTATCCCCAAATTGATGCTCACCTCTCCCTTGCCCTGACACAGCTCCTTCTTAGCTTGGCCTCCCCCAGCACCTCCTCCTCCTTACTAGTCTACTCACCCTTATCTGGGCATTCTTCCTATCCATCTACCACCCTCACTACCCCCTCCCCCCAATGTTTTCTCATTTTATGGATATTTGCAAAAATGTCCATAGTCTGTACATAGCCCTGATCCTCAGATTTAAGTATCTGTGGAAGAAGCCAATGTTATTAATTACATTGATGGTAAAATTATATTAGAGTGGATGGAGAGAAAACCAAGGATCAAGTGAGAAGGGAACCACTTTGAACAGGGATTCCCAACCACGGGTCCGTGGGAGATCCAGTGGGAGTCCACAGCCTTTTCCCTCCTGCCAAAATGGATTTGGCCTACAAGCTAGGGAACTGGCTGTCTCTACCTAGAGAGCTTGATGGATAGGCCGTGGGTGTAAAAACCAAAGGGGAGGGAATCAGTTGTGTCATGGTATGGGGGGGGGTCCTGCCCTTCTTTCCACTCTACATAGGGCAAAGCCACCATAGTCATAGTAAGATGGGGGGAGGGAGTGAAAGAAAGGTGAAGGTTGTGTATGGTTATGCCACTCCTGGGGGGGCGGCATGGCAGAGAGGCGTGGCCAGCTGACATCACTTCCGGGGGTCCTGGAAGTCTGAAAATTTATTTCAGGGGCTCCTGCACAGTCAAAAGGTTGAAAAAGGCTGACTTAAAGAAAGGGAGAAATAAAATCATAATGCAAATAAATATGGTGGATTTACCGAGTTGGATCCAGAGCTTAATTGGCAATTGTCAGTGATTCCCCCTTCCTACTACAGGCCCCTCTCTCTCCCAGAAGCAGCATTTTGTGGAGATCTGTGGGAAAGCCAGGAAAGTTCCATTCTGCCCTTGGAAAATTTAGTCTTGACCCAGTCCAATGTCTGAGGAAATTTTCTAGTTTAGCTTTTAAAGCAGGGGTAGTCAAACTGCGGCCCTCCAGATGTCCATGGACTACAATTCCCAGAAGCCCCTGCCAGCAAATGCTGGCAGGGGCTTCTGGGAATTGTAGTCCATGGACATCTGGAGGGCCGCAGTTTGACTACCCCTGTTTTAAAGTATTTTTATTTTGCTTTTATTGCATTATTGCTTTCTAATTTTTATAACTTGCCTTCAAGTCTCAGTGAGAAACGTGGATCATAGATAATGCAGGGAAGTAAATAAAAACCAAACATCGTCCCATAAATGGAGGGGGATGGGGAGAGGTTGCCAAAACAGAGCCAGCATCACCTTCTTCCGGAATGCAAGGAGATGCCCAGATTCCAAACGGCAGATTTCTTAAGCAGACGGATCCATTGGAAAGCATCCAGTAAGATAACTTATTCACATGTCAGCTGGTCCCATGGAGGCTAAGAAAGAATGTTCTTCGTGCCTCTAATTTTCTTTTTTTAAATGCCCAGCTCAGAAACACAATTTCAGGATTAATTCCTAGAAGTCACTAAATTGTTATATGAATGGAACAGGCTTTTTTTTTGTTTCAGACACACACATTTAAAAATTCTGTTTTTATTATGGATTACATCTCAAGTCGACCGCAGTAATCTGCTTTTATGGAGCTTTTTAAAAGGAGGATTCTAAGGGAATTTTCAAAGCTTTACAAGGTATTTGAAGATTACCCTCCCTCCCGGCTATCACCATGGTAAGCCAGGGCAGCATGAAGCAACCGTATGCTAGTTTAAGAACTGATGGCCAACAAATACGAAAAAAGCTGCCTGGGAAAGACGACTGTCTCAGGAAGACAGGAAGACATCAGTTAAATTCACACCAACATGTCTGTTGCCATAAGTCTCCTTACACCCAGGGAGCACTATGGTCCCACCTCCCTTCACAGTCTCTGAGATTATGTTAATAGGGGAGAGAGGATCCGCTCCCCTCCCTGCCCCAGTACTGTTGGGTAGAGGTTAGAGTAGCCTTTTCCAATTTTTTTTACCATTGAGAAACATTCTCCAGGCTTTAAGAAAACCCAGAAGTGGCGTGATCATGCAGAAGATGATTGGCAAAGCTGTGGACACACCCACCCAAAGCCCCTCCCCGTTTCCATCCTCTCCAGGCCCATCATTGGGCATTGGGGGGGGCAGGTCAACATGACCATATATGATTATATCACCTGATAAATGTTTACTAGATTTTTTAAAAAATATATAAAATTAATTAACTCCCATGCATTCGGGAAACTCTTCTAGGGTCATCAAAGAAACCACAGGGTTTCATGAAACCCTAGTTGAGAAAGCCTGAGTAAGAGTATCAGACTACAGTCTGTGAAACCCAGGTCTGACTCCCTGTTCGAAGCTAGCTGGGTGACCTTGAGGCTGTCACTTCCATGTAGCCTAGCCTACCTTGCAGGGTTGTTGTGAAAATAAAGCAGAAGAGAGGAGAGATCAACGTAAGCTGCTTTGAATCCCCACTAGGGAGAAAAGCAGAGTCTAAACAAAGCAAATACATAAACTAAATAATGTTTATACTGCGACCGTCGAATTAATTTATTTTCATCCCGTGTGCTACTTTTAATCCTTGTGAGTTAGCTTTCAAGAGAACTGGGTCGAATTAATCACCCGTTCTGGTGAAACATTAGTTCTTGCTAGAGATGAAGGATGGACCTTGTAAATATTTTGAATGCAATTATCTAAACATCGCAATGGCTGCTGTGCGTCCCTGGTGCCGACCAGAAGCAGCTGGCCGTAAATTATTAGAATACATCCATACATTTGCACATGGCGCGGTAAAGGGGACCTAGGTGGCAGACGTTGTGGATCAGGACGGCTGCGGTTATTCTGGTGACAAACGGCTGGAGATTGAGCAGAAATGCCTCTGACAGCTACCAGAAAATGCATCTACACTGTAGCCATCAAAATGAAATGGGTCAACAACCGCTTGAGGGGAGAGGAGCCGCCTGGGGCAAAAACGGAACTGACAGCATGTGCTGCTGTGCCCACTGCCAGGATCCGAGAGCCTTCGGGGTAAAAAGGCTACAGCCGCTTGCTAGCCAGGATGTTTAAAATAAAGGGGAGGGAAAGACCGTGTGAGCAGAACCTACAATCAGCAGAACCGCCATTCTGCCTCCCAAGCTAGCAAAGGGGAAAAGGTGGAAGTTGTCAGTAAAATGCTCCCTGCATTTCTAAGCGGGAAACGAAAGCGGCAGACAGAGCTGGCGTGCATTTTTAGAGATCAGCAGAAATGGCCTTCAAGGAAGGCTCTGGCTGACCCACGCTGTTATCACAGGGAAATGGATGCTGAGATGGCTGCATCTCCTACAGCTGATGGGTTGTGTCAGGCACTGAACAGTGACAAATTCAGAAGGTCTTGTGGTTGCCACTGGCTCTGACATCGTGGATGACCGGGAAAGCCTGGGAGCTAAGAGGGAGACTCTCAAAATTTGACTTTCAGGGGCCAAAACACATTTTAGCTTGTCCCGGCAAGCTAAGGGCTCTGGATCTTCCGCGGGTGTAAATTAGTTGGCAGATCCTTGTAACCAGCTGAAAAAGATGATTCACTGATGATAAGTAGGATTTAAAGAGCTACTTTACACATGCCCAATGCGATTATTTGACTTTTCGTGCTCTTTAGCAGACCCCAGTGCCGTATCCCTCCATTTGAAAGATAAAGGATAAAATTGAAAGGGTACAGAGGAGAGCGACGAGGATGATCTGGGGCCAAGGGACCAAGCCCTATGAAGTGAGGTTGAGGGACTTGGGAATGTTCAGCCTGGAGAAAAGGAGGTTGAGAGGGGACATGATAGCCCTCTTTAAGTATTTGAAAGGTTGTCACTTGGAGGAGGGCAGGATGCTGTTTCTGTTGACTGCAGAGGAAAGGACGCGCAGTAATGGGGTTAAACTACAAGTACAACGATATAGGCTAGATAACAGGAAAAAAGTGTTCACAGTCAGAGTAGTTCAGCAGTGGAATAGGCTGCCTAAGGAGGTGGTGAGCTCCCCCTCACTGGCAGTCTTCAAGCAAAGGTTAGATACACACTTTTCTTGGATGCTTTAGGATGCTTTGGGCTGATCCTGCGTTGAGCAGGGGGTTGGACTAGATGGCCTGTATGGCCCCTTCCAACTCTATGATTCTATAAAGATGGTCTGATGTGTTTCACAGGGCTACGATTCGAGAAACATAAGCGGAAAGCCCCATTGGGTGAAAGGGATTCACACCAAGGATGGGGGTGGAGTTTTCTGAAGCTCACTGAGTCCCTCCTCTGAATACAGCGGGCAAGAGAGAGGATGAGAGCTACTGCATCTCTTCCTTTTTGACATTCTACAGAACAAACACAATTTCTAAACTTAGATTCGTCCTCCATTTATATGTTTAAATTTCCCCCTCATTCATAGTTTTAAATCCCGTCACCCTTTCCAATTTTAAAACTTACAAAACAGCTTGTAACAAAAAATTTAAACAATTACGACGAAGCGTAACGTGATTATGCTGACGGATTCGATTTTCAAACCACTCCCCCAAACCTCCAGCTGACAACAATTAAGCTACATTTGGGGATCTCTGAATATCCGGCTTTTAGTTCCGTCTCTAGCACTGGGTAAACTTGCCGGTCTTTTTAAAATCAAATAAAGGTGTTTACATCTTTCAAAGTCCATAAAAATACCCCCTCCCCCCCCCCATAATGTTGCATGCCAAGTTATCTATAATACATTTAATATTGTAATATCAGTAAAATATGTTTGGGTCAGATAGGATAGTGCTGCATATATTCCCCTATTTGCAAAAATACAGATTTTTTTTTTTTATCCCCAGAGGTGGGAAGGAAAGGACACTTTGGTTTCAAAGTTTTTGGAAATGTGTATATCTCTAGTTGCAATCGCAAAAATATCCTGCTGCGGATATATCAACGGCACAATACGGTTTTCCCAGTGTTTTTCTACATATACTAGTAGCCATTCTATGACGGAGATTAAAAAGAAAACCCCACAATTCTGCCTAACTGTTCCACTTACACCCAACTCCTTGTCGCTTGGTTCCATGTAGTGAGGATAAAACATACTCTCTTTGCTCAGTACTCTTTTCTGCCCGGATTGCCACTTGCAAAATCCCATTAAGTGACAGATAAAATCGAGAGTCTCCTTAGCGCTGATAAACAGACCCATTCTCGTACTGCTTGGGAGCTTCTTAAGAAGCAGCGATCCAACTTCTAGAGAGGACTGCCGTATTTCAAGGTGGCAGCAATGAACGGTAACACCAAGAAGAAGACCCGTCGTTCTCCACTCCCCCTCCCCACCTTTACTGACAATACTGTACCTTCCAGATGTGTTTCTCAATATGGCGAGTGCGTCTGGATAACCGTCCATGTTGTAATCTCCGATGTGAAGGGTGATGGGCACTGAAAACGCAGCCGAAGTTTGACTGTACGGAACAAAGCCCCATACAGTGCCTTTGTTGGTGAAGTCCTGCAACACTGGAAACCACTGTGGACAAAAAAAGCAAAAAAGAGTAGGGGCTGTTGGCCTCAGGTGTCTCATGGCACTGGATGGGATCCACCGTCCCTGTGTTGCACTGGGGATGGCAGAACCTCACAGCGAGCTGCCATGTTTTAAAAGTCTCTGACCAGTTGGGAAAAAGCAATGGATGTTTTAAGGCAGGGGTAGTCAACCTGTGGTCCTCCAGATAGAATCATAGAGTTGGAAGGGGCCATACAGGCCATCTAGTCTAACCCCCTGCTCAACGCAGGATCAGCCCAGAGCATACTAAAGCATCCAAGAAAAGTGTGTATCCAACCTTTGCTTGAAGACTGCCAGTGAGGGGGAGCTCACCATCTCCTTAGGCAGCCTATTCCACCATTGCTGAACTACTCTGACTGTGAAATTTTTTTTCCTGATCTCTAGCCTATATCGTTGTACTTGTAGTTTAAACCCATTACTGCATGTCCTCTCCTCTGCAGCCAATAGAAACAGCGTCCAGAAACATCCTCTCCTCTGCACCCAACAGAAACAGTCGAAGGCATTTGCTGGCAGGGGCTCATGGGAATTGTAGTCCATGAACATCTGGAGGGCCACAGGTTGACTGCCCCTGTTTTAAGGGATGTGGCTTGATCAAAATAATTCAGGAAGCTTGATTCCCCTTTCTCACAGACATCCACACTGAGGGAGGGTGGGAAAGAACAATGGTGTTCAACTAGTGTCGGCTTCACTCGGAAGGAACTTAACACTGCAAAATTCATGATAACGACGAGAGAATCACCAGGCTCATTCACAGTGAGCTTCTAAATGTCTCATGTAAGATCCGAATCCAGAACTACCTTAAAGACCAATGAGAGTTGCAGAGTAGCTTTCAGTTGCAGAGTAGCTTTCAGTCTAAGCTCTCTTTGCCAGATACTCCTAAAAGGTCAAACCCTAAAAGCTGTGTTGGTTTCTAAGGTGCTACTGGACTTGAATCTAGGTATTCTTCTGCACAACAACGTGGCTACCCTCTCAAACTAAATCTCTCGCGGATACCATTATGACGGCAAGAAAGAAGGATCCAGCCACCTCTGCTCAAAGATTGTTCAGTAGGAACCATCAGGCGGAAATCGGAGATCTGCTCCTGCTAGTTCTGACCCCCAGCTGGAAGGCAAGTTGGCAAAGAGCAGCATCAGATGCAGCTTGTGCTGTTACCCGGAATGCCAATAAGAACGCAACGATTGTTAGGGATTTCCAGTGATGCCTTCAAAAAGAATCCTGAGCTCTGCAGAGGCTCAGACTTTACTTGTTGTGGACGTTCACAGCTGATCGAAGGCCCCTGAGCAACAAAAAATCTGCAGCAGGGTTGCAATAATTAACCGGTTAGACAGATTGATTAAAAACCTTTTGAGCTGTTAAAACAGTGCCCTTATTAATCAAGCAGGCGATTTAATTGGAAAAAAAATATGTTCAGCTGTTTTTAATACGAATGCTGAGAAAAATCATTAGTGGCAGGAACCATTTCGCAAAAAGGCGTTCCCACGTCCTTTCGGAAAAGGAAACTGTTCTCCTTCAACAGCACCCGCTGTCACATATTTCTGCAGCACTGAAATGTAAACGATGTTTTGTTTTGTCTCCTCCGGAAACGGCGTTTTAATGTTCATGCCAAAAGATGCATATTGAGTGATCAAACAATTAATTGTGAATCAAGCTCTAACTTTTAGATGCCCTGACCTGGATGGCCCCTGCTCTCGTATGATCTCAGAAGTGAAGCAGGATAGGAGATATCCAGGGATGCAACACTGCGGTGGGCAATAGCAAACTACCTCTGAACGTCTACCACAGGGGTGGGCAAACTGGCCCTCCAGATGTTCATGGACTACAATTCTCATGAGCCCCTGCCAGCAAATGCTGGCAGGGGCTCATGGGAACTGTAGTCCTTGGACATCTGGAGGGCCACAGTTTGCCCACCTCTGGTCTACCACCTCGAAAACCCTGCAGCAGTCTTTCTCAACCAGGGTTTCATGAAACGCTGGGGTTTCTTGATGACTCTGGGTAGGTTTCCCTACTGGGTGAGAGTTAATCAATTTTTAAATGTTTTAAATCTGTGTTAAACATTTATCAGGTGATATGACCATATAGGCTCATGTCAACCCCCTACCCCTCCCAAAATGGCCAGTGATGGGCCTGGAAGGAGTGGGAATGGGAGTGGCCCCGGGTGGACGTGTACCCAGCTACCCTTCCCAACAATATTCTGCACAATCCCACCACTTCTGGGGTTTCTCGAAGTGTGAAGAATGTTTCAGGGGTTTCTCAATGGTAAAAAAGTCAAGGAAGGCTGCTCTAACCACTATCCCACACTGGTGTATTGCATAGATGGCTGCACAAGATTTTCCACCTTTCTGGGTGTGACATAGTGAGGGGCTTTGGTTCATTGACAGAGCACCTGCTTGGCCTGCAGAAGCTCCTCTGGCATCTCCAGTTAATCAAGGATCAAGTAGCAGTTGATAAGAAAAGCCCTCTCCTGGAGACCCTCGAGGGTTGCTGTCAGGCATAGCAGATACCCCTGACCTTGGCTAGCCAATGACCTGATGCATTATAAGGCATGGAGGAAAAGAGGAAACAGAAACTTACATGGTTCAGTTAACTTTTGCTCAGCGCTGCTACCAAAAATCCACCCAGTATTAGTCTATCAGAATAGTAAAGGCTCAATAAGAGCCTCGAATGGCACATCCATTTATCTCAAATCCCAGCAATCCAACCCTCCTCCTCCCCGCTGCCATTATCCATCTGCTGTACATCCGGAGAGGCTAAATACAGCTGATATGAAGGCCGGCAGCAATAGCATGAGCAGTAAAACAGAATGCCGGGCCTTCTAGTGCTACTAATCTTCTAGTGCTACTAATCCTACTAATCTTTCCCTTTCATCCTTTTTACTGCCCATCGCCTTGCTCCACTTCTATTTACTGAAGCAAAGCTAGGGCGTTTTGTAGCCCGCAGGGGGTGGGGTAGAAACCCACAAAGCAGAATCTTTGTTTTGTGACTGTGAATCTATAAAGAAAGGTTCTTGAAATATTCTGCTAAAGAACCAAAGGTTCCTCAATTTGGCCCAGCCACCCTAATTCTGACAGCTGTTCTAAGGCCCATTCTCCTATACTCCAGCACCTCTGACTGTCCAGCCTCCTTTGGTACATCTCGAAGAGAAACGTCATACAGTTCTGGCTCGTTTGTTCTGTTGCTTAGCTGTTCTAGACAATCAGGAATTGCTTATTGTGCTTGATCTAAATTGTCCTCCTTTATCTTTAGAAGCTATTGTTTTAAAGCACGGTGTGGGGGTTAAAGTGTTGGACTGGGATTCTGGAAACCCAGGACCAAATTCCAGGTTCCCCACCCTGCCATGGAAGCTTGCTGGGAGACCTTGGGCCAATCACACACACTCAGACTAACTTACTTCTTTTTGAGGGTTAAATAAAGAAGGGGAGGATATTGTTTCAGAGGGGGGCTGTGTTGGCCGGCAGTAGAACAGCTAGATTCGAGTCGAGGAGCACCATAGAGACTAACAAGATTTTCATAGTACAAGTTTACAAGAGTCGAGGCTCCCTTCTTCAGATACAAGTTGGAATGGAGATCGGACTCCTTATACCTCAGTCAGGTGGTGAGAAGGGTGTTGCAAAAAAACGAAAGGATGGAAAGGTACAATGTACATTGCAATCAGCTTGATTAGAGCACAGAGGAAATGCTTTGGGGGAGAAAATTAGCTTCGTAGTGAGATAGGAATCCTATATCCCCGTTCAGCTCGAGAGCCTCCTGAACTTGTGAATGAGCTCAAGTTCAGAATTTTGTGTTGTAATCTCCCCTTGAAGCGTCTCTGTTTGAGGCCTGCCACTCCGAGGTCAGGAATGATTAAAACGTTCTCCTATGAGTGTTTGATTGTTGTGATTTTTAATATTAGATTTAGGCTCATTTATTTTTTGTGTAGGGGAGAATGTTGGAATTAGAGAGGGATTTAAGACACATTTGGGTCCCCACCGGAGGGAAAAGCAGGGTACAAATGAGATAAATTTGCCGTGGACTACACTGGGGTTCTCTTACTGTTGGAAAGAAGAAAGATTTGAGGACAGGCCCAGAGTGGGGGGTGGGCAGTGATTGGTTACAGCAACCTTGAAAAGCACACTCAACCTCCACCTTTAATATGGCAACCACCACTGGCAAATGAGACTGCGGCAAATTGCCAAGAGGCCCCAATTGACATACTTGGGGGGGGGGGGGAGCAAGCTTGAAATCCAACCTCAACTTACTTCTCCCAGCCGTGGCTTAGATAGGTAGATGACGCTCCTTTGGCAGGCTTCATCATAACAGGCCGGCAGTAAGTGCTCAGTCTGTCCGTCACCATCTGGCAAAACAGGATGATAAAAAAGATATAATTCTGATAAAACGCCCTTTTATCAGCAGGGGGGGAAACACAGCGGAGTCGCGGAAAGACAATACATTTTGATCCAATGTAAATGAAGGAATGTGTCAAGATAATTAAAAAGATACACTGGGATTTGGAGCTCTGTCAGATGGTTATCTAGCCTTTCGGATCATCCCAGTGACAAGAGATTGCCACCCCTCTTCCCGTTAAATGCTGAAGGTTATTCGCACAGGTTAAATTCAAGTCTTCTACAAAACGGAACAGAGGTTTTTGCTGCCTTCTGCAGCTCTTTGCTCATTGTGCCCTCAGCCACCTGTAAGCCCGGAAGGCCTAGAAAACATTATATGCATGTAGAAGGTCTCAGGTTCAATCCCTTGCATCTCCAGCTAAAAGGATCAGTTGTCTGAGATCCTGGAGAGCCACCATGAGTTTCAGTAGACAACAGAAAAAGAGTTGATTTTTATACTCCCCTTTTCACTACCGGAAGGAGCTTACAATCTCCTTTTCTTTCCTCTCCCCACAACAGACACCCTGTGAGGTAGGTGGGGCTACGAGAGCTCTGAGAAAAACTGCTCTATGAGAACAGCACTATCAGGACTGTGATGAGCCTAAGATCCCCCACATGGAGGAGTGGGAAATCAAAATCTGGCTCACTAGATTAGAAGCCACTGCTCTTAACCATGACACCAAGCTGGTTCTTGACAGACCAATGGTCCAATTCCATATAAGGCAGCTTTACGTGCTTGTGCAATAAGGTACAGGGGGGAACACAGAACTGGAATGAACTGCTTCTCCTCTTGTAAGCCAACTTTGCTCCCTTCATGAACATACGAAGTCAGACCAGCAGTCTAGGCAGGTCAGTATTGCCTAGTCCAGTGGCATTCACTCCCCAGCTTATGAAGACAGCCATGTTCAAGTTGACCATCAACCAATACAGCGACACGACTGCTGTCTGCCATGCAACCGCCCTTCCAAACACACTGCTACTTACTAATGCTAAATATAGAACTATGACATTTTATTACTGGAATACCCCTAAACATGTACAGTTGTCTCTCCCCACCATGACCTTCTGTATCTGGAAGGAAGGGAAGAGCTTCCCTGTCTGCTTTCTCACAAGGAACAGTACCTTAGGAGGGTGAGATTGCCAAAGCACCCAAAAAGGGCAATCCAGGTGCGGCGAGAGGGGAGTAGTAGTGGTAGTCTTTTGTACAGCCAGCTTGCCCTGTCCCCAAGACTTGCCTGGGCATGAGGATGAGAGCATGAAAGCTATGGAGAATGCTGCTGTGTGCATGTCAAAGAGAACAAATGCAATCCCGGCCCACAGTTCAAGGAGGTTTGTGGATTCTCCATCCTCTAGTCCATGCGGTGTCTGAAGGTGGCAACCACAAGCTCTACCGGACAACTGCCTTGCTCGCTTTTCTGGAACATGGGTCAGGTGACTCAGTGGGTAATGATGCTCAGAAGGGGAATGTCAAAGAGCCGCATGTGGCTTCTGAGCCACTGGGAGACTCTCTCTGGTTTACTCCAACTGGCAGAAGCTCTTTTGAGATCTTGGGTTTTCCCCACCCTCTACTAACCCATCTTTTAAACTGGAAATTTAACCTGGGTCTTCCGTGTGTGAAGCAGACATTCTATGATTGAGTCCTAGGCCCAGCCCTCTTCCAGCCTGCACTAGCACCTTCTGATGCACAGCAGACTTATGAAGGAGTTGGGGAGAGCACAGGGAGCTGCAGAGGAGACAGGATGTTAGCAAAAACGCCTCCTGCAAATTCACTCCTTTTGGGCAGGTCTTGAACGTAACCCTGCAAGATTAAATTGACTCATTTATGAATAACCATAAGAACGATCATTTTTTAAATAGCCGTCAAGACCTTAAAAAAATCCAACTCTCGCTACTGTTTTTTTAAATAAGTGGTATTTTTAGAGAATGTGCTTTATTTACATATTTAGATACTTAGATGAGACAACCTGCTTTCCAAAGGTCATTTGGCTTAGCCTCAGAAATACAAGAAAATCTTCGTTACGTGCACTAGCTTGCTTCCAGTTTTCTTTTCCCACCCACTGCGATAACGTTTATGCCGCTATTTGGATTAATTTTCAATTTAAATAAAACCCTCCCGAGGCTTTGTCCTTTTTAATTAGGGATGTAAATACCCCAGCAGGAGTTGACAGGGATAGGAACGGGACTGCATGAACACATCCTCTCCACCTCAATCAACTTTCTGGAGTTTACAGAAAACAGGACTCCATCGTCCGGCTCCATTTATTCATAAGGCTGGTAGGTGATGCTAGAGACATTCGACGTCTACCTGACTAATTTAAAGCTGGAATAATAGCAAATAATTTAGCAGAAACAAAATTATAGTCTGGACCAGGGGTACTCAAACTGCGGCCCTCCAGATGTCCATGGACTACAATTCCCATGAGCCCCTGCCAGCGAATGCTGACAGGGACTCATGGGAATTGTAGTCCATGGACATCTGGAGGGCCGCAGTTTGACTGTCCCTGGTCTGGACTATTAAGTCTGTTACTCCAAATGCTTAGGAGAAAATATAATCCTTTTGGAGTAGCTTTTGGACGAACCAAAGCAGTCCTTGCCTTCCAGTCTTTCAGAGGGGTCCTTTTATACTCTCCACAGCCGACACGTTCAGCAGCATCAGCTCTGCAGGCGGGATGGCAGCATGCGCACCTCTGTACACGTGGCCTCTGTCGTCCCTCAAATGTGCTGCCTCAACTGAAAACGGGGATAATAACTTCTTCCCACGAGATCTTGCAGCAAGACGGTAAAACATGTTTCTGAAATTAATCTGCTGCAGCCAAAGCGACAGAAGAACTTTGTGCCGCTTTACAGAGTAATTAGATGTGCTGAGGGTACCCCAAGGCACCCTTGCAGGTAAGCTTTTGTTTTAAAAAAAGGATCCTTCCAAAGAATAACAAGATAGAGACTCAAACCCCCAAACAGTGGCTGTCCTTAGTTGGTGGGGACGCAGTAAGAGCATATGCAGGAGGGAGGGTGGCATGGTGTGACTGAATCTCCTCAGATTGCAGAAGCTAAGCAGGGAGGGAAGGGAGACCACCAAGGAAGACTCTGCACATCAGACACCCTGTGAAGTAGGTGGGGCTGAGAGAGCCCTGACAGAACTGCTGTATGAGAACAGCTCTAATAGGACTGTAGCTAGCCCAAGGTCACCCAGCTGGCTGCATGTGGATGAATGGGGAATCAAATCTGGCTCTCAAGATTAGAAGCTGCTCTCTTAACCACTGCACCACGCTAGAACCAGCATGAGTAGCAGCCTCTAATCTGGAGAACTGGGTTTGATTCCCCACTCCTCTTCCACATGCAGCCAGCTGGGTAACCTTGGGCCAATCAACAGTTCTCTCAGAGCTCCCCCAGCCTCACCTATCTCACAGGGTGTCTGATGTGGGGAGAAGAAGGGTAGGCAATTCCAAGCTCCTTTGAGACACATGAGGTCTGCTGGGTGACCTTGGGCCAGTCACAGTTCTCTCAGAGCTCTCTCAGACTCACCCACCTCACAGGGTGTTGTGGGAAGAGGAAGTGCAGCAGCTTTGAGACACCTTCGGGTAGTAAAAAGTAGAGAACAGAAATTCAGCTCTTCTCTCTCGTCTCTACATCTGGTTCTTTGTCACACCTAAAATGTGCTGTCTCAACTGAAAACGAGGATAATATTTCTTCCCACGAGACCTTGAAATGGTAAAAATATGATTCTAAAATTAATTCCTCTGTCTCTATGCTTCTTGATAAAGCACACCTCTTGGGGTGTGGAGTCTCTGGGAAAATACAAGTCCAAATACTTTAATTCTGAATTAATCTGGAACGACAGCGGGGATACAAGCGATCAGGGCAGGGTGAGCTGGCTCAGACCGTAAGCCAGGAGTAGTCAAACTGCGGCCCTCCAGATGTCCATGGACTACAATTCCCATGAGCCCCTGCCAGCATTCGCTGGCAGGGGCTCATGGGAATTGTAGTCCATGGATATATGGAGGGCCGCAGTTTGACTACCACTGCTGTAAGCCCATGCGCCTACTGATACAGCAATAAAATCACTTCCCCCCCCCTAATATGTATTGGGGTGCTTGAGCAGGTGCTGGGTGTCAGCATGCTACATGTCTGAACCTGCCCTTGAAAAATTAAGCATGCAATACAAATACAACTCTGTGTGTGTGTGTGTGTAAAGTCGGGTGTGAAGCTCCAGCAAGTTGCAGGCAGCAAACCTACGGCAGCCCCAACAAGAGGCATTCAAGCTAAGTGAGAAAGGGGCAGTTTGCCACTGCCTGACTTGAAATCTGCCCTCCAGGTACCGACCCCGCATAGCTTCCGAGAGCAGGCTACATGGATACAGCTGCTGATGACAGAACAGAACACAAAGTTATTTCCTGAGTTCCCGGGTTTACAAGCAGGGCCAGAATCATGGCTGTCGTGAGGTCTGCATACCCAACTAAGCAACTGTCACAGGATGTCTAGATGAAATGAACTTCAAGATTAAATTGGGTCCTTGTAAACATTCGGAGTATTCTGAGCCTGACAGCATGCATAATTAGGTCTACTTTTTAAAAATCAATTTAAACAAAACATGAGACGGGAGAAAATCTAAAAGGGCGGCGCTGGGATTTGAATCTCTGCAAAACAGAATTGGAATATCCATTTTTTTATCTGCGAGAATCAAGAAAGCACCGTTTTAGCCCAAGTTTAGCATTTGACGAAAAGAGAGCCAACATGGTGTACTGGTTAAGAGGCTTCTAATCTGGAGAACTGGGATTGATTCCCCACTCCTCCATGTGCAGCCAGCTGGGTGACCTGGGGCTAGTCACAGTCCTGATAGTACTGTTCTAACAGAGCAGTCATGACAGAGCTCTCTCAGCCCCACTTACCTCACAGGGTACCTGTTGTGGGAGGAGGAAGGGAACTCTTCTGTTCCCCTACTTTTGATAAAAGTTTCACCCTTCCTTATAAAACATCACACTGGTGAAAGCAAAAAAAAAAGAAAAAAAAAGAAAAAGAACAGAACAGAACAAAAATAAACCTTGATAGAGTCAGAAGTAAGACTATACCAGATTCTCATTCATTCTTAAAAGATGTTTCCTGTGAAGCGGAAGCTTGGATACATTTTGTATCCTTGTTTCGTATTGAGTTTCTAAATCCAATTTCACGATGCAAGCAGGGCAGCCATCTCCACAAAAATGTAACAAGTTTATTAAATGGTTTTACTCCATCCAGCTCCTGCCCACTTTAGAAGAAAAGATGCTCCCTCTCCACCACAATTTTTATACTCATTTGTGTGGAAGGAGCTCTATGAAAAGGACCCGCAGATGAAGACTGCCAATGTACTCATTATGGACGCTCATACTTGTGAAGTGGCTGAAATAATATTTCCCAGGCTTTCTTAATGTTACATGGCTGCACTACAGAACTCGTTTTAATCAGAAAATTAAACAGATCGAGAAGCGTGCTGCAGCGGATGAACGACAGAGACTTCGGGAGATTAAATCAAGAAGATTTAATCGCCATATTTTTCGCCATGTTTGTTGCGTTGTAATGTCATGATTGTAAGGGGTTTTAAGTCCTTTTATGGGGGTCTTAAATGGTGTGATCCGCCACGAGCCAGCCTCGGGAGTGGCGGGAAATACATATAAATATAAAAATAAATAAAGAAGCATTGGTTTTCACAGGGGCATCTCCTCCACTAAGTGATCACATCGCAAAGAGGGTGGAGCCAGAGCATGCGCGCCCCCTCTCCTTCCCCATATAGTGGGGGGGACACGCGGACAGGATGTGAAACCAAGGTGGCCCAGTCATCTTCACAGCACAGAGTTAAACTCTGTTGTGCTGGACAACCATATCCAATATATATTGTGTACATTCTTTGGATATACATTCAACACCGCTGAAGCCTTATACTCCAATGAGCCTTCTGGTGTAATGTGGAACTGAAATGGGGTGATGGGCTGTGGCTCAGGGGTAGAGCATATGCTTGGCATGTGCAAAGTCCATGGTCTGCATCGACCCCTGGCATCTCCAATGAAAGGATTGGGGGGGGGGGGAAGCGATACAAAAGATCTCTGCCCAAGATCCTGGAGAGCTGTTTTAATCCTAGTAGACAATACAACGTCCCTGCATGCGTAACAAAACCTTTGACGTGAGCATGGATGCCTTTGCCTAGCATGGACCAATGTCCGAAGAAAAATGGGCTAGTTGTTTGGCTCCAGCCTGCTTGATTCGAGAGCACACTGCAAAACACCAAGAGACACATGGAGAAGGAGTTTGCTAGAGAACGTGTACGTTAGGCTTCAAGTGACCAGCGCGGGCAAGCTTCGACAGAGCCGGGCTGCTGTGACAAGCTTAATTGGTGAGAAAAATTTAATTGGATCAGAGAATTAATGCAAGGCTACAAAACCATCAAAAGGAAGGAGGAAGCGCCCTCGCACGGCCCCCCTCTGGGTTTCAGCAGGCCCAAATAACTCACTGCAGTTCCACAACAGAAGGCATGAGATACGGCGGACGCCGCTGGAAACCACTTGCGGGGAGGCAACGGATAGCGGGGCTGACTTTGCAATGGGGAAACAATTGCCTTGTATTAAATGCATACACAGGGTGAACATGCAACATGCCCTCGACTGTGCTATTAAACTCTTGTTAAGGAACATTCTTCTCTTTGCCGGGAGAAGCCTGCTGCAAGATACTGTGAATACTAATGAGAACAGAAAACAACTAGGCTGATTCCATCACTCCTTAAGAACGCGGCTAACTAAAAAGGCCCTTCTTGTCTTGGTGCAAATACAAGGCAGAAGCCGGGTTAATTTAACGGAGGGTCTCTATATTTTTTTAAAGATCTGATTGCAGAGACGTCAACATGCACGTGAACAGGTTTCTGCTGTACCTTCACAACTCCTGTCCTTGACACAAAGGATTCTTGTCAGGTCTGCATTGGCAGGCTCCAAAAATTAACTCACTTTAAGACTGGGACAAAGAGCCTCTTGTGGCGCAGAGTGGTAAGGCAGCAGACATGCAGTCTGAAAGCTCTGCCCATGAGGCTGGGAGTTCAATCCCAGCAGCCGACTCAAGGTCGACTCAGCCTTCCATCCTTCCGAGGTTGGTAAAATGAGTACCCAGCTTGCTGGGGGGTAAACGGTAATGACTGGGGAAGGCACTGGCAAACCACCCCGTATTGAGTCTGCCATGAAAACGCTGGAGGGCGTCACCCCAAGGGTCAGACATGACCCAGTGCTTGCACAGGGGATACCTTTACCTTTTTAAGACTGGGACCGGGATTAGCACAATCCGCGTTATTCAGCAAAACCTGTCAATAAACTGGGACTCCATCCAAACTGAGGGCTGAAACGTTACATTTTTACAACATGTATAGCCCACTTTTCTCCTCAAACAAGGGCCAAAAGTGTGCAGGGGTATAAGTGTCTGTGTGCAAATACCCTTCTTCCGATATAGCTTGCACACACAAGTTTATGCCCAGAATTGAACTGGAGGCCCCTTCCAACTACATGATTCTATAATTCTTAGCACACACAAAGGAATGGATTACAGGATTTCTTTTTCTTTCCCTTGTTGAAGGTCGAACTTTCTAGCAATTAATGACACCACACATGACAAAAATGGTATTTCATTGGATCAGTCACCAGGGCTCCCCATAAATGTTTCGGGCTACCCTTCTCGCATTTTCCAGTCTGTGGCCCCCCTCTGATGTGCCAGAGCCCCTCCGGGGGGGGGCATATAGCCTCTGTTGAGAATAGCCGCTCTAGCCCACGCCCACTTTTGGAAAGCGGAGTAACTATAAGGGTTGGTGAGTCATTAATGCCACAGTGAGCTAGCACTGTCTATCTGGGTATCTGCCCTGCCTGAAGGGCTGTTACAGACTTGAACGCTGTATCCTGCTGGAATCTGAGTATCTGAGTACTTAGCTAGCTAAACATCAGAGACGGGAATTACAGATTGAGACGTCGCTGCAGCAGCGTAAACAACATCCAAACAACTAGGATGGGAAAGCCAGTGCCTGAGAGAATGCTGCTTTTGTGGAGAGCGCGCTGCCAACCAAACAAGCACAGCCGTCCATTATGTTTTCCTCTGTTCTCCCAACGTCACGACGGTGAATCGCAATGTGCCGGTTGCTATAGCAAAAGATAATTACTCCCTCCACCACTGCTACTTGGCATCCTGTGAAGTTGGGTCCTATTCACTGAACAAGCTGTTCTTCTCTACTGGAAACATGGGAAGACTCACAAGGCTCTCTAGTGGGCAGCCTTAACCAGTGGCAAATTATGACCGAGCATGTGTATAAAAGGGCTTTCTAGATTCATGTGCTTCACATTGCCTGGCCTGGATTCCAGACCCTGCGGCCAAATACAAAAGCAGCTCCCCGCAGGCAGAAAGGCTTCTTTTGCGTTTACCCACAGGGCTGGATTCAGGGGAAGGGATTCCCACTGGTAGAATGGGACTACTTCCTTCCTCCATCTTCCCGCAGTACCAAGCCCCCCCCCCCCCCCAAATTCTGCTCCTGCGGATAGAGAACTACCAAAGAACAGCATGAGGAGTCAGTAATCTGCAGCGGGGTGGGGAGTGGATCAGCAAACATCTATTTGCGGAAATCTACTGCTGGTTCCAACTCACCTCACTGTAACTATTACATCCACTCTGTAAGGAAGGTGGTACCCCCATAATGAAGATGGAGGGACACCGAGGCTCAGGGGCTTCTTGCCATGGGCGACCTATTAAGTTTGTGCCAGAAGTGGGATCTAAATGGGGGATGGTTCGAGAACTGTGTTCACTCTCAGAGTCACCGCGCCAGTCAGAATCCTTCCGTAGCTTTCATTCCGTGATGCCACTTCCTGAAAACTATTCATACCATGCAACAAACCGGGGTGCCAAAAAAAAGCACAATTCCGCCAGCAGACCAAAATGCCCAAACAGGCCAATGTGCGATTTGTCTTTCTCTTCCCGCAGCTTGCTATTCCGAAGCTTGTAACGAGACAAGAGCTACAGCTGAATGAGTAGCTCCGATGGGGTTTTTGGAAACACAAATTATTTTGCGCTGTTCCGCTCAAGGAGCTTATGACGGAGCTCAATGGCGTTTACTTCTAAAGAAGAATGACACGGCTGTATGTTGGGAGCAGCAGGCCTTTGGATAGCACACATTTACGACTGTGTTTCTATTTGCAAAACACAAACAGGAAACGTCTAGGTGGAGGAAGACCACAATTGGCCAGTGATGGAGGGGGTGGGAAGGGGAGGGGCCCCAGGTGGGCGTGTCCACAGCTTTGCTTCCCAACCATATTCTGAACAATTGCGCCGCTTCTGGGGTTTCTCAAAGCTTGAAGAATATTTCAGGGGTTTCTCAGCAGTAAAAAAGTTTAGAAAGGCTGCCCTAGCTCTTACAAACTGCTGGTTTGTGTCTACTTTTACAGAGAATAGGCTCATTAGTAGCTACTAGCCATGGCAACTAAAGGGAAATTCAACCTTCAGAGGGAGTAAACCTCTGGATCCCAGTGCCAGGATGCAGCCTCCAGTGAAGGCCTCAGCCTCTGTGTCCTGGTGTTGAACCTCCGGAAGAACTGGTTGGCAACCGTATAAAATAGGATGCTGAATTAGATGGACCCCGATCAGATCCAGCAGGGCTCTTCTTGTGTTCTCGCTCCATTGGAAGCTGTGGGTGACAACTTGGAAATACATTTCCCTTGGATGACAATGTAGCATTGTTCAGATTTGGAATCATCATGATCAAAATATGCAAAAAAACATCTGACGATTACTATGCGCTGCAGATTGCATGTTAATCCCACAATTTGCCTGAGTAGAATTAAATGCTGTCTCCCATGGGTAACATAATGGGCTGTTATAAACATAGTTAAAATGCCTTCAGTGTGCAGACACTGACCAAAGTAAAAAGTAAAAGGTAAAGGTATCACCTGTGCGAGCACCGAGTCATGCCTGACCCTTGGGGTGACACCCTCCAGCGTTTTCATGGCAGACTCAATACGGGGTGGTTTGCCAGTGCCTTCCCCAGTCATTACCGTTTACCCCCCAGCAAGCTGGGTACTCATTTTACCGACCTCGGAAGGATGGAAGGCTGAGTCAACCTTGAGCCGGCTGCTGGGATCGAACTCCCAGCCTCATGGTCAGAGCTTCAGACAGCATGTCGCTGCCTTACCACTCTGCGCCACAAGAGGCTCTAAAGCCTTTAAAAGTAAAAAGTACATATGGATTAAACTGGAGGGGGGGATTGTATTGATTTTTTTACAGTGAGGTTAAATTAAAATGTTCATTATCATTTAAGCAGAACTCAAATATTTGCATGCAGTCTATTATTTTAAGTCCCATGAGGCTTTTTCTTGGGAAGATATGCACAATGCTCAAAACCATCTTTTGTCCAGGCCTCTTCATTTTTTACATTATCCTGGTGTAGAAAGTTGTTAATGATTCCCCAAAAGCAGATGGTATTAGAAAATGCCATGAATACTAATAAGCAGAAAATATATGTCAAATGCATTTATTTTGAACGATGTAAGGGGAAAAAAGTAATCTGGTGTTGAATTTCATCTTGCCAAGTGTGACAGCTAACAGCAGCAGATAATATCACCAAAGGGTGCATTGTCATTTTAGAAATCTGCCACATTTCAGGGAACTGTGGCTTAACTTAGAATTCAGGAAATGTAGAAGGGGTGGGGGGATTCAAGAGTACATGTGTTCAATCCCAACATCTTTAGCTAGGAAGGAAGGATTTTTCTTCCGCCGTTGAATTCCCTCTCTCAATACTGATTTCTCTGAGATAGACTCACAGAGCAATCTGAAGCAGGTCTGCTCAGAATCTGAAGTCTACTCAGAGGGGCTTGCTTTCAGGAAAGTGTTCCGGGTATTCCACTGTAAGTGCTGGATTCACATATGTTGTAGACATGACCATACATGGTGATATCACCCAATAAATGTTTAACAAATTTTAAAAATATAGAAAAAAAATAATAAGGAAGGCCGAGCATCAAAGAATTGAGGATTTTGGTGCTGGAGAAGACTCTTGCGAGTCCCTTGGACTGCAAGGCGAACAAACTGGTCAGTCCCAGAGGAGATCAACCCTGACTGCTCCTTAGAAGGCCAGATCCTGAAGATGAAACTCAAATACTTTGGCCACCTCATGAGAAGGAAGGACTCCCTGGAGAAGAGCCTAATGCTGGGAGTGATCGAGGGCAAAAGAAGAAGGGGATGACAGAGAATGAGGTGGCTGGATGGAGTCACTGAAGCAGTAGGTGCAAACTTAAATGGACTCCGGGGAATGGTAGAGGACAGGAAGGCCTGGAGGATCATTGTCCATGGGGTCGCAATGGGTTGGACATGACTTAGCATCTAACAACAACAACAATTGTATTTTTACTCTTTTATTGTGTAAACCACCATGAGCTGGAACGGGAACAGCGGTATATAAATTCAAGTAATAAATAAAAATAAAAATAAAAGAACCCCCGGGGTTTCATGAAACCCTGGTTGAGAAAGCCTGAGCTAGGGAAATGTAACTAGGGCTACCTATTTGCGCATGAGTCATTCAGTTTCTTCACATATGCAACATATAAAGCCAACCTCTAAACAAGAATAAAATATACTGGACCAAGTGGGTAACAATATAAAAACCAATGGATAAAAATAAACATCCTAAAAGTTATAAAATCAGCAGCAGCCTTTTTGGCCTGAAATGATACTTAATGCAGTGTTATTGTTTTTTTAACACTGCGCTGGTACAAAAAAAAAATCACTTTAAGCTAGATTTGCATATAATTAAGAGTTCTCTTTATTCTGAAGCTTAGAGAAACAACTGGCAATTATAACCATTAAGAATGTTGAAATGTTTCATCCATCTTTGTCTAAGCTGCTTTAATTAATTTAAATGTTTCTCATGTATCTTGAGCTTTATAAGCACTTTATCTGTTAACATTTTGTAACCGAATGACTGGAGGGTTTTAAAAAACAGAAGTACAACAATGTAGGAATAGCCATCCCGGATCAAACCAACAGCTCTCTAATCCCCCATCAGTTTCCAGGGGTGGCCTGTTAGGAGGCATAAGGAAGCCCTCCCAGAGGGCCAACAGAAAACAGTTCTCATCTACTGGCTGCTGTCTAGCATCTAACCTGCAAAGGCATTTGGCCTCTAAGTCCCGAGGCCCCATTGACCGACGATCACATTTCTCTCTCCCCTCCGCTCAAGTTTATGGTGTCCCTGTGAGGTTTTCAAGGCAAGAGATTTTCAGAGATGTTTCCATCTTGCCTCTGCATCATGATTCTGGCCTTCCTTGGTAGTCCCGCATCCAAATACAAGCCAGGACCAACCCTACTTAATTTCCAAGATCTGACAAAATCAGGCTAGCCTAGGCTTTCCAGGTCAGGGCGCCGTGGTTAATAGCCCCTTGTCAAATCCTATGCCCATCACCAAGCCCAACAGTAGGAACTTCCACTAGACAGTTATCGGTTTTGTCCATCCCCAGTCTATTTTGCCAACCATCTCAGAGGGTGATCTTGAGTTATTATTATGGAAAAACATTTTTATGCTGCCTTTCTATCTGATCAGGGTCTACATGGCAATGGACATTTATAAAAATTGGAACGTTTGAGCAGTTAAGAATACAGCAGAGGAATGTTGTAGCTGTTATTAAGGGTATGCTAGACAAAAGGGGCATATTGGTATATATGCATCAAACATTTTGAAGGGAGAGAACAGAAACTTACCAAAATCTGCAAACACTGATTGGCCAACGGTCTTCACGCCAGCGGGTTTCTGATTGGTGTAAGTAACGTTAGAAAAATTTCCATCCTGTCAGATATAAACATATATTTTTGAAAAAATAATCCCAACCAATCTGCAAACATGGACAAAGCTACAACACACATGTAAAAAAGTGCTGTAAACTGATATTTTCAAAACTTGATACCTGCGCCATTGCAGGGGTCCTTGAGTACTATACAAACGCGGCTCGGGCAATCATGAGATTTGAAAGACGGACATGATGACTACAGCTAAGACTGAAGGCTCAAGTATTGACCTTAGTGTTTTGGTCTGTTAGCATGAGCAATTAAGACTCTTTCAGAGTTGCCCTGAATCTCCCTGTGGCTTCTGAGTGTTCGAGACTGATAAAGATGTTGACCTCCAGGGAGTGCCTGGAGGCCTCCTGGCATTACAGCCTGATGCCCAGGAGACATATGGCTAATCCTGACGGTGTCCTCTTGGGCAACCTGTGGTCCTCCAGATGTTCATGGACTACAATGTTCATGGACTACAGATGTTCATGGACTGCAAACACTGGCAGGGGCTCATGGGAATTGTAGTCCATGGACATCTGGAGGACCACAGGTTGACTACCCCTGCTCTAGGGCCCTGCCTGAACTCCCACAATTCCACAGGGCCTGCAAAAGGGAGCTCCTCCACCAGGCATTCGCCTTCGCCTTCCTCTCCCCACAACAGGTACCCTGTGAGGCAGGTGGGGCGGAGAGAGCCCTGATATTTCTGCCTGGTCAGAACAGCTTTATCAGTGCTGTGGCGAGCCCAAGGTATAGGAGTGGGGAATCAAACCCGGCTCGCCAGATTAGAAGTCCATGCTCCTAACCCCTACACCAAGCTGACTCTCAGGGAACCAGTTCCTGAGAGAAGGGAAACCAACTTCTCTGCTTTCCAGGAAGCCCCTTTAAGAATGCTGCAAGAAATCTGGTTTCAGGTTTCTGTGTCTCAAAGTCAACACAATGCAAGACAAACGGTTCCTAATATGAACAATCTGTTATCGCAAGATGGTTGTTCGAGTGGCTTTGACAAGACTCTGGGATATTAAACGGCACTTTCCCATTAACACAGAGTGTGTTTTCATGTACTTTCGAATCTCATGGAAATCACCAGAACTGAGAAAACCGAGTTGTCTCTTCTGGACGGGTGAATCCCTGTGATGCCTCAGGTTCACCGAGGACACAAGTTTATTTTAGCTTCCGAAAAGCCACTGCAAGTGCCGCTCCTGAGTCCAGAGAACAAGAACAGTGGCCTGAGCATTCCTTCTTGACGAAAGGCACTCGTTTGTTTATTTTTTTCATTTGCATTCTGCCACCATGAGGTTCCCCAAACAGTTTGCATCTCAAAATACAATTTTAACCATCCAACACCCTCCCAGGAGACTTCTATCCTTACTATGCAGTATGGATCTGCTGTAGCCCATCTGTCCCACATCTAAAAACCAATGCCGACATCTCTATTTTGTAACAGATTTAAGCCACCCCCCCAAAAGCACCATTCTCAAATACACTTGGGTGAACGGGTGCTGTAAGTTGCTATATGGTCACGTTCCCAGAAGGCTGTTTGTCCCTGGGGATTACGGATTTATTTTAAAGTCTCAGAAGCCAAAGCGGGCCTCTCCTTGCTTCAAGAGTCTTCTGTTGGCAAGGCAAGGAGGACAGTGGCTTGGTTGGTGCATTCCCTGTTCCTCCCCCCACTCTGAGAATTATCAGAGATCATATAAGGGTTCCCCAGATTTAGGCAAGTATCAATAAGCAACTGGGTATTCAAAAAGCAATTTGTTAACAGCATGCACCCCTGTAACTGTATTTCTCCCAGGCATGTCAATCATATGGCTGAAGACTGGAACTGGCCTGTCCAAGTATCTTAGCCAGCCTGCAAGCAACTGTGGGGGGAACTAGTCCAAATGTGGACCAAAAGGGGAGGTATTATTGCCCCCTTGCTGTGGTCCCTCTCTCCCCCAAACACAGGGCCTCCGCAGATGTCCAGGGATAGTCCAACTGGAGTTGGCAAACATAAGGGGCAAGGAGGACTGGTTTGGTCCTGAGCTCTGCTCCTGGTCAGAGGTAAAATGTCCCTGGTACCTGGCATTGCATTTTATGGCACGCACGGCCCAGCCTGACAAAATGACATCTAGATCCAGCCTGGCCCTCACAACAACTGAGTTCAAGATCTCAGGGCTAGACAGTACAGAAGCCTGACAGCAACTTGGAAAAGAACATTCTCCGTTGATATGATTCCTCCGCATAAACCGTCCTGCCGACACGCTGAACGGCAGCAATCTCACCCGACAGATGACAGCCCTACAGGAGCCCTGTTAACACACACATTAGGGCAGAGTGATTGGCTTAATTGGCAGCCAGGATAAGGCCTGCGGAGGGAAGGATGCTGAGTAAAACATCACCTCCCAGCAACAGCGGGAAAGTTCACGGTGCAAAACCGCAGCTATGTGTCCCGTAATTTCACCTCTTGGCTTTTCAAAAATCAGCGCAGCAGCATGACCCCTTGGTGTTTAAGGGACCTGAAGGCATCGCTAATTTTCTTCCCTATCAAAATGCGTTTTGTGCTATCTGCGCTCCTTACCTGATTTGCCCACGTTTCGAACTGAATGTTGTCGGACGCCACTTTCGTAAGGAACAAATCTGGAAGGATACAGGAAGAGAGAAGTCAAAATAAAGACAAACAACATAGAGCAAATAAAAGCTGCATTAGCATTTAGTTCAATAGGGATGTATTGACACCCACCCTGACTGGGATGGCCCAGGCTAGCCTGATCTCATCAGATCTCAGAAGCTAAGCAGGGAGCAATCCTGGTTAGAGGCAGCTTGGGGTAGTGGTCAGGAGTGTGGATTTCTAATCTGGCAAGCTGGGTTTGATTCCCTGCTCCCCGACATGACAAAAACATTGTACCAGAATTTTAACCAGCATCTGGAATAGGAACTTAAAAGCCACCGTGAATTGCATTTAAAAACATAAGGAAAAACCTAGATGGATCCTTTTAGTCGAGTCTCCTGTCCCACATTTACTAAGGAGGGCTGACAAGAAGGACATAAGAGGTCGAGGTCTTCCCTTGATGCTGCCTCCTGGCCCTGGGCTTCAGAGGTTTATTGCCTGTGAATGGGAAGGTTCTCTCTAATCACCATGGCTAGTGGCCACTATCCTCTGTGAATCTGTCAAATTCAATTATAGAGTCATCTACGTCTATGAACATAACTGTGGTCTTTGGCAGCAAACGGCACATTTTAATCACTCATTTAAAGAAATAGTTCCTTTTGCCCATCCACAATCTACTGTCCATCAACTTAACTGGATGCCTCCATCCCATTTAACTGGTCTCTGATTTGCAATACGGAGCACAGCACATTCTGGAGTTTGTGTTTGCAAGGTGTGTCTCAAGGGATGCCAGCCTACAGGTGGGATCCCGGGAACCATACAGAATTACAGATCAGCTCCAGACTAACAATTCCCCTGGGGAAAAAGGGTGGTTTGGAGGGCACACTCTTGTTTATTTTATTTATCGGGGGATTTTTATATTGCCCGTAACAGTGGTACTGTCTCGGGGCAGTTTACATACAAAATCTAATACAATAAGCAATCAACGAAAATACTAAAACAATTTAAAACAGTTTTAAAACCGTAATTATCATTGTCACATCAGTGACAGTAACGAAGTGTGGCCAATTTAATATTAGATATTAGATCAGAGGAACCAGAAGGAAAAGGGAAGAGCAGGGCTGAAGGGGGCCTAAGATTTGGATGTAAGTTGTTTGTTGTATGACTGGCATCAACCATAGGCCTGGCGGAAGAACTCTGGCACTGTACCCTACTGAGGTCTCTGTCCTTCCAAGTTCCCACCCCCATATCTCCAGGGATTTCCTAACCGGTTCTGGCAACCCGACCTCCTGCCTGCTGCCCTGGGCCAGGAGGGACCCAGCAACCCAGGGACACATTGCAGCAATGGCTTGGTGTGAACAGCCAGCTTGGTGTGTGGTTAAGAGCGGTAACCTCTAATCTGGAGAACCAGTTTGATTCCCCACTCCTCCTCCACATGCAGCCAATTTGGTGAACTTGGGCCAGGCACAGTTACTCTCAGAGCTCTCTCAGCCCCATCTACCTCACAGGGTGTCTGTTCTGGGGAGAGGGAGGGGGAACACTTGTCAGCTGCTTTGTGACGCCTTCAGTAGTAAAAAGCAGGGTACAAAAAACATCCCCCTTCTCTTATTTTTGAAATAATTGTAGAGTTTTGCAGTTTCTGCACTGAGCTTATTTTGACTTCATACTCAATGGCTACTGCTAGCATATGGGATTGCTCATTTCAGTTCTGAGAATGAACCACATTAACTTTGCTTCCTTCTATTAAAATATTCTTTGGCAAAACAACGACGGTGACATGGGTTAAGCAAATTCCCCAATTGATCGAAACGAGGTACCTTCTAACATTAAAACCTTTCCAATAGCTTTATTTACTATGTAAGCATAATGACAACACCATAGTAATTTTACCCTGTAGAAATCATTGTGAACTCCCCCCTCCCCTTGCAATATGATAATTACCCTCATCTATATTTTAATGCTGCTCAATCGCCACACATTTTCAACGGAAAGAGCCTGAGCCAGCGGATAAAATCCTGGCACGAAAGGGAAAATAGCTGGGTTTAGCTAAAATAGCTAAAAATGCATTTCATGTGGGGGCAAAAGAGTTCCCAGCCGAAGCTACACTCTAATACTGAAGCCAATATTGTGAGCATAATGGCAATGCTGGAAAAAGGCAGTGACTAAATGTCAGAAAATGGACTGGGTATGCTTGATGTCCTGCAGGTTGGATCCTACAATTTCCTTCTATGGCACCTCCATTTTATTGTAGTACAAGGCACCTTCTGCTAATCCAAGAAGCTCTGGCATCCATGGAGGGTTTTACTATGTTGCCTCAACCTCCCCCCTGCCCCAAATACAATTCCAAAACAATAGTTCCAAATTAGCCACCATGCTTAGTTTACGTTGGGGAGGAGCTCTGGCTCAGATGAAGATCCCCAGCAGTTCAATCCCCAACATCTCCAAAGAAAATTATGATGTAGAACAGGGGTAATCAACCTTGGTCCTCCAGATATCCATGGACTACAATTCCTATGAGCCCCTGCCTGTGTTTTCTGGCAGGGGGTCATGGGAATTGTAGTCCATGGACATCTGGAGGACCACAGGTTGACTACCCCTAATGTAGAAGACCTCTGCCTGAATCTCTGGAGACACATCACCAGGCTGAACAGACAACACTGATTCGTAGGCTGATTTGGTAGGTGGCAACTTCATGTCAGACAGTAGATTATGTGATTTAATACCAGAATCACAGAGTTGGAAGAGTTTATACAGGCCATCCAGTCCAACCCATGGCTCAAGTCAAGATCAGCCTAAAGATCCCAATTAATTATGAGAACAGTAGAAGAAGGGAAGGGATTGGGCCCAAAGAACTGTGAATGGAAGGAAAATAGTCCTGAAAATGTCTGTCCAAGCCATTTGGGCAAGAGTTCACCCGTGGATGGAAGAGAGAGGTTTTGGGCCAATTGTTGGGTTGGACTGAGACCAAGTTTCTCAGTGGCAGAATGTAACTTTTCTGTCTCTCCCCTTCCTATAGCACCTGCTCTCCCTCAAAGGCTGCTTGTGGGAAGAGGACAGAAGCAAATCATGGGCCTGTAGCAGGAAGGGGTAACTGGCAGAAATGATTCCTCCTTTTCGACCGGTGGAAAAAGTTAGCCTGGATCCAACCCATTATGTCTTGCATAAAGTTTTGTGCCAATGGAAAGACATAATTGGATTCAGCATCACCATCCTATACAGTATCCTAGCCTGAGGTGTAAAACAGACGTAGTCAAAATACCTTTTTCATAAAGAAGGGCATTATTGGACGCAACCCTTCAGTCTGAAATTGCATTTCAATTCTCTTTTAGCTTGATTTCCGGGACGCAATAAAGAATCAGCATTTTTACCCTGCCTCTACTTCCTAGTTCTTTTCATACATGCAAAATATTTGTATAGTAGGCCATCGGAGAGACGGCAGCAAACATCCTGGTTTTAAAATGTAAATTTAGATTCTGATATTTAAAAATGCTTTAAATATCTATTGTTTGCATGAGTCCTGGGGGAAGGGCGGTATAAAAACATGAAAATAAATAAAATTAACCCCACAACAACAACAACAACAACAACAACCCCACAACAGCTTGATTGTGGAAAACAGAAGGCCTTGAATATATACAATTTGTTTTAAGGAACATGCATATAATAAACAGGAATAACAATAAGCAGCTCTAAAAGAAGCAGAGAGTTAAAAAAACAGCCAGCAATACACTGGCTATGTTGTAACCCAGCTTAGCAATAAAACAAAGCTTGTATTTCTTTGGTGTGTGGGAGGAATGAAATGCAAGGATTTTAACAAGAGAGAGTCAGAGTACAAAGAACAAAAGCAAAGATGATAATTTAAATGCTGGAAAGGTTTACTAAGTTAGCAAAAAATGTAGGAATGCTTGTAAATAGACACATGTTCCATCAACTGCGGTGCACTTTGTTACTGAGAAAAACTGGTTTGGGTTTGCATTGTTTCCTGGGAAAAAAAAAGGGGGGGGATTTCAGAAGCAGCAGCTTAAAACTGCAAGTATGCATCACAACAGCTGTTGAACGCTTTGAGCGAAACACAATGGATGGAGAGCTTTGTGCACAGGAGGCGCTAAGATAGGTGGCCACCATCTTGAATTTCAGATCTGCCTCAGGACCAAAGCACAATGGAACAATGAGAGTAACACACAGCCTGGAAACACAAATCAAGGAATGTCACCTTATCCTGGATCTCGATGGCGAAGAAGATTCCTGATCAACCTTCTACCCTCATCAGTCCACTATTAACAAATCCAACCCAGGCCTTGAGGTTTGCTTATCATATGCATCCAATACTAAAATCACAATATCTGGGTATGTTTTAATACTTTACTCCTGTTTTCAAGTGTCACCCTGGAGCGCTTGTGAAAGTGGAAGAGGAATATAAAAGAACATAAGAGAAGCCATGCTGGCCATCTAGTCCAATCCTCTGGCTAAACCCAGGTGTCGTCAGAAGGTCCATTAGTGGGTTCAGAATTCCAGAAGACACCCCACTGTTGCCCCCCAAGCACAGCTGCCCCAGACAAAATCCCCATCGATACCTTGTGGCTAACAGCCACGGATGGACCTCTTCTCCATCCTCCTAATCATCTTAGGTGCCCCTTTTTTGCACCTCTTCCAATGCTATCTTTTTTTCAGGTGCACTGGACAGAACTATTCACAGTTTCCCAACTGAGCCTGCACCATCGGTTTATACAAAGGATTTATGATACTGGCCGATTTGTTTCCAATTCCCTTCCTAATAATCTCCGGCATAGCATTTGCCTTTTTCGTTGCAGTCGTACACTGACTCAACAGTGAGTATTATTTGTGTATCGCATGGCGTGTGTCACGTAGTCAGAAGATCCATGGATTGTCCGGCAGCCAGGCAAGGGACATTCAGAGGTGGTTTCCCATTGCCTGCCTCCATGCCATGACCCCTAGTGTTCCTTGGAGGAACTACCATCCAAATCCTTGGAGGTCTCCCATCCAAATACTAGCCAGGGATGTTTGGAGGTGGTTTCCCATTGCCTGCCTACATGTCATGGCCCCTAGTGTGGCAGTCTAGCCAGGGACGGCCCTGCTTAGCTTCTGAGATCTGACGGGATCGGCTTGCCCGGCCTAACCAGGTCAGTGAGTGATCTACCATGACCCCAAGAGCATTCTCCTGGTCAGTTTTGACCCCATAAACATGTATTTCAAGTTGGGAGTTTTGGTTCCAATGTGCATTACTTGCCCACATTGGACCTCATTTGTCACACTGATGCCCACTCGCCCAGCCTTGACGGATCCCTCTGGAGTGACTCACAGCCCTCTCTTGTTTTCACCACCCTGAACAACTTAACGTCATTGGCATTCTTAGCCCGTTCACTGCTTGCTTCAGCTCCAAATCATTTAAAAGGGAGGAACTGGCCAGAAGCATTGTCCCTGGCTAGGATCACAAGTAGAATGCCACTGTGTTGAGCTCTTCTCTCCCCGCAAGCGGCTGGCTGCTCCTCCAGCTGATGCCACAGGGAAGTCAAAGCACTTCTGCATAATTGATTTAAAAATGCAACAGGAGCCATGTTTTATCTCCTGCCGTGTTTTTAAAAAGTTATTTATGGCCTTTTATGAACGTAGTAAAAACCATGAAATAAAATCCTTACGTTATGGGTGTTTTAAATTATTTTTATAAGCCATTACAAGAACGTTATTGGCTAGAAAAAGGGACATAAATCCTAAAAAATGGTGGGGAGGGAATGAACTCTGTCAGAAGGGACAGGGGTTCAAGGGGGAACAAGCGCTATAAAATTCCATAGGAGAAGCCATGGAAACTTTTCACTTAACTAATCTCTGGATGCTGAACATCCAGCGTTCTGGTATTCAGAAGAAGAGGCTAATATGAGTGCTTAACAGACAGAATGCAGAAACATTAACAATTATTTCCATTATATCTACTTTAGGAAAACCTGAACATTAATTATATTGTGATTTGAAAACAACACGGCTTCATGATCTTTGAAAAGTTAAATAGGAATCCATAAACCATATTAAAATGGCAGAAATTCACTCTATGCAAAACACCATTCGCTTACAATATCCGTATTTTGAATATGCTATTTTCAGGTTTGGCATCATTTAGACTGTTGAAAGGGGGAGAATTGCTAGAAATAATAATTTGGCAATTTTGACTCTGTTCCCAGGTTCCGAAGTGCAATTGCTGTAATTGTTTCTTGAAAAAAAAATTGCTCGGTAAACAGTTTGCAATCTGTCTCCACCTGATGCGAATGTATCACACCAACAGCAAACTGTGTGAGCCTGGTGGGTAGCAAGAATAATTCTTGGATGGCCTACAATAATGTTCTTATTCTAAGGAACTTATAAATGGTTATGTGCATAGTCCTGATGGGGCCTGAATTGCAACCCCTTCCCTTTCAGCCCTCCATGCTGAACGGTAAACCACTCTGGAAACTAGTAGTGGACATATTTCAAATTGGTGATGTTCACCAGTGAAGGTCCACTGTAACATTTTGCCTCTTCCTGAGACCCTTTATACGTAACACCTGTAATGGCACCCCTCTGTAGTCTCCTAAGACAATGGGCATCAAGCTGCCCCCTTGACCTCTTAATGTTTCCTACTTCTTTTCGTTGCCACCACAGGCTTTTGCCCCAGAATTCTTAGATGAACACAAAGAATATGTTTGGGGTTTCTCAATGGTCAAAAAGTTGGGAAAGGCTGCCAAACACACTAAAGGATTATTCTCCTCACCTGCCTTTTACACCAATGATTTCTAACAGAGAGAAAGCAGATTTCTCTCACTCAGTCTCTTCACTCACTGAACTCCTTCTTTACCCTCCCTCGCGCATAAACCCTCTGGACAAACCAGTCAACCTTGTCCCATAGGATGCAGCTACCATACGATCATAACACATGTCACTTACCCATCCAACCTTAACTTAAAACCACTTAAAACCCCCATGTTAAATCACAGAAATAAAACACACATACATAATCACAGCAAAACACCACAACCATCTTCTCCTGTATTAGGTGTCCTAGGACAGGGGTAGTCAACCGGTGGTCCTCCAGATGTTCATGGACTACAATTCCCAGGAGCCCCTGCCAGCAATTGCTGGCAGGGGCTCGTGGGAATTGTAGTCCATGAACATCTGGAGGACCACAGGTTGACTGCTCCTGTCCTAGGAGGCCTGGGCACAGAATAAGCGGATGCCAGCAGCCCCTGCGGGTCCAGGCATGGCAACGGACACTAGCAGCTGCAATGAGGCCAGGTGCAATGGGGACTTCCAGTAGCGAACCTCCATGATAAGCAGTGGGGCCTAGAAACTGGGCAGGCTTGGCATTTGGTGGTGGGGTACGGGACTCCCCTCCAGCAAGTCTCCCGACCCCTCCAATGATCCCAAAGGAAGGAACTGGCAGTGATGATGGGGAGGATTCTCTCCCATGAATCTCGTGGCTTCCCACTTGTTCCAAGAAAATTTCCACCGAACGTTTTGAACTAGTTTGAATGTACCATCGATTTGTCCCTCCCTCCATCTAAATTCAAGTTCTGGCCCTTATTCATGGTTTTTTTTTTTTTACATAAAATTAACCACGTGGTACTTAAAAAACAACAACATGTGTTTATTTCAAAACTCCACTGATTTATGACAATAAGAGCATTGGGAACGGATCATGTCGGGCATAACTAACTACTATCTATGGATAAAATTGACTATGTCTACATTTTAACCCTCGAGCTTCATTTAAAACATACAGGTATTAAATTAGCTCTCTACAGAAAATTATGTTTCTGATTATGCAGATCAACTGGGATTCGCCCTCTGGGAGTTTCACACTTAAAGCATGGCACTGTGAGCTGGAAAAAAACCATTTATTCTGGGCAAAAAAATGTATAGTATTGCCAGGAGCGGTGGAAGAAACCCCAGTCCACATCAGCAGGCTTTCAAAACTCATTATTTTTATGTTCAACACTTCATAAGCTAAACAATATTGTTTAAAAAAACCCAATTAATTTCTCATTTGCATTCGGCATCCGATTCTCATAAAAAAACCCCAACTTCAGCAGGAAAAATGTCCCAGCATGAGCATATAGGGAGACATTAGCCCTCCTGCACACATTTGAAATGTATTACATATAGATATGCTGAATACTGCTCACAAACTCTAACGTCCTTTGGTGAGAAGTCCTATGCTTTAAAACAGGGGTAGTCAACCTGTGGTCCTCCAGATGTCCATGGACTACAATTCCCATGAGCCCCTACCAGCAAATGCTGGCAGGGGCTCATGGGAATTGTACTCCATGGACATCTGGAGGACCACAGGTTGACTACCCCTGCTTTAAAAGAAACATCTAACTTCTAGAATGAGAGAGCCAGGCCACCAGACCATAATCCCCCCTCAAATAATCCCCTAGGTTAGGGGTGGCCGAACTGTGGTTTAGATGTCCGTGGACTACAATTACCATGAGCCCCTGCCATGGACATCTGGAGAGACAAAGTCTGGCCACTCCTGACCTAGATAGTCCTATGCACAGAGCTTCACTAGCAAGACACCAGAAGTACAGAATACAACTGCAACACAAAGAGAGAGAGACAGAGTGATGACTCACGAAAGCAGGCTTCACACTAGAAAGCAAAAATGTGGCTAACCAAGATTTACCAGGGTGAAGGAGGTAGGGAGGCGGAGGGCAAATTAAACAAGAGCAGCAGTCCCGCCTGGAGTCTCTGGGATTTGCCCGGATCCCCTCAAGGCATTTGCTTTTCTGTGCTGTTGTTGTTTTTTCCCCCAGAGAGGCAAGTGACAGAATTGGCATGTTCAGTAATTTCTACAACTGCAGTTGCCCTTTGATTGGTGAAACGGACCACGGGCAGCTCCTGCCAATATTGGGAGAGCTGCTGCCAAACGACATTGGCAATGGGCTTGGGTCAACCTGGCCAAGGCAGAGATCATCTGCTCTGCTGGCATTTTTTGATACTTGCTTTCCTCTTGCTGCAGCTATGAATTCATCCATAGTGGGTCTTATATAATGGAAGGGTGGTATGGCTCAGTAGCAAAAGGCCAGTAAGTACATGCAATGGCTACATACCTTAGATCAGGGGTAGTCAACCTGTGCCCCTCCAGATGTTCATGGACTACAATTCCCATGAGCCCCTGCCAGCAAATGCTGGCAGGGGCTCATGGGAATTGTAGTCCACGAACATCTGGAGGGGCACAGGTTGACTTCCCCTCCCTTAGATGAACAAAGTTCTTTCTGTGGCCCCTGGCCCTTATGCTGCCCCCAGGTTCCAAAACGTTCCTTTTCTTCCAAGGTATAGCTGCAAGCCACAGGATACTACAACCAGACTGAAGTTACAAAGGTTAGTTTCTGGTCAGGACCCAGAGAGGAGATTCTCTGGGAACCCGACATTTATTACCTTGGATACCACAGAAGTATGAAAAAGGAATACAGAATGAAACAGAGTTGTCATATTCCTCTGTGAAAATTGGCACCTATGGGCAAGCAGAATTCTTTCTAATCTCAGTTTGATCCCTGCCCTCCTTCCCCAGCTTCTAATCCAACCCTAAATCTCTAAAACCAGAGAAATCACCATAATCTCATCTGTTTACTAGGCTCCCAAATGTCACGTTAATTCTCCCATAAAAACAGAATTACTCCAATATTATCTGGGAGGCAACCTTGATAGCAAAAGCAAAGCCAAGCCACGGCACATATGTGTGTGTATCTGTGAGAGAGACTTTTGTTATATTAACTGAAATCGTGTTTAATTGCCATTATTATTGTAAGCCACTTTGAAACACAAGGAAAGGTGGAGTATAAATGTTTTTAATAAATAACCAAACATGCTTAAGAATCGTGTACAGAAGCAGAAAAGATTGGTAGCACCTGAATGAGCAAACTGTGTCACAGCCCTACTGGACCCTAAGAGGGCAGGATGAACTCAGAGCACGGAGCCAAATCTACTTATGAAGGGATGTTGTTATCCTGTCGGAGTTAAAAACGACATTTGACCTCCCGAGTGTTCTAAATATGTTAGGGGGCCGTTTGCACTGCAAGATTATCAGGCTCAATCCCCCAGCTTTCAGACAATCTTGTAATGGACAGGAAACCAGGGGTGGGCTTGCAAACTGCTAGCCAACTAGCTGATGTGCTGCTGGAGAGAAAGGAAGGGGAGGTAAGAAAACAAAGCATTGATTTTGCTGGAGGATGTTGCCTGCATTACAATTAGCAACGCACAGGGCAGAACGGCTGCTGGGCTCTTCCCTGAAATGCCTTTGGCCTCACAAACAGAACCTGTTCTGCAAAGCACCTACTAAACAAACAGCCGGCAGCAAATTATCCTTACATGGTGCTAAGGTTTTAAGAAGGCGGGGAGGTGGGGGGGGGGGCGCGGGCGAGAGGTGAAATTTACACTGACCGCTGTTGAATAAAATCTCTGCAGACAGCCACTTAATTCTCTTCTCGCCACCCACTGTTTCCATTTACTCCTCCACAAGATATCATTGGTGACATTTATGTGCTTTTACTGCTACTGATCTCAGTGAATCAGAGATGGAACTTCTGCACCCAAAGGAAATGCAAAAGCAGGAACCTAAAACAGGCAGCTGGATGGACAGTTTCCCAAGCACATGCAATGTATAATTCTTTACATTCCATGTAAACCGCCCTGAGCCTCAGGGGAAGGCGGTCTATAAATGTAACATTAAATAAATATACTCATTTTTAATAGTTCTTCCTTATCCCACAATACCAGTCCCTGCCTCTTCACACCAATGTCTGACATGCTTCCTCTTTATTTATTTCTCAAGTTTATACACACACACCCTTCCCTGGGGGCTCAGGGTGGCTTACAATGGCCGTGTTTTACAATAGATTAAAATCCCAACACTTAAAATGTATGATTTACATTTTAAACCATCTAAACATTCAAGATTCACTGTCATGTCTCTATTTAGAGAGGGAGGAGAATCAAGTGCCGGACTCTGCACAACCCAAATCAGTGTTCTGAGGCCACTGTTGGGGTAGGAGAGATAAAAGCGCTAAATAGGGACACTGCTGAACTGTTTTATGAAGCTTTGGGTCAATGTACAAAGAGCTACTTGAGGAGAGCCTAAGAAAGACTTTCTCAGCCAGGGTTTTGTGAAACCCTGGAGCTTCTTGACGGCCCTGGAAGGGTTTCCTGAATGAGTGGGAATTAATTAATTTTTTTATATTTTTAAAATTTGTTAAACATGTATTGAGTGATATGACCATATATGGTCATGTCAACCCACCCCCTCCCAAAATGGCCAATGATGGGCCTGGAGGGGGTGGGAAGGGGAGGGGCCCCAGGGTGGGCGTGTCCACAGCTATACTCCCCAACCATATTCTGCACGATCGCACCACTTCTGGGGTTTCTTGAAGCCTGAAGAATCTTTCAGGGGTTTCTCAATGGCAAAAAAGTTCAAAAAAGCTCATGAGATTTTTGACTTTCTGTTCCGAACAGCAGACTCAACCTATTTATTTGTCTACATCTTTCTTTTCGTCCCGAAGGGGACCCAAATAGCCTTACACAATTCTCCTCCATTCTATTCTCACAATGACCCTGGGAGTTAGGTTAGGCTGAGGGGTGTGATTGGCCAAGGTCACCCGGTATATTACAGAAGACTCCATGCCACTCAATTCCACAGCGACACTCATGCGAAATGCAGCAGGAAATACACTGTGAGCCTGCTAGTCAACATGTCCCATTCAGATGATACATCTGAGGCAAAAGATTATTGGGTCACCCAAAAGAAATGCGTTAGGTTTAAAGATCTGCAGCAATTGAGGAAGGGATATACTCAAGCGGAAGCAGTGAACTGTAAAAATCCATCAAAATGCACCCACCCCCTCGCGTACTGTGATAACCAAGCACCGTTCAATCTGGAGTAAGTGCCGTTGACTTTGACACATTAGTCCTTTAAATACACAGTCGGAAGCGACTGGTATTCATCACCCATTTTATAATTTGCAACTGCTGAAAACGCTTATTTCAGAAATACATTGTTCGTGACCAGAAGTCATCCAAAAATAAGATTCCAAATATCAAATTCCCACTTCAGGCAGCAATGGGGCTTTTGGTTAGACATTAAAATTCAAATTACTGTTTCAATGTCACAACGATGGAGGAAGGATAATGAGAGATAAATAAAGCCAAACAGATACAGATGCAACTCACTCCTGGAGAGGTAACTTCCCCCACTGTGCGAGGCTGAAAGTATTTCCAGAACAAAGATTGCACAGATGAGGCAATGAAGAGAAAAAACTGCCATACCCACAAGGAAAAGAAGCCCCCCGAAATGATACGTGCTGCCAAGTCACAGCTGACTGATGGCAACCACACGGGGTATTCAAAGAAAGTTGGTTTGCCATTGCCTGCCTCTGCACAGTGACACTAGACTGCTTTGGTGGTCTCCCAACCAAATACTCAGCAGGGTAAAGGTAAAGGTATCCCCTGTGCAAGCACCGGGTCATGTCTGAGCCTTGGGGTGACGCCCTCTAGCGTTTTCATGGCAGACTCAATACGGGGTGGTTTGCCAGTGCCTTCCCCAGTCATTACCGTTTTACCCCCCAGCAAGCTGGGTACTCATTTTACCGACCTCGGAAGGAAGGAAGGCTGAGTCGACCTTGAGCCAGCTGCTGGGATCGAACTCCCAGCCTCATGGGCAGAGCTTTCAGACTGCATGTCTTGCCACTCTGCCTTGCCACTCTGCACCACAGGAAGCTCTACTCACCAGGGTAGACCTTGCTTATTTTCCGGAATCTGATGTGATCGGGCTAGCCCAGGCCATCCAGGCTGGACTCAAAACCTTACTTGGCTACGGCAGCTCAGTGGGTGACTTCGTCTTTCAGCCTAGTCTTCTAGTAATCAATAAGATAAGCCCCCCATTCTTCTTGACAGGAGAAGAATCGCCTTCTTTCTGTGTCAATATCGTAGGCAGTCAACTAAAGGCACACTGAGTGCAAACAGACCAAGTTTGCTTCACGGCTATTTATGAGCTCCCGCTGTTCTAACTGCAAGTCCTTTGGAGGCAAGACAATATATAGGCAGACAGAGCTGCTTTCATGTTTTGTGTTTATCTTATTCACAGCTCTCCCTGTGAATTCCTTAAGAACCATGCGAAGATATGTTGCAAGATTAAAACAAGGATGCAGAAAGGATAAGAAATAAAGCTCGATCCGATCAATATTCTTTTGCCCTGGTTGATGCAACGTTTTCCCAAGAAAACCCTCAGGCTGTTACTCAGTGGAGCAGGGGAGGCCAAGGTGTGGCTTTCCTGATGTCCATGGACTACAATTGAGCCTCTACCAGCATGCTGCTATCAGGTGCTCATGGGAATTGTAGTCTATGACCACAGTTTAGCCACGCCTGCAATGTGTTGTTAGGGTTCAAGTCCATAAAATCCATGATGACTCAAGAGGTTTCTATTTAGGTTACCAGCATATAAGATATGATGATTGTTGTGAAGTCCCATCCTTCCATGCCCAAGATGGTCTCCTTGACTTCTGATGTCCTGGCCCAGCAGCTTCAGGATTGGGAAGGAGGGGGGGTTCCAGTATCCTTCCCGTGGCCAACTGACACAGTCTCTTTCACTGTGGTGCCTGCCCTGCTTCTTCTTAGTCTCTCTCATGCTGTCCTTCCTGAAGCCTTGCCTTCTGACCACGCCTCTTCCTGCCACTGCCACGCCCCCCTTATTCTCACGTCTGTCGTCCAAGGCCCCAAACACCTCCCTCTCCCAGCCTTCCTTGGATGGATGAAGCTGGGCCCCTGCTGTCCTCAACTCAGACAGCTGAAAGAAGGTTGAGTTGGGACCGGGCATAAAGCTCCCGGCGATTAATAATAATTCCAGTTAGATAAACAAATAAAAGTTTAGTGATTTTTGCCGTAAGACCTCTTTTGGATATGATGGAGAATGCAAGGGGAGGATAATTAGGGACAATTATTGTGAAATTATCAGGGCAAGGGCCCAAAGATGTCCGTTAAGTGTGCCAAAACATCTGGAGCTGTTTGTAAAATGTGCGTTCTCAGAACAGCAGATCAAGGGCACATCTCAAACTGCTTTATAGTTTAGTTTTAATTTTATTTATTACATTTTTATACGCCCACCCCCGCCCCCCTTGTGGCTCAGGGCCGTTCCCAGGGAGCATGAAAACCAATAAGACAAATGCAACATGAAATCAGTAACTGAATCAATCAACAACAACATCAGTAGCACTGAACACTGACTAACTATTAATATTCTGAGCATAACCCTGCAGACTGGTCAGATCAGGAGGGGGGTTCTGGATTCCAGAAGCAGCTTGGCCTTGTGGGATCAGAGGGGGCTGCTCTGCAAGAGAAGCCAGGAGGCCAGCATCCTTTTGCAGTGCCCAGAACAAGGCGTACAGCTGTCTGGACCCTGCTGGTGCAATATGCAAAATCCCACAGGGCTGGTGGACAGCTTTAGTACCCTAGGTTGCTTGACAACAGATTAGGCTGAAATTAGTATAAAGACTCTCAGATGAGAAAGGATCCCCCTCCCCCTGTTCAGACACCCGTTGAATCTGTTAAGCCGCTTAGAACGATAGAGCCATCAACAACAATTTAAGCTGGGTTGACTATTTTGGCAACATCTGTTGCATAGTGTGCTTACACCCAGGGCACTGTCGTCCTAAGACAAGGACAATGCTGATTTGAAGAGGTATCCCTGGGGAAGATCACTTTTCCTTTTCCCTTTCTATCCTGAACATCCACACAAGATCCCTGTTCCATGTTAACAGATTAATGCAGTGCCTCTGCCCCCAGGGGTTTGGGGAGGGAGGCACACAGCTGTGTTATGCTGCATGGGGACCTGAGTCTCCAAATCCTACTCTGATGATGAGCATTAATTAGGCAAGGAGAGATCAATATGAGAGGCTTTCTTAACAAATCTTTAAGCAAATTTTAAAAGAGCACATATCTTGCCTGCTGAGATCCATAAACATTTTAACACTTAGAACACTTCTGAACAACTCAACTGGCAAAGAAAATTTTTAACAAGCTTTTGGAATTGATCACTCACCTGCGGTGAAATCATTATTCAAATCTATGAATGCATGAGAGTGAGGTTCGTACATTTGGCCTCCCATCCCCGGTACCAGGTGCCACGTTCTGTTCCTAGGAAACAAAGTTGAGGAGATTAATTTTAAAACTCACTAACTTAAACAGCTGACTAATCTGGATACTGGCTAATGCCGGCCAACCTTCCCAGCTATATGTGCTTTATTTGCAAGAATGCTCCAGTGGTACCACCCAAACAGCTATGGCTTACGCTAGTCTCGGATTCATTGGCTAGTTCGTAGAAACCATTCCCATGTAGCAAATAAATGAAAAGCTTAAACGAGTGAAATAACTCAAATAAATGGGTGTCTGGAAACACGACCCCAAAAACAACAAGTCCCCCCAAAAGACCACCTTGTCGAGAATAACTAAATATGCAAAAAGACATTCAGTTATCTCTTTCATATGAAGAGAACTCAATTGGGGATTGCGTAGAACGGACACAATTGCAAGACAAAATCTGAGTCCAAAGGCACCTTTAAGACTAACAAAAATTTATTCAAGGATTGTAGGTACAAGACAAGGCCGGTGGAAGTAAGCATAGGGCAGAAAACGTATCGGAAATATTCTAGGGGAAAAAAAATGTCTTCCCATCCATCACTTAAACACATTTTCCTGCTGCCCTCGCTGAACCAACTAATACGCTCCACTGTTAAGTATTCTTTCAGAATATCTAGCCTAAGATGGTTATTTCTGCAACGCTGAAACCCATTTGTAATCCTCATACTTATTTAACCTTCTGCTCTCAAATTCTAACCTCCACTGCATACTTTATTACGTAAAAACCATAACCCATTCGTGGTTAGAAACTGAATATTAATGCTTTTTGGGGAAAGGCTGACCTCTGGATAAAAGCTCCATGGAATTGGATGTCTTTGCCTCCACCGTTAACAGGGGTAGAAATCGAGAGAACCAGTCCCCTGTAGTTTCAGGCCATCAAGAGGATGGGTATCTGTGTGCTAAGTGTTGTCCAGTTGCAGCCAACTTACGGCAACCGTATAAAGCAGGAGTAGCCAAGCTGTAGCTTTCCAGATATCCATGGACTACGATTCCCATGAACCCTTGCCAGAATGCTGACGGGGGCTCATGGGAATTGTAATCCTTGGACATCTGGAGAACCAGTTTGCCCACCCCTGCGTAGGGTTTTCAAGGAAAGAGGCTTCCTTGGGAGGTGTCGGGTTCTCCATCTTTGGAGATTTTTAAACAGAGGCTGGATAGCCATCTGACGGAGAGGCTGATTCTGTGATGGCAAAGGGGTGGCAGGTTACAGTAGATGAGCAATAGGGTTGTGAGTGTCCTTCATAGGGCAAGGGATTGGACTAGATGACCCAGGAGGTCCCTTCCAACTCTTTGATTCTATGATTCTAGATGATCGGAGGCAGTTTGTCATTGTTTGCAGCTGCGTCATGATCTTGGATTTCCCTTCCCCCAAGTACTAATCAGGGCAGACCCAGCTTAGTTTCTGAGATCAGGCCAGCCTGGGCTTCCGGTATGATCACTTCAGAAGGGCTTATGACTGGGAAGACTGGAGTTCAAATTCTTGTCCAGGTAGCATTGCTTAGCAGATGGTCTTGGGTGGTTGCTATCTATTTCACAATAAGGCAGAAAGAGTCAACTGGGAAAGGGAGTGGGGGGTAAGAGGGAGAAGAGAAAGGCTGTGTCCACTGGCTTCAGCATGATGAAGAACGGGCAGACTAAAAATATGGTTTGCTAAACTAGTTTCCCACCACGGGTTCTCTGTATCAACCAGCAGGAAGGCCTCTTGCTTACTCCCTGTTCTGAAATGTCTAAAAACTGAGATGTGCTTGCGCTGTCCTTGTTGAAAGCCTTTTTCAGGGTTTGAGTATTCAACGAATAAATGAAAACCCAACGGAAGACAGATTGGAGGTTAGCAGCTTAATAGGTTTTAATTTGCAGGGAAACATTAAGAATAAACCAGTTTCTTGCAGAGTCCACTTGGTTCATGCAGGGTTATTTCATGGCACAATTCTATGCATCTTTGTAGAGAAATCTTCCATTAATAGGAAATTTAGAATAGTAGACAATGTCCTAGTTTAGGACTCTCAATTGCCTCACTCTCCATTATCTCTCCCCCAAACCCCCTTCATCCCCAAACTGGCTCTCTCCCATTAGATAGTGACATCAAGCTGACCTTCTAAAATCACTGCTTGTCATATAGTTGCATGCATTGCTACCAAAGGCATTGTGTCCTTTTTTTTATCAGTTGGCAGTCCAATCCGTAGACAAATATCTCCATTTCCAAAAGAAAACAGACACCATGCTATGAAAATCTGCAATTTTTAAGGCGTCCCCTAGGAGCTTAGACATTACTTTCTATAGAAACAGAACATTGATTTGCAGAGAAATAGTATACCAATTGCTTTTCACTTGCTGCAAGAAGCATATTGTCATCTAGCAAACATTAGACACTCTTTTGAACTTCCCACTAAAAAAATATTCCCTTCTAAGGAAAAGGCGGGGGGGGGGGGCATGAAGGAAGATCCTTTTTTTTTGCTCAAAAAACTAATAACGCCTAACGTAATCACGGCACGGTTACAGTCGCTGTCATGCACGCTCTTGAGCTCAGTTCCGTAAGTCATAGATTTTAAACTAGAAGCCCAAACCGAAACAAGAACGAAATCTCTCGGAAAGGCAGAAAACTTCCCTCGTGATACTCAAGATGATTTTCAGCATCAAGACACTGTTTTCTCTTGCTATAATCTAAAATAATTTGTCCTGTCAAAAAGATGTTTAAAATAGATTTCTCTAAGGGGAAGCGAACTCCCAGCAGAGGAAAACTGACAGGCATCCATGTCTATCTGCGTGCCGATCGGCGAGCAGAGGAATCCTGCGCTGCGTCTGTGCCAGAGGCCAGCTGTGGCACAACAAGTTGCCTCCCTAAGGGGATAGTGATGCAGCAGGCAAAGAGGAAAGAAGATGCCCCAACAGGGTTGCCAGGTGCTGGCACGGCAGCATCTGTGCTGACTCCACCACTGCACGTCTGTTCTGGTGTTAGTTGCCAGGCAGAGGCAGCAATACAGGCAGGGCAGGCGGGAGCCGTCTGAGTCGAGGAGGCCAGTGTCCATCACTGGCAGGGAGCTTGGGTGGGTCTGGGTGGGCCATAGGAGCCATATTACTCTTCTGCTGCACACACACATCCTGCAAGAGGCCAGTTCCCTTTGCAAGCCCCAGCCATCTGTCAGTAGGGAGGGAAGCATCACCCGTCAACCCGCAGCCACTCCTCACACATTGCCGACACAGCCCCAGAGGGTGATGATGGATAGAATGTGGATGTGGGGGTGTCCCCCGCTCATTGCTGGCCATGAGGTCCAGCAGAATGTCCACATCATCAAGGGTATCCCCGTGTGAACATGTGGGCCACCCCTACAAGAGGCACAGCTGGAGGAGGGGCAGGGGAGGTGTGGGGGCCAGAGAGGTAGGTGGTTTTCCAGCCACTCCTGCTGAATTGCCACCACATGGAGGGAAGGGTGGGTGGGATAGGCTGTGCCAGACAGGAGCCCCACGCCCAGGGGCTTGGCAAGGGACTAGAATCGCCTGTCTCTACTGGGCCACCAGCAGCTGTGACACCTGGCCCAGGGGCAGCTCCCCGCCACTCTACTCCCCATCTGCCAGGGCAGGGCTGCTGTCATCTGAAGACATCAAATCCACTCTCTGAATCATCTCCTCCTCAGGCACCAGGGCTGGGGACCCCATAATGCCCGGCAACTGTGTGACCATAGAGGCTGCTTCCACTGTGTGCCTCCTTGGGGTCAGAGTGCATAGTTGGTCCATGACATGAGCATCGTTTCAAATGGGCAGCCGTGTCGGTCTGAAGTAGCACAATAAAATCAGAGTCCAGTAGCACCTTTAAGACCAACAAAGATTTACTCAGGGCAAGCACTCTTCGCAGTTCACGTCAGCGAATAGGGACCAGGGCAAGGGGGAAGCCACAGCAGTCAGTCCACCTGAGCCTCACACTCTGGACTTCACTCTGTACCCCCCTGCCCCCCCCCCTCCATCGCTCTGTATGTTATTGGGCAATTTCCGTAAACCAAGGCATCTTTTATCTTTTTATTTACGAACCACATTCGTAGCTGTGACTGGCATGAACAGGTTCTTTAATTAAGCATTTAAGTGCTTTGGGGACATTAAAAAAAAAGAAACCCTCCCTAAAAAAACCCTGATGTGCTTGTTCCTATGGAAACGGAGGTGTAATCTGATTGACTTCTCCAGTTCTAACACGCTTTTCTTGACACAATAGCTAGAAAGCTCGAGGGAAGCGAAAAATACTTAACAAACCGTTTCCTTTCCAGGTGATGAGCACTGCCATTGATTACATGTAAACCTAGAACATCTGTCAAAGGCTGCAGACAGCTGGATTTGTTCAGCTGATGAATGCTGATCTGCATTAATGCACATTCCTATATATTTAAGAGGAGAACCAATGAGAGTCCAGGCCTTACGGCATTCTATAACCCAGGCTTTCTCAACCCGGCTTTTGTGAAAACCTGGGGTTTCTTGACGGCCCTGGAAAGATGGGAGTTAAATTTTTAAATATATATTTTTTAAAATGTAAAAACATGTATTGGGTGATATGAACATATATGGTCATGTCAACCCACCCACCCTTCCCAAAATGGCCAATCATGGGCCTGGAGAAGGTGGGAAGGGGAGGGACCCCAGGTGGGCGTGTCCACAGCTTTGTTTCCCAACCCTATTCTGCATGATTGCACCACCTCTGGGGTTTCTCAAAGCCTGAAAAATGTTACAGGGGTTTCTCAATGGTAAAAAAAAAAGTTGAGAAAGGCTGCTATAACCAGAACAGGAGGTAAAGAACAAGGACCCAGTAAGATGAAAAGCTTAGAGGGCTTAACTCTGTGTTTCTCTTATGCCATACTCAGATTAATGTACAGTATTTATACATTGCTTTTTACAAAATAGGCCTTATCAAAGTTCACACACTAAAAACTGGAAAATGCTTACATGATCTTGGAGAGAAACAAATGGTGCAAAAGGAAAAGGATCTTTGATGGATGACTAACCCTTACACGTTTTGCGTTCAGCTTCGTCAGGGGGGATTTACTTTTAGATACTTTTTCCATTCCTTTCCATACAACAGTTGAAACAACATCTTGAAGCCAATTCCAGCTATAACTGACCTTCTTCATCTCCCAAATGGCAAGGACCTCCCAAGACATTGAGAACCACCAGCCTCACAAAACGTTGCACCCAGATTACTAAAGGGTAAATCCTCTCCTCCCCAACACACACACACACAAACACACACACACACACACACAGCTGTCTAAAACTGAGAACAGGCTGAGTCAGCACACATACACACAAATTGCAAAACAAGTGTTTTATTCCCAAACTTATTCCAAAGTCAGTCAGAACTCTTGTGCACTCCCCTTCAGATTCAGGACTATTGAAGGAACCAAGTGCTTGTGTGCAGCAGCTAGCAACAATCCCTCTCCCCAATCAAAACAGGGCACAGCACCATGTGAACAAATCAAACTTACAGCAGTTAACCATGGTTAACTTAAGAGCAGGACACATACTCCCCACTGTCATCCTTCTCTGACTTCAGATACATTTTTCCTCTTTTCCTTGGTTTGCTTTAATCGCAAATTTGTGATTCGTTTACACCGATGCCAACCATACTTTACTTTCACCCGGTTCCACGCTTAGCAGGGATTTACACCCAAGATTTTCAGCTAGTCTGCAAATCCTGGTTTAAGAGAGTAACCCCAACTACCAGTAACCATGGTTAGTCTCATCAGTGAAGAGATAACGCATCGTAGTTCAAATCAAAAGAGAGAAGGATGGAAGATCACAAAATCACAGCCTGCTTCCAATCTCTTCCAGCACTCTTCCAGGGCTAGAGATCAGTATGCTGAATGTACAGGATTTGTAAAAATATTGTGGCCTTAGCATCCATGCTTTACATCTGGGCATGACCTATTAACACAACGCAAAATCTGAGTTCAGCGTAAATCCATTGTATCTGATTTGCGAGAATCACCCCTGCAGAGAACGTTCTGGTGATACAATCATGCATGTATCCAAACAGCTGGAAATAAATTTGGGTTACCTGACAATTAGTACTTCTGGCACCCCAGATTCGGTCGGTACTCCAAATACATCAGGAATTAAATCACCATTGAAACTGCAAGAAGAAAAAGCCGAGTTTTTCCAGGGGCACAACTAAATAGTATTTTATACAGGTCACGACTTGATTAACTATAAAACACTATCTCGCCCATTCAAGACCCTTAAAAACCTACAAAACAAGATCTGTATAAAGCCCTCAGGCAACCCTGGGCAGAGAGAGCGTGAGTGCTTTGGACTTATCGCTACATTCACTGCGATTCGTTCTGATCTGAGATTAATAACTCTTTCCGTAATAAAACATACTTACTCCATGATTAGTGGCTCATCATGAAAAGTCTTCTTTAATGCAAAGTTATGACTGACATCTGAAAACACAATTAAAAAATTCAGCTGGATTTTGGTTTTCGGAAGCATCACTTCCCCTGACTGACACCGCTGAGAGCTTGTTGTGACTCGCGCTTCTACAATGAGCCATTTTTAAATAAAGTGGGTTTAAAAACACCGTAGAGTCAAAATTCAGTACAATATAAAAACATTTCCAGAGACGTTTCTGTTACGGAGGTCCACTGGACTTCAAAGTGCGACTGGAGAGACTTAACTAAGCATGCATCAGTATTTACAGCATGAATCAGAGAGCCAGCTTGGTGCAGTGGTTAGGAGTGGCAGCTTCTAATCTGGCGAGCTGGGTTTGATTTCCCGCTCCTCCACAAGCAGCCATCTGGGTGACCTTGGGCTAGTCACAGTCCTGTTAGAAGCTGTTCTCACAGAGCAGTTTCTCTCAGAGCTCATTCAGCCTTACTTACCTCGCAGGGTGGCTGTTGTGGAGGGAGGAAGGGAAGGTGACTGTAAGCCGCTTTGAGACTTCTCTGAGCAAGGAAAAGTAGGGTATAAAACCAATTTTTCTTCTTCTTGCTGGAAACTAACTGCAGAGTACAAAGCTGAGGTGTGAACTAGGAGCACTACAGATCAAAATACTCAAGAGCAAGCTTGGTGTAGTGGTTAGGAGTGCAGACTTCTAATCTGGTAAGCCGGGTTTGTTTCCCCGCTCCTCCACATGCAGCTAGCTGGGTGACCTTGGGCTCGCCACAGCACTGATAAAGCTGTTCTGACTGAGCAGGGATATCAGGGCTCTCTCAGCCTCACAGGGTGTCTGTTGTGGGGAGAGGAAAGGGAAGACGAATGTAAGTAAGCTGTTTGGAGACTCCTTCGTGTAGAGAAAAGCGGCATATAAGAATCAATTATTCTTCAGACTCAAAGTTTTACTGTATATAGACAGGCTTGACCCAGAATTTTAAAACTGGGCAAAAGTTGTGGGTCTGAAGTAGGTTAAGAGTTGGTTGTGGATGGGCTAAGTGTGAGAAAACAGATGACGCTTAGCTGCTTCTTTCAAACTGTTCATATCCCAACATATCCTATTAGGACTGAACCCAATTATCTTAATGTTCTTAACGTTAGTGATTCTTACTTAGACTTTGATTATTTCCCCAGAAAATAAACACTGATAGGTCCGCCTTGGTTTGGTTTGGTGGCCGAGTTGTCAGGAGAACATCCATTTGCGAATCGCCATTGTAATCCCCAGGAACCACACTGGTTATCACACTCCTAAAACACAAGAGAAAAGCCGTTAGGGTCAACAGAGCAACTTCCTCAAATACTGTGAACAATATTAATTTGGGAGGAGGCAACTTTTCAATGTTAAAGGTAAAGGTATCCCCTGTGCAAGCACCGGGTCATGTCTGACCCTTGGGGTGACGCCCTCTAGCGTTTTCATGGCAGACTCAATACGGGGTGGTTTCCCCAGTCATTACTGTTTACCCCCCAGCAAGCTGGGTACTATGCACAGAATTTACTTTCTAATTAAGCTGTGATTTATTTAACCATTTAGTATATCCTGCCTAGAGATGCTAAACTGCTGGTCATCTTTCTAGGAGCATTTGGGCTAGTGGAAATGGCATCCAGTGATGTGCATAAGGAGATGCTCTAGCTGTCCCCTCCCAAACGGAGTCTTTGGAGATGGTCAGAGTATCACCTGACACACTTATATCACTTCCAGGTTTTGGGGAGGATGTGATGCCACACATTGTTGGGCATCATTTCTGGCCCAAGTCATTTCTCCCCCAGTTTGAAGAAGCAAAGGCAGGAGGGAAGGCCCTCCCACTAAAAGCAGGTAAGGTCATCCCTAATTCCTGCCTCTTGAGCAATCTGATCTAAGAAAACAGACTTAAATAACTTTATAGCCCATGAAGACTACCAAAAACAGAGTCTCACTCATTTATATATAACCCACCTTTCTTGCTGAGCCCCAAGAGGGATTACAACACTCAAAACTACATTGCCGCTAAAATATTTCACGCTCACTTTCTAAAGACAGCATTCCAGACAGCCCTCACAGCTGGGGTTTGAAATTTCAAACGCCATAGTAAATCTCGGCTGCTCGGAATCCTGGCTCTACTTCTGCACTTCTTGATCAATAATTCAACAGCTCTGTGTTTGCCTTTCTCTTCTAGCGCACTAAGTACATATACGGTATTCCTAGTAGCAAATAGGCTTTGCTGTAAGCCTAGCTTTTCCCTTGCAAACTGATGCTTGTGTCCCCGGCGGAGAATGCCTTGATGTTCTTTACAGCTGCAAGGCAGAAACAAGCAGGGCACTTTAACCGAACCAGACGTACCCATGAGTTGTTTTTTCTAGACAAAAGAAACCGGTACAATCCAGCAACCAAGGAGCTGATACACACTCTGCCCGATTTAATATGTTTTAAAGCCTAAATCTTATTGTATTGGTTTTTAACTTATTGTGTAAGCTGCCCTGAGACCATGAGGAGTGGGCTATACATTGAAATATATATAAAGAAATAATTACATCAAGCTTCTTTAAACAAACAGTGGGCTTTTGTTTAATGAGAAAAACAGAACGTGTGGAGGTAACAATACAGCTAGAAAGGAATTGTTTATTTATTTATTATTATATTTCTATACCGCCCTCCCCGGAGGCTCAGGGCGGTTTACATTAAACATATAAACAATACATGGAACATTGTTTGCAGAAACATGGGCATAGCACGGTGGTCTTGACCAGCAGTGCCAAACTGGCCAATTAGATTTGCCCTTAGCACACAAGGTTTAGTCAAGCCGTAAAGTAACAGAAGACCCACCCCAGTGTAACCTGTGACAATGCTAAGGATTCTGGGCATCCCCTTGAACCATTAAATAGCCCTCCTAGGCCCAGGTGACCAGAAGCCTCCTCAGACCCCCAAGGGCTGGCCCTACCATAAGAAAAGCAAAATAAGGTCACATGTTCAGTTACAATGTCTTCCTCTTCACTAAATGCTCGCTGTTTGTACTGTTTTTTATTGTGTCAGTGAACAGACCATAGCAACAACATAACCACTGCAATAAATGCTGTTAACCATACATTAACCTGCCTTGTTGAACCACTGGTCCATCAAGGTACTGTCTACTCTGATGAGCAGAGCTCTCCAGGTCTTCAGCAGAATTCTTTCACATAGCCTAGTGCCTGATCTTTTTCAACTGGGGATACCAGGGATAGAACCTGGGACCTTCAGTATGCAAAAAAAAAAGAGAGGCTTTTCCATTGAGCCACAGCCCCTGACACGCAAGGCTGCTGAAAACAGTAAAGAAATTGAATGTTGCATTTCTTCTAGCACACTTGACAGAAACAATTAAGGGTGTCATTTTTCAGGCTTTTCCCCCAACAGCAGACTTGGTGCTGTCCATGGCAAAATTAACTCAGCAATCAAGCAGATGAACCAAACAACCAGAAGAATAATGAGACTCAAGCGTTCTTGGATGGAATGGAAGAAAGACACAATTGGTTATGAATACTTACTTCAATTGGAGACTGACTTTGGGTTTAAAGTAAGGTTCTTTTTGGTCTGCCAAGAAGATAATTAATTCACTGCCTGAAAAGTAAAGAAACGTATGGCTTTAAGTAAGCTTCTTGACCAAGAACTACTACAAATGACTCTATCAGGGAAGAGTTTTCCACATTGGCTTGTTTGCTGAGGAATCTCAAAGCATCTCCTGTGGGCCAGTGCATTTTATAGACATTCCAGTTGCATTGTAAGGAGTATACTCCAAAATTCTGGTAGGTTTACAATATAAATAGACAATGTAGTGGGTCTGTGCAAATCTATACAGAATCACCCAGAAATGCTGATTCTGTAAACTTAGACAGATTGTGAATAGGTAGGCAAGAAGGGTCCTGTCAGTGCACAGATCTTGTGGTCCTTTCTTGCATGCCCAGGGAAATGCTAATCGCCACTATGTGATCAGGAGGCAAATTTCCTCCAGGCCACACTGGCCAGGGAATCTGGCTTTCTTGGGGGGAGGGGCACATCATCTAGGCATAGAATTGGGGTCACTGTGGGTGGGCAGGTAGTTGTGTTTCCTGCACTGTACAAGGATTTGGACTAGATGACCATGGAAGTCCCCTTCCAACTCAATGATTCTATTACTCTATCAGCATGCAAAAACTATTCCTGTTTGCTTGTGCAGTCAGGTGAGTCAGTGGTTGACGTGAACAAGAGCCTGAAACTGGTAATCTTCTGGCTGAAGGCCAAGTAAACTAAAGCCCAGGGCTGAAGTGCTGCTGGGTCACAAATCAGTGATGTTGGAATCCATCATTATGTAGCTTGAAGGTGGTATCATAGCCTACCTACAGGAGCTTGAGTGTCCTTTGCAACAGTACCACCTTTAAGCAATTTCAGTTGGTCTACCAGATATGGTCTTTCCTTGAAAAATGAAATAGGGCTATAGTTGTCCATTCCCAGGTCACATCCGGGTTAGAGTCCTGTAATGTGTCAGCCTTTGAAGATGGTGCAGTAACGACAAATGTCACCAATTTTAGCAAGGTGTCCTCCTCAGGCAAAAGAATGGTCAAAACACTAACAAGGTCCAGAAAAGAGAACACTCCTAGTAGGGATGCATGCTTCGGCACACCTTGGCGATCATCAAAGCCTGAGGCTGCACACAGGCCAGCGCCAAGGCACAGAGAGGAGGGGGCCTGGAAGGGTGGGAAAAAGAGGACCCTGGGTGGGCGTGTCCACAGCTATGCTTCCCAACCCTACTCTTGTCTACTGTGCCCCTTCTGGGGTTCCTCGAAGCCTGAAGAAGGTTTCAGGGGATTCTCAACAGTTAATAAGTCGAGAAAGGCTGGGATAGCGCAACAGGGGGAAGCGAACTCCAGTGATGCCATCCGGACCACTGGAAAAGGCTGCGGAATCCTTGGGGAGCTCTTGCGGAACCCCCCAGGGTTCTTTGGAACCCTGGAGGACAATCAAGGCCTTAGTCTCTATGCAGGGGTGGCCCAACTGGGGCTCTGCAGAGGCCCATGGACTACAATCACCATGAGCCCCTGCCACTGGCAGGGGCTCAAGGTGATTGTAGTCCATGGGCCTCTGCAGAGCCCCAATTGGGCCACGCCTGCCCTATGCTCTGTTTGGTGACTGGGACCAAAAGGGCCACTACTAGTCTGCCTTGGCAGGCCCCCAAACCCAAGACCTCATCATCTTGACTCCCCAGCACTGCGATCCTTTGTGACCCCGCCCCTAGGTTAAGCCCCACCCTCCCCGGAGCCCTGGCCCGGCCGGGTCTCCCTCACCTCCGCGCAGCACGAAGAGGTCCGTCTGCTTGTCGGAGTTGAAGTCCCCGAAGGCGGCCACGGTGCCGAAGGCCTGGTCCCCGAAGAGCGGCGCGGTGACATCCTGCAGGGCCCAGCCCGGCCGCGCCCCCGCCAGCCCGCAGCACAGCAGCGCCAGCAAGACAGCCCCGCGGGCCGGCCCCATGGCAAGGCCGCAGCCGCCGCGACCATCCCGCACGGGCCGAGAACGCGGCAGCAGCGGCGGCGGCAGAGACCCCCCGCCCGTCACCATAGAGCCGTCCCGGCGGCGCCGCTCCCACTTCCGGGTTTGCTTTACGGCGGCGCGGCAGTTGGCGACACCGGGCGCGCGAGCGCGCGGCGCTTTACGGCCCGGCCGGGCAACCGTTAACCGTTAACCGACGGTGCGTGTGAGGGAGGAGGAAGGAAGGGAGGGAGGGTTGTCGCTCGGCCGCTTCTCTTCCTCCTCCTCCTCCGCCGCCGCCATGGCGTCCTCCTTGGCCGACGTGAGCTGGAAAATGGTGGAGCTGCGGGCCCGCTCCAAGCGCTCAGGTCTGACCCTCCCTCTCCCCCCACCCGCCCCGACCCCCGCTTGGGCCTGGGCAGGGGGCGCTGCGCTTGCCTGAGGCTGGCCCGGGGCGGCGGGGGGGGTAGGGGGGCCAGGGGAGGGACCAGCCCCTCCTTGCGCAGAGTGCCGCGATGGAGCCCCCTGCATGGAGCCCGCATGTGCTCGGCGGAGGCCGCGCTTGGCTGGCTCAGGAAAGAAACTTCCGAGAGAGAGAGAGAGAGAGAGAGAGACCTCCGCACAGCACGACGACCCTCTGGAAAGAGCCGCCTGCCCTTCTGTTTGCCCTCTAGCCTGGGCCCTCAGTCAGTCTGTCAGCACAACACGGCTCCCGTCTGTCTGTCTGTCTGTCTGTCTCAGTGATTCTCAACCTGGGGGTCGGGACCCTTTCACAGGGGTCCCTGCAGGGTGAACAGCTTGGGCGGGGGGGGGGGGGGCATCACCACTTGTCACTCCTCCTGAAGGCGCCCGCCAATTTATAAACAGTTTATTATATACCATCGTGAACAATGGATCTTCGGGCCATTGGTCAGTTTCGGTTTAATGTCTGTCGAAGAAGACTTGCGTCATTTTATGGCCGGGAGTCACCCCAACGTGAGGAACTGTATAAAAGGGTCGCGGCATTAGGAAGGTTGAGAACCACTGATCTATCCAATCTGTCCTCTCTCTCTCTTGTCTGTCTGACCTCTATGTCAGTCTGTAAGCACAACAGGGCTCCCGTCTGTCTGTCATTCTGTCTGTCATCTCTGCCTCATCTGCCAGGCCTCTGTCAATCTATCACCACAGCATGGGTCTGTCTGTCTATTTGTATCTATCTGTCTGGCTGTCTTCTATCCTCTGTCAGTCTCTCAGCACAACACGTACCTGTCTGTCTGTCTACCTCCCTCCCTATCTACCTCCCTATCTATTAATCTAATCTATCTAATCTGTCCTCTGTCAATCTATCAGCACAACATGGATCTACCTACCTACCCTGTCTTCTATCCTCTGTCAGTTGATCAGCACAACATGGCTCTGTCCATCCTCTTGTCTGTCATCTGTCAATATATCAGTACAACACGGCTCTGTCTGGCTGCCCTCTATCCTGCATCCTCTATCCATCTATCAGCACAACATGGCCCTATCTATCATCTGTCATCCATCTTCATCAGAACACAACTACCCTTTGGAAATATCTACCCACCCACCCAGCAAAAGGTGATAGTCACTCTCTCTTGTCCTGCCCCAGACAACTGGTGATCTGTGATATACTGCTCCTAAACATAGATCTAGACGGGTAGCCATGTTGGCCTGTCAGCAGCGGTACAAAACAGTGAGAGTCCAAGAGCGCTTGAAAGACTAACAAAATTTGTGGCCGGGCAGGAGTTTTTGTGAGTCGCTGCCGAAGTATCAGAAGAAGTGAGCGGTGACTCTCAAAAGCACATGTCCTGCTACAAATGTTGTTAGTCTGTAAGATGCAACTGGCCTCTTGCTCTTTTCTGCTGCCCCAGAACATGGAAATTCAGTTTGTTCCTTGTGGCTACCTGTGCTATGCTCTCTCTGTCGCTTGCATGTGAAGCTGCCTTATACTGATCCAGGCTGCTTTCAGGATTGTTGATTCTGCTGGGCAGTGGCTTTCATACAAAAGTGCTTCCTTTCACTGGATATACCAAGGTCATAACGATGATCTTCTGCATGTGGCCTGCCCCTACAGGTGGGGCCGTGGCTCATTGGGAGGGCACCTGTTTTTGTGCAGAAGGCCCCAGGTTCAAGTTCCAGAATCTCCACCTAAAAGGAGTCAGGAAACATGGAAGAGATCAATGTGACACCTGGTGAACTTCTGTCAGTCAGAGTGACCAGTACAAACCTTGCTAGACTAATGGTCTGACCTGGTTTGAGGCTGCTTCATGGGTTCCCATCCTGGCCTTACTGCCTGTTAGTCCATGCTAGTCTTTCCATAACTCTACATGAAATTCCTTACAAGTCCTCCACATACAGCCAGCAGAGTGACCTTGGGCTAGTCACAGATCTCTTAGGGTTGTTTTTTGCAGAGCAGTTCTTTTAGAGCTCTCTCAGCTGCACCTACCTCACAGAGTGTCTATTGTGGGGAACAAAGAAGAATTGGGTTTTATACCCCACTTTTCACTGTCCGAAGGAGTCTCAAAGCAGCTTACAATCAACAAGCCCTTCCTCTCCCCACCACAGACAAGCCTGTGAGGTAGGTGAGGCTGAGAGAGCTTCTTGTAAACTGCTTGGTCAGAACAGCACTATCAGGGCTGTGACTGGCCCCGGGTCACCCAGCTGGCTGCATGTGTAGGAGTGGGAACCAAACCTGGCTTGTCAAATTACAAGTCACCACTCTTAACCATTACACCATGCTGGCTGTCCCAGGGAAGGAAAAGGTGTTTTTAAGCTGCGTTGGGGCTCCTTCGGGTAGTGAAAAGCAGGGTATTAAAAATAGCTTTTCTCCTTCATCCTTTAGTCTCCCCCCACCCCCTGAGAAAAACAGCTTCAACTCCAACTACTTGTTTTGAGCTGGGATGATCAGAAAAGTGCCTCATTCTTTTACACCCTCTCCAGTTCCATTTTTCCAATTTGAAAACCCAGGGGGGATTGCCAATTGACTTGGAAATGCATCTTAACCCAGCCTGCTGTTTTAAGCATCACCTGATCTGCAGAATCAGTATCTGAAGCTTCGTTTGCGCACAGTACAGAGAGAAGGCATCCCCCCCCCCCAGGCAGTTTCATGGATCAAAATGTGCTCATCATCTGTGGACCAGTTCATTTCTAATTTGGTTAGTAGATGTATCTTTTGGCTTGTGACTGCCAAGAACTTCACCTGTTGAATCTTTGCCTCTCATGCCAGTAGTGAATCCTTAGGAGTTCGAGCACAGAATAAACTAAAAATACTTGCCTCCTCAAACTTTTCCCTTTGCCAGCATCTGTCCATCCCAAGTGGTTCCATTACCCTCTTTTATTCAACATAGCTGCAGGCAAGACTAGAATAGCTATCCCAATGGGCTCATGTTTGGGCATTTGAAATATTCCTTCCTTCCTTTCCAGTGCTGTGTAGGGGCTGGCACTTGTAAATCAAATGCCATCGTGAATAGGGCGGAACAGTTGACCAGTCAAAAAAGATTTAGTCAACTGATGAGTTAAATATTGTTCAAGTATCTTTTAAATGATACCATAATGAAATTTTTAAAAGGCAGGTTGCTACATGCCTAGTGGCATTTTTGGCTTCACTGAATATTTAAGAACGTTATATTTCCGCACTGCTTCTCCTTGTTGGTCTAAGCAAACTCGGATATAAAGGTGAATTGTCTGTTTTTAACTATAGGGTCCGCAAGGTGGCTTACAGCACATTAAAATATGCAACATTAACTACATATCCCCCCTTCCAATGTGAGTCACAGTTGCTGAGTTGCATGAGTGGTCTGTAATGCTATGAAAGGCAAGCAAGGAAGAGCCAGGTGCTATTGAATGGCCATAATGAAATGACGTGTTCATTTGACAATATCTGACAAGTCCCTTGTCCATTTGGTCCCAAGGCCTGTTAATTTACCCTCAGATATTTCCAAGTAGTCCTCCTTCTTGCAAGCTTAGTTTGCTTAACTTGAGTGTCCCCAGGACCCTTTGTCTCACTTGATTTCCCCCTTTACTCATGGCTGTTAGAAATGGGAGTCTCCCGTTTTGTAAATGTCTGAGAGTGGACAAGGACAACAAAGAATGACTCCTTCACCTTACCCTTTTGGAGAAGTTGCCTAATTTGGTAAACTGTCATTAGAGGCAGGCTGGACAAGATGGACCTTTAGCCGGATCTAGCACAGCAATTAAATTCTCCAATTTGGCCACATACAACTGACTCCACCTTTAAAAAAAAACTGAAAACTTTCCCCTCCTTGTACATTGTTTTCAGTCTTCTTTTCACTCCTGTATTTTTCTTTCTCAGTCTTCCAAAATCTGTTTTCACTTTCCCCCAACTTCAGGACTTGACCTCTGCACCCTCCAGACCCCCTCTTCCTCTCCCTCGTCACCCTGTACCTTCTTCTGCTCTCCGTTTCCTTGGCCCAGAGACAGCCCTTTCCCTTCCTTGGCCTGCAGCTATTTTTGTCCTGTTTAATCCATCTGTCAACTTCACAAATCACTCAAGAGAGGCGGCAGTAGCTCTGGCTGACACCAAAGATGCAAGCTCTGCTGTTATGTGTTTACATTTGTCCTCCTGGCTCTGCTATAAATATCGCTCACCAAAAGTTGTCAGAAAAAACTATGACAGAGCTGCGCATTGGCTCTCAGTCGCTTGCACAACCTTCCGTGTACGTTTAGCTGCGACTTGTTTTTATTGCTATAGAACAGCGGGGTCCCTTAACCCCCTTTGACATTCTGACTTGGGGTGGTGGCTGCCCAAGATAGAACCAACCACAAAATGGCCACTGCAGGAGGCGGGGCCACATGCACAGAAGAAGCCCAAGTGCAGGGAGAAGTGGGGTAATTAAAAATACACTTGGAAAGGGGGGAGAGGAAGAATAAAGCAATCGCTGTGGTGGCAGCTGGCACTGAAACAATATTGTTTTAATCTGCATAGTCAATCAGGTGTTCAGTGTGCAGTCAGAAACCCTGCTGGATCCAGGCTCCACCTGCTTTGTAGAAACACTTGGCGGTACCAAGAAAGGTGTCGGTGGATGCCGTGGTACACATGGGCACTCCTACTGGAGACGTTTCTTACCTTTGTTGAAACGCACTAAAGATTTAGTTCAGATTTGTAGCTCCTTCCCAGAGGAGGAGGAAAAGTTTTCTACTTCTACCGCTCATGCCTGTTACCACATAATGAGGGACCCCATAACCACCACTTGCCAGAAAATACAATCCTTTGGCTTTGTTTTTCATATTCTCTTTCCGCTTTGATGGGGGACTTTCCTGCAAATTGATAGAGCTAGACAGTTACATTTTGTATCTTTGAATTCCCCCCACTTCCAAAATGAAGACCTGTTGAGCATGTTGGAAAGGCACATTAGGCAACTCGTTACACTAATGCAGGGGTAGTCAACTTGTGGTCCTCCAGATGTTCATGGACTACAATTCCCATGAGCCCCTGCCATCGGATTACATGTAATTATGGATTACATGTAAACACATGTAATCCATAAACATCTGGAGGACCACAGGTTGACTACCCCTGCATTAATGCATTCTTCCCTTGCAAAAAATCATACCACTTTGCACGTTTTCTGAGTTTTGTTTGATTTCCGCTAGACCTCTTTCATTGCATTTTAGACTGTCGGGTTCCAGTGGCACTCGACAAATAATAGAAAGATCAAAATTAAAGCAAGACTAGGCAATAATGCGGAGACCTTCTTCCTCCCCTTGCCTATTTCATTCCTGGAAATCAGAATACTCAAGTACTGCATTTAATGAAAAACCTAGGTAGCCCATGTTGCGATAAATATTCCTTTGTATACAAATGAAGCTGTCTTATACCACATATATGCTGTGAATCCACTTGATAGAGTGAATCTGTGGTAGAGTGCATGCTAGTTAAAAATAAATCCTTGCCAAATAGATATAGCTTGATTTCAGTTAACCAGTGACACAACCCCCAAATGTCATTGAAATTTTCCACTTTGGCCTCATAGCACATGTTGCACAGGCACAGTGATTCATGTACTAAGTGCCTGCCAGCAATGAAACTCTGCCTTGCATTGATAGAAATTATGCTGATATTATATGCAAGTCAATGAAAGTATTTGCAGTCTGGGCCTCAAAACTTCTGGCCGCCAGAAATTCTTATTCTGGCACGTGTACGTTCGAAGTACATTCTGCTGAAAACCATTGCAGCCCTCTATTTCCTAATATTCTCTAACCACGGAGAAGATGTCAGCGCAACCGCATGTTGCTGACTCGATTTTAAACTTAAGGGCAGTTCTTTTAAACAGCAAGCTGTAAGAACTACAGCCATTAAACTTTGCGATCGTGATTTGTTAGGTGAGATGTTTGCAAGTATTTAACTGCATCGCTTGTGGACTTTTTGAAAGAGCAAGGAATGGGGGAAGGTCTCAAGAGATTTAAAAGTGGATTACTTAAATAATGCTAACGTATTCACAGAAACCCGCATTGAGGTCAGAAGCAAAGATACAGGTGGTATCAATCATTCCCAACCATTTCTGGCAGGATCGAGATTTTTGTGTTCAAAACTGTAAATGTCTGTTTGGCTGTGACTGTAGCACTAAATATGCTGTCTAAAAATGAGACTCAAATTGTACTGCAGGACTTTCCTCCTTCCCACCCCATAGGTTTGTGCAAATGTGCTTTGAAGAAGGTAAGATGGTGCATGAAGGGATGTTAATAGACCATCTTTGAAAAATGGTTTTCCCTTAATGGCCGTCTACGTTTAAGTGCATAGAACAGAATATACCTGGTATTGATTATTTTAAAGGTAGGGTTGGATCCAGAGGTTCTTCCACAATCTGGTCCACCAGGTAGAATCTCTACCTTTTGTAGAACCTTTGGACCCAACCTGTAGTGTCTGAAAAATGTGACGTTGCAAGAAATGGTTTTATTAGAGGCCCTTTATCCACTAAACCAGGCCTAATCAAACTGTGGCCCTCCAGGTGTCCATGGACTACAATTCCCATGAGCCCCTGCCAGCATGCTGGCAGGGGCTCATGGGAATTGTAGTCCATGGACATCTGGAGGGCTGCAGTTTGACTACCCTTGCACTAAACAAACCATCAGCATCTAGAATACTGATGGTACATGCTGCCCCTCATCAGCATAGATAGTTTCCTTGGCTTAATATAAAGATGCAAACTAGACAAACTCATATCTTCTGTAAGACATTCTTCTGTAAGAGTAGGAATATATAAGCTTTAGAATCACACAGAGCTCTTTTTCAAGCATAATCGAAATGTAGCGAGATGCTTTAACGGGTGCTTAAAATGTCAGTTACACCAAGGAACTAAAGAAGGGTTGAGATCTCTGGCGGGATAAATGAATGAGAACAAAAAGTCACTGAGAACCAATCTTGAAAAATGCGTGTCACCTATGTGTCCCGTTTTGGTTTAGAACACTCGTTCTGTTTCATTAGCCCAGGAACATTCCATTTGGACTTGGAATTTCTCACAACGCAGAAGAGCTCTTTCCCTTTTCTCTGGTGTAAATATTCGATGCCGTTTGGCATTTCAAGAAACATAGATGCCAAATAATGCTCTTGCTGTAGAACAGTGAGTATAGCTTATGTAAGTGTGCATAATGATGCTTCAACCCAGGAGATTGATTGGAAGTTAGGGAGAATGAAGCTTTGGACTACGGAAGGAAAACACAAAATACCATGGACCTAATTACCCCCTTTATTGCGCGCTGCATCATGTTGATAACTCTGCTAACTCCGCTTTCGCTTAATTCAATGCTGATTGCCCCTAACCCTCACTAACCTTTTTCCAACATTGCTGCCGTGTAGCCTGAGACGTTTGTGGTTAGCTGCAGCCGCTTGAAATGGCCCGTTTGGATGCTGACCCAGCCGCCTCCGCCCGCACTTTCTCGTGGTGTGGTAAGTGTGCTGACCTCTGACGGGTCACTTTGTTTGGACGTCGTTTTGTGCCAGTCTCTAAAAAGAGTTATTGCTTATCAATATATCTTCTTTAAAATTGCCCGACGTAAAGAAGATTTGTTGTTGTTAAATGCCGAAGTCTTGTCCGACCCATCGCGACCCCGTGGACAATGATCCAAAGAAGATTATAGGATTATATTTTTGTAATTGTATTTTATATGGCTTTAAATCTTGTAAATTGCCACAAGCCAGCAGGGTCCGGGAGTGGCGGTCAATAAATGTAGCAATCAATCAATAAGCAAGCAAGCTTGAGGTTTCTTCACTGATTCTTATCAGGACTGGAGCAGACACCCTAGACCAGGCAAGGGTTCTCCATTGAGAAGCGACGGTGTCATGCCTACAGATGATCAGAGCAATTGTGCTGCCTCCAGTTGACAGCCATGTGCCCTGGAAGTCTCATTCCACAGCTGGATCTTCCAAGCTTGCAGCTGCTCTGACCATTTGTGAGTACCGCGGTGGATGCCGCACGATCTCTCTGCAGGATTCCGAAATCCAGATTTGCCAGGGTTTGGCAACCTGTGCTGGTCAACAGAGCAATGTGTGGATCTCTGACCCTGTAGAAGTGTTCAACACAAAGGAGCCATATCAATCATGTAATTTTAGACTGTCATTGGAATTATTATGAGCCTTGTGATGGAATGATTCATTAGCGGAAATTGTTGGGTCACACTTCAAGGCTGTAAAATTGGATTGTACATGTGTGTGAGGCTGCAGGGCTCCTTTGCACTTGTCACTTAGGCCTGGGTAAGAGTCTGTCACTGAGGTTTCGCTGGTAAATAAACATTTACCGTACAGGCAACGTACACGAATCTCGTTTTGTTAGTCACGGGCTTGCCACAGGTGTGTGACATTGTGGGAAGATCGCATGCCCTGTTTGAACATCAGGAGGGATTTGCTCCAAGCTTCTTGACATAAAAAGATTTTATGTTCTGTTTTGAGAGAAAATGAAGGGCAGCCTTAATCTTTTGCACACATCCTTCTGTCACTTGACTTGCTCAGTTTGTTCAGTTTGAAGGTTATTATATTTTCTTCCTTTCTGTCTTTGCCTCCTAAGACAGAACATTACCTTAAATGTTAATGGTAACGTTAGCAGCACACAATAGATTTGGTTTGGCAATATGCCGAGTCGTGTAAAAAAAAAGGTCTTAGATTCTCACTGAAAACGGAAGAAAACTTTACTGTTGCGTTGTGTGCCCATGTAAAATGCCATCGTCCTAGCTGACAAGATCACTCTGTAGGGATTTCAAGGCAAGAGGTGTTCAGAGGTGGTTTGCCAGTCCTTGCCTGCCTCTGTGTGAAGCCCATGAACTCCCTTTTGATGGTCCCCCATCCAAGGACTCACAAGGGTCAACCCTGTTTTGCTTCTGAGTTCTGATGAGATTGGCCTAGTCTGGCCTTACTAAGCGGCCTTAAACAAGTTGTGCAGTCTCTCAGCCCCTCTGTCGGAATGGGCGCTCTGACCTTAATGGGGTGTCACCATGAGATGAGGGGGACTGATCACTTAAGAAAGCATTGCCTGCACTCCACCTGATGTGGACACCTTTCTCGCAGAGATTGAAGGTAGATTAAGTCAGTAGAAGGCAGGCCATTCTACAAGATGGAGGCTATAACAAGATGGAGGCACGTGTGTTATGTAACCAGAAGATCTTAAGGTTGTCTGGCAGCCAGGTGAGAGATGTTTGGAGGTCGTTTGCCATTGCCTGCCCCTGTGTCATGGCACTGGTGTCCTTTGGAAGTTGCCTAAGAGATCATCATGATTTTCAGGGTCTGAGCTGAGAGTCAAAGCTCCCCTTTGTCAGATACAAGTAGGGATGGAGAACCCAGAGCTCTTCTGTCCAGTCAGAAGGTGGGAACCTTGTTGAGAAGGAAGGGAGTCAGGATGCAGAGGTGCGATGCAAATAGCAGCCAGCTTGACAAGAGCAAAAAATCACCATCTGTAGTGAGATAAGAATCCTCTGTCTGTATTCAGACCTGGGGTGCGGGGTGGGGGGAGGAGCATTGTTCTGAATTTGTAAATGAACTCAAGTTCAGCAATATCACATTATAATCCCCCCTTGATGCTTCTCTGCTTTGAATCGGTTGCCTTCTGCTGTTCCAGAAGGAAATCCCATCCCTGGTCCGAAGACGCAATGCCCTTGAATGGCTGCTGCTCAGCCCGCAGCTGCAGATAATCACCATTCAGCAATATTGATGGTACATAAATGGTTTAGGCTGCAACTGAGACTGAGCAATGAATATTGTATTGTGCAGTAATGGTTGCTCGATAAAATATACAGAGTTTCCCATGTCAACGTCTAAATGCTTCCTAATGTAAAGTAATCTTTCTGCACTGTGAATCTGGGCTGTTTATAAAAAGTTGTTACGTTGTCCATGCAGTGCATGAGCTCATGTGTGCAGCGCCCTATCACTGTGCCCTTTTCTGCATATTTTACATCTGCAAATCCCTCGTGTTGAGTTTTAAAATAATAGGCTTTTCTCAATAGAATCCATGGGGAAAGGTGAGCGTGGAAGATACAGCGCTTTGAAGCAAAACATGGTTTTTCTTAAATGCATTCCTCTGCTTATAAATATCTGCCAGAGCCTATCTTCGGCTTCATTTTGCAGCAAAGCCATAATCCTGTGTTTATGACATGCATTTGTTGCCGTGGAATAGATTGCAGCACTGATTAAGCATAATTTTGATACTGGATTTGTTAGGCGGAGCATTTAAGCTGTCAGGTGGCGACATGTTTTGGCCATTAGACTGCTTTTGAGTAACTGGCTGAAAAGCAGGAGGCAAAGGAACAGTGAATTTCTTTCCGTCGGCCTGACAAATATAATTTGTTTCACTTAGAAGTAGATATAGTTGGTTGCTATTACGTGTGTGTGTGTGCTTGAAAGACATTTGGCTTTCCTGTTGCACTTCTCGGCACGGAAACTGTTAGGCAGCCCGATCTCTTGTTTTGAAATAATTTCATTAGCTTGCTTCCACCTCCGATTTGTTTGCCTGACCGTGGGGTGACTTGGAGCTCGAAGTGAGTTTCAAAGTCTCATTAACTTTAATGGCATCTTTGGCTAACTAAGTCTAGGTCTGGCCATAAATTGAGGATCCAATAAGCATGTCCCAAACACATGAATTCCGGCAGAATCTATCAGAAATTGAAATTAGGTTACTAACAATTTGTATGCATTTAAGCAAACAGCAGAATCCCCAGATGGGAGGAGGAAGGGAGGGAAAGATTGGGGAATTTAGACAAACTTGAGGGGGAGCGGGTGAAATAAAAGGTAGAATAGAACGAGAACTAGAGCCTGAAGTGGGGAATGAAGCCACCCAATGGGCTACTCTTCAGATTCTCCAGTGACAGCAGCTGGTGTTGCATCTGTGAAAAGCCAATTCCTTTGAATGAGGACAGCTGATAACAAGCCGTGCTCCATACGCTTCCCCCAACGTTCTGAAGAGCTGGGAGGGGGGACACTTGGGGACGTACCGGTGGGCACTGTGGCACCCCCAGGCACCACGTTTGGGAACCCCATTCTACAGTGTGTTTGTAATGTGTTGCTGTATCTGCATAAATAACTGATCACTGGGCCAAAACCAGTGGTGGCTTTACCAGCTAAGAGCTTTGTCTATGCCTTTCACCATGATTCATATGATCAGGACTCTGAATAACTTGAAGGACGAGATTGCCAAACGCAAAGTCAAGGATTGTGAGAAGCAGTACTGGCTACTCGATGCTGATTGGCTCTTGGATCCTGCAAGAGAGAGAGAGCGCAGTGTAGTGGTTGGAGTAGAATGTGGGATACTTAGGTTGGAATCCTCTCTCTGCCGTGGAAGCTTCTGGGTGACCTTGGGACGATCAACTGATCTCAAAGCGGTTGTGGGGATAAAATGAAGGCAAGGAGAACAATGTCAGCTGCTCTGTATCCACATTGGGGAGAAAGGCAGGGTATAAATGTAGCAAATCAGTCAATAAATGAGGCTGTGGCCCCTCCCTCAACTCACTAGAGATATTCCCATAATTCCCAGCACCTAGCATGAGGTCCAGTCAGGAATCACAATGGGTTGTGCCCTTGTAAGGATTATAAGGATTCGCTTTATAGAATGAACATGTCCCGGGGCACTTTTGTTTCCATGGCTCACGGCGCCCTCAGTAAAAATCAAACCAAAAATACAGTTTCATTTTAACAGGCATTTTATTTCTTTGTTTGCTGCAGAGGGCAGATTGCTCGGTAAGTATGGTTTTTCCCGTACCCGTGCATCTCTTAGCAATCTATTCAACTTTATTGGCTTTTCTTTCTGCAGCACTGTTTCTTAGGCTGAATACGAATGATATTCTTTAAGGTCAGAATAGTACTTTCCGTGTGAAAATGTATTTTCAGTATCGCATTGTATTTGCGTCTTTCAAAAACCGTCTCGAGAATAAAGATGAAATGGTTTTCTCAAATGGGAGCCGGGTGTGCTAGCCATTGTATATCCTCTGCTCTGTGTGTTTACCTTTATGGTGTCTAGACTGAAATGTCGCGAGGAACGTCCTTAGCTATCTTTGGGTGTTCATTATTAATAACCTTTGTCTTGAAAATTGCCCCGTTTTCCATAGAAAAGGGACACTGGGAAAAGAATTTCGACCTTTTTCTTTTTTCTTTTTGTTTAAAAATAGAAGAAAAGTTTAGAACTCTGCAGAGGTCGGATCACATTTAGAAAGTCGCCACTTTCCATTGGAAATGGTTTAATTTCACAATTAATGCAGGGTGTTTCTCCTGTGCTCTGACAGTTATGTAATTGGATTGTCTTAAGCCTGTGTTGGGAGCGTTCTGCCGGACAAGGAGAGTTAATTTCCTACCTGTTTTCATGGATACGGTATTAAGACTTGGGATGTAATAATTGATTTCTCACAACAAAATGGCAAGAGGCTTGAAGAAAGTAAGTTAATTTGAGATTCATTATAGGTATTTAATGCACTCCTTAACCCTGGGAAGAAACTAATTAGGGACATTATTCCCCCCCCCCCAGTTGCTTTTGCATTTTAAATCATCAGTATTATAGTTGGATGCTGTGCTTTCAACAGAGTGTCCCTTGCCCTTGTCTTGTGGCACGATGGAGCTAGGGAATATATTTCTGCAGGCCAGACTGGATCCAGTGATGCACAAGCGGAAACAGACTTAGCTGTAGGGTTGCTAGCTCTGGGTTGGGAAATACCTGGAGATTGTAGAGATGGAACCTGGTGTGGACAGGGCTTGAGGAGGGCTTAGGTTTCTTTAAAGAGAGGAGAGCTTAAGCCCCTCAGGTGGGGTCATCTTCCATTTTCTTTCCTTTAAGGAAGGAGAAGGCTGTAGGGGTTATCATAGGGTTGGATGCAATGGATCCCTTCTATTGAGTCTTCCTTTGATAGAGAAACAGAGCAAGCTGTTCTCTGTTGAAAGAAGTCTTCCTCTCTCTTCTTGTTCCTTACCCAGTGCTTGTCCCATGACACTCCTAAAACAAATATTCGGATTAGAGAGGAAAGATGACCACTTGATGCTTTTAAAAGCAGAGGGGTCATCTCCACCGAAACATATCATTTGAAACATTCTGCAGCATCTTGTTTTGGGTCCTTATCTCTGTAGATTTGAAACATCCTGGATTGTACCTGGAAAGAAATTGGAAACTTCTTCACAGTTCCACGTAGCTCTTTCACGGGTCACAATCACATGTATCTTGGTCTCGTGAATCGTTGCTTCCTGTTTAGTTGTCATGTGACGGTGTGGCAGTTTCATAGATTTCTACATGGAAGCACTTTCCATGTGATAATCTGCCATGCATGAACCCCCCCCCCCACTCAAGAATTTGGTCAAGAGCTGACCCCTAGCAAATGCATTTTCATCAAGTAATACCAACGTGACTTCCATTTATTGCTTTTCATCCACTGGTCCCTCCCCCCTGCCCGATATAAGAGAAAATGAAGATAGAAAATGATGCTTCAAGTTAAAAGGATGCAATTTTCTTTGTAAGTGGAAAGAAACAGCACGGAGTCATCAAATTAGATGCATCAAAGACTTGAGAGTCATAGGGCTGATTTCCATTATGTCTCATTGATGCAGAATTATTTTTTTGCCTAATTTTGAATTGACTCGAGTACAACCTTGAATATTTAAGTGTGCTTTGACTTTGGTTCCCCATGCCATGCATGTATAATAATCTTGATTATTTATTATCACAGTTTATGCCACTTGGATTGGATAGATAATTGAACAATATATTCTTAGCAAATGGCTACTCCAGTGGCCGCCATGCCCCTACCCCTATCTCCAAATGACTTGTTCAGCTTAGCAGAGCTATCTCCTGTGGTATCTTTGCCAAGGCAATGTCTCTCTCTATGATTTCAGTGTGATTGGCTTCTCCCTATTAGCATTCAAGACCGTGCTTTACGCATGTTTACTGCATCAACCGGCATTAAGATTCATTTTAATTAGACTCAATCACTGCTGTGTTCATATTAAATATACTGCCGCGTTTATCGGTATGCAAAGAACTGGCTAGTTCCCCTAAATGTGCCAGCGACAGGAGAAACACATTTTGTCGCTTCTGTCTCCCTTGTCACCCCAATCAGCATGTTAAATAAACACCACTCTGGGTGCCACCTGTTTCCTTGACCTCCAACACGGCAGTGTTTACGGAAGATCACTAACTAGCCGGAGCAGAGATAGATTTTTTCCGCGTTTCGTATAATCATTTTTAAAAAACGTATTGATGGGGTGAACTTGGGTACATGAGCAGAACATAGTTTTGCTAGAATATTACATTAACCGAGACCTCAAATTGACCTGGATATCAGAGGGAGGGAGGAGGGGGACAAAACTTCTACAAACTCCAGACTCTATCCCCCCCCCCCTTTCTACCTTAACAATGTCAAGTGTCCTGTAAGATTTCCTGCCCTGTAATTTTGGGTCAATTGCAGTGTATGCTCTTGTTGGCTTGAGGGTCATTTTTACTAAAGGCTAACTAAAATTCTCCTGTAGGGTGAAATTAACAAAATTAGAGTCCCCTGGATGTCTTTGCTATTGTTCTATACTAGCAAATTGATTGTTTTAATATACTAGCAAATTAATCTATCCTGGATTTTTATACCGCCTATTCTTTACAGCTCTGGGTGGTACAATTATTAATTTTTTTACATGGAACATTATATAATTTAATCTATAACAAACAGTTTCAATACAACATCATAACAACCAAGTAACAGTTTATAACACAACATAAATAATCACACTGGGAGATCAAATTTGTTCAGTCATGGAAGGGCATTTGAGGGGGGGCCCAGCAGATGTTCTCAGTCGGTCGGCCTCAAGCGAATGCCTAAATGGACTTGGCCACAAGCTAGGGAAATGGCTGCCTCCTCCCAGAGGGCTCAGCGAGTAGGCTGTGGGTGTAAAGATCAAAGGGGCGGGGAGTTGGATGTGGCGTGGCATGGGGGGTCCGGGCTGTCTTCTTAGCTCCTGCCCTTCTTTCTAGCCTTCATGAGGCAGAACCACTGTAGTAGTAGTAGTAGTAGTAGTAGTAGTAGTAGTAGTAGTAAAGACAGGGGGGAGGAGTGAAAGAAGATTGAAGGGTGCGGGTGGTTATGCCACTTCCAGGGTCGTGGCAGGAAGGCGTGGCCAACTGACATCATTTCCGGGGATCCTCAAAGCCTGAAAGTTTATTTCAGGGGCTCCTCACAGTCAAAAGGTTGAAAAAGTCTGAACTAGCAATTCCTGAGAATGTTCTTATTGTCACACAAGGCTTCAGAGCACACCGGATGTTCTCTTACTGCCGTTCATCAAAGGGGAAGGTTAAAAGTGGTAGGCAATCAGGTTATGCTGATTGAGAGATATTCTGATTGAGCGATATCTGCCAAACTTCCAAGGAATACTAGGAGTCCTCAGTGTACTGCTGGTATAGATTATAGCTTCATGCTCAGAGGCATGCCGTATTCAAAGCTTACGTTTGCCTTTTGCTGGATCCATTTTCACCCCCGTTACATCCATCCCAGTGTTAATGTTTTACTCTAAAATGGTCCATTGATAAAATTAGCACGAACTACCAAGCCTAATTGGAGAGGCTTTACTTTTTATAGCTCATACACAAGAACTATGAATACATTATTCAAAGAACAGATTAATTTTTTATATGCAGCTAGCCAGGACTGATTCTTAATTAACTAGCCAAGACTGGTTCTTAATTAGTTCTTAGGTTTTAATGAGCAAATTTGGCAACACAAAGACAGGCGGGAGAGGGGAGAGGAGAGCCCAACTGTTTTTACTCTTCATGTTGGTAGAAAACTTTAAGATGAGCTTGAATGATGACTGTTTCAGATTGTCCCTAAAGGTCAGTGTCTCAAAAAGGTCAGCTATCACAGCTCCACAGGGCCTGTAAGATGATGCTCTTCCACCAGGCTTATGGTTAAGGACAGAGCAAGCTAATAATTACGGGCTTCCCTCCACCCTTCTCCGGTTCCTTCCCTCTTTTTTACTATGCTACTGACAGATGTAACCTGCCAGAGTCAACAGGCAGACATGACCAGTGATGACTGAGATGGGAGGGGGAGGGTAGTTAGATAGTGAGTTAATGGTTAGTTTTTAAAATCTTAATTTTAATCTTAAATAAACTGTTTTATGTATATGAACCATGTTGTAAACTGCCCCAAGCCTACTGTGGGAGAGAGGTATATTAGTAGTAATAATAGCCTTTGGGGAAGGCGGTATATAAATATAATAAATAAATAGTAATCTGTTCCACGTAATATGTTTCTGGTAAGGCCTTGGAGGAGGAGCATGTCTCATGTCTTAAGTGCTACTCAATACTTAACACCCACTCAGGGTGGCTGTCCCACCCCTGAGTGCTTCCTGTACGTGTGTGGGCTCAACTTGAAGGAAGCGGGGTAGCCGGCTATTGTCCTGTCGACAACTTTGTGTTGAATATTTGGCATGAGCCTGCTGTTTTCAGATGTGTCTCCCGGGCTATTTGTATACGAAATTTCGTCTGTCTGTGGAAGTAGCCCCTCCCCACTTTGTTACGTCCTTCCGGGGGAAGGGAAGCCCAGGCTTCCCCTGGAAGCCCAGGCTTCCCCTTAATCCAAGAATAAGGATATTCTTGGCAACTGCAACTATGCAACTATGACAACTGCAGGTGGAATTTTGTGTTGTTCTGTAACCGTGATTAAGACTAAGTAACCTCTTCCTTTAGGTTCCGTGTATGAACCTGTGAAAAGCATTAACCTTCCAAGGCCAGATGGAGAGAGCGTGTGGGATAAGTTGGATCATTACTACAGAATTGGTAAGCCAAGTAAACCATTTTGCAATAGTATACCGTTTTCCCCAGAAGTCCAATGGTTACTTTAAGACCAGTAAAATTCTATTCAAGGTATAAGGTTTTATGTGCATGCACCCACAAAAGCTTACACCCTGAACGAAATGTTGTTGGTCTTAAAGTTGCCCCTGGACTCAATCTTTGCTCTGCTGCTTCAGATCAACATGGCCACCGACCTGAACCTATAATTTTTGCCAATGTGACTTCTTAAAACTTCTTACAAGGATCACAGTTGCCACGCCTAATTCTGTGGGTTCATCAGTGTGATTAAAAATGTATTTTCTTGTGATGTGATGTAATTAGGATCATGAATAATTCAGCCGTTAATTACCTGCTCATGATCATTAAGTTTCTTAGCTTTTAAAAAATGCATTTTATTAATTAGCAAAAACCAGACTAGGACAGGCATGACAAAATATAACCATCACATAGAAAAAGCTCCATAAAACTGGTACATTTAATAGAATTCATAAACGGATGCCATATTTTTGTAAAAGTTTAATTAGATGTGCAGAATAAGATTTAATTTTTATACCCCACTTTTCTCCTACACTCGCCTTCCCTTCCTCTCCCTGAAACAGGCTCCTTGTGAGATAGGTGGGGCTGGGGTAGTTCTCAGAGAACTGGCCCTGGCCCAAGATCATACAGCAGGCTTCAGGTGGGAAATCCGATTCTCCAGATTAGAACCCACCTTTCTTAACCACCATCCTGGCTCTCTGATGTCCACTGACTGTTAGTTTTACCATGTCGGCCTTTCTCCAATTATTTTGTTGTTATTGAACTTCTTGCTGTTGGCGGATCCACCAAACACCAGTTTTTTGCAATTCAACTCTTGAACCACCGTTCATAAAGAAGATGCTGTCCTGAAAATTTTTACAAATATAGTAAAAAAAAAATCTCAAAAGCGAGATATAAATAAGTGGTGTGTCTAGTTTTAGTCTCTCTTTTTTTTGCAGTTTACTGTGTTACATTCAGTAATAGTTTCAAATTAAAATCCAAAATATAGGCTTGCTTCTTTATTAGTCCTTTCCTCCCAGCCTTAGCTCAATAACAGAATGTATTCATCTCCAGATCCCGATACTTATGGTGTACTAAGAGCGAGAAGCAATCCCCTGTGAGCTTCGTGTCCCCAGGGCAAGAAGCAATGGATTTTTCAGTGGCAGAATGGGATGTTATTATACATGCTTATGTACTTTTAGGAATCTCTGCTTTTTCCATTGCCACTAAAGTCTGTTTAGTTGAATGTTTTTGGTCTACAGGATTTTTTAAAAAATTAATATTTTCATGCCTTTTAGAGTATTTCTTAAAGCCGAATCATTGAACTAGAATTATGTATGTTCTTATTATAGATTTTATCTGTTCTTCAACCTTTTTGGATTTATCACTCACTATTTATATTTATCCCCGCCATTTCCGAAAACATTCCGGCTCTGTGGTTGATAGTAAAAGAATAAAAGAGCACTGAACAATATGATACAAATACAATATAACCCCCTAAACAAAAACAACAATAAACCTCGATGGTGGGAAGACAATTTATCCCCCCCCCCAACAATCCCCAAAAGCCACCATCATGCTCGGGGGAGAAGCTATGCCTTCACAGGGGCCTATATAGGGGGGGATCCGATCTCCCTGGCCTGGCCTCAACCAAATGCCTGGTGAAAGAGCTCTGTCTTCCAGGCCCTGCAGAATGTTGACAGGACCCTCAACTCTTCCGGGAGCTCATTCCACCAGGTCGGGGCCAGTCCAGGAGTTATCCACAAATAGTTAAGCAAGTGAAAAGCAACCTGAAGTGATGGTGCTATAAAGATTTATCCCTGTGACATCCATAAAGCTGCACCTCAGCCGGAAATATTCATAAGCGTAAACTGGCAAACAATTTTGTTGGTCCTGGTCCCGTGAACATGAGGTGTGGTCAAATGATCCCTGCTGTTTGATAGCATAATGTTTGTTGCAGAGATCTCTATGTAATAAACTTGATTGAATGGAGTACTTTGCCTGAAGTGTGCTGAAACACATTGCGCAGGTCTGGCCTGGATGCACCCCTGCTTCCAAAGAAACCAGGAATTGTAGCTTTATTCAAGCGCTGAGACTTCTGTGATACAGTTTCCTTGGTCCCTGGCAGAAATACTGTCCCTGGGGTCTCTTGAGGGCAAGCTGTAACAGTTAAAAGTATTGTTTAGAGCGTAGGCACTGCTTGGGAAAAACTTGGTCAAGCAAACGCTGGCAGGAACAGGGGTCCTGAAGCAAATAGGCAGTGCGAGGAAACACCTGAACAACAGGGCTGAATCGTAAAGAAATTGTATGTGTTTCCCTGCTTCAGCACTTGCTGGTTCTTTGTTTCTCTCCTTTCATTTATTTCCTTGCAAAACACTCCTTTTAAGTTTTGGAAAGGATTTAGTTGTGTTGTTTCTCTTTACAGTCAAATCAACAGTGTTGCTGTTCCAAAGTCCCACCACGGGTCTCTTTCCCACCAAAACGTTCGGCGACAACCAAAGGGCAAAAGTGCACGACAGCCTGTACTGCGCTGCATGTGCCTGGGCTTTGGCACTTGCATATCGGTAAGTGGGCTCCTTTGCCATTTGGGGGGCCCATGGCAAGAAATGCACTCCTACCAGTCCTCATTAATGTTCCCTGGCCTGACTGCCTGCCTGCCATTAGACTAGGGATCCAGACACACAAAAAAGGGGAGTGCATGATCAGTCAGAGTCAGAGGTCAAAAGGTGAGTGGACATGAAGTAGCTTTAGTTGCCAGCTTCCTCAAACACAGAAGTTAGAAAATCAGATACTGCTGATGCGATATCAAACGTGCACCTGTTACAGACTAAAGTTTCCTAAATCTTTCCTCAATGACAATTAACTGTCAGGCTTACAAGAGATAGCCAAATGAACCGTCCCAACACTCTGAGTCTTTCAGGAATCTCTGAGCCTTTCAGGAACATACTTGGAGAAACCCTCTTAACGTTCCTTTTGACGCCCCCCCAAATCTGCTTTAAAGATCTACATTCCTGGCTGCCTACATAGGTTCCTCGTGAATTTGATTTTGAATATGGTTGGGAAGTATAGCTGTGTACACGCCCACCTGGGGCCCCTCCCCTCCCCTCCCCACCCCCTCCAGATCCATCATTGGCCATTTTGGGAGGAGGGGGTGGGCTGACATAACCAGGGAGGGGATAAATCAAAGTGGTTTTGTTGGCTACATATGGGGGGGGGAACTTTGCTATGATTTGGCTCATTGGATAATATCATTGGTTCCCTTACTCTGAAATTCAGAGAACGGTAAACTTAAATAAATGAATAAAATTCAAGCTGAGCAGAAAGGCGAACGTCTCCAACCAAAAATCAGAAATAAGTGCGGAATAATTAATGTATGATACTTTAGTACATTGCATAATTAAATATGATGAAACTGTCGAAATTATAAATGATGAGCAATCGCAGCTATAGAAGGATTCATTACAAGGGCGGTGTTACCATGGTAACCAATGAATACTTTCAAATCAGCAGCAAATTTGCAGTGTCCCAGTGTTCAATAAATACTTCTCACCTGTAAAGATAAGAGCCTTTTACTTTAGTGCCCTCCCCCCCCTCCGGTGGGTATAGAGCAGGGGTAGTCAAACCGCAGTTTGGAGGGCCGCAGTTTGACTACCCCTGGTATAGAGTATAACATGGAGGCCCTGACCTGGATGACCCAGGCTAGGTCGATCTCGTCAGAGCTGAGATGCTAAGCAGGCTGGGGCCTGCTTAGTACTTGGATGGGAGACCTCCAAGGAAGTCTGCATTCAGTCATGGTGCCTTCCCATCACCCAGCCTCTGTGTGAGAAGTGTAGAGGATAGATGGCCCTGCTTTGCATCCGGGGGTTGACTGAGTTAAGAGACTCTTTTAGATGTTCTCAAGAGATTGACTCAGGTGCATGCTAATGCCCCAGTAGGGTTGTGGGTTGTGGAAGCAGTGAGTCAGCACATTTTATGGAGACTATGACTGCATGTTCAGATAGCTGTGTGGGTGCAAGGGAGGTAAAATATCCCCATTTCATGGTTCATGCATGTCACTAAAATGTTTTTTATGTATCCCAGAGGGAGTTTTAAAAATCTTATCTCTCTGCAGCATTTTTTTTGCTTTTTTTCTCTGAGCCTTGAGGTTTTTATGGATTTCCAGAGGAGATCACCAAGGCTTTGACCTTCTATAAGTACTAAGCGCTGATGGGCAATTAGACAAAAGGACTGCTAGTTTCGTTTTTTGGAGCTGCCGGGTTTCTCTGCTAATTTGGTGTTCCTGTGTCTTTTTAACCCTTCCAGTGTTCCATTTCCCCCCTGGACTTTCCTGAATTCCGTTTTTGTTTTCAGCCCCTCTATAAACAGGTGAAAGGGTTTATAGTATTGTTTCCCCCTAGAAACATAGGTAGAGCTAGGTCTTTAAACAGAAAAGAGAGCTCCCGGGGCATCTTTGCAGAGTATGTGCTGATTTAAAGGAGAGTTTTTGTTTCTTTGTTTGGAAGATGCAGTGTCATTTGCCATTGTTTAAACTGACCCTTTGCATTCAAAATCTGCACGTACCATTTGGGGAGTTATAGCTTCGCATTCAGATTAAATATTCTGTGCTATTCTGGATGTCCTTTTTATGAACATAATTTCCACTTCCAACTCTCCCATCTTGTTATTTAAAATGTCTTCGACCTTCATGCACTGTGAAGGATGACTCCGTATTCAAGAGATATACAAGAGCCATTTTTGGAAATCAAAGTGTGGGTTTGTATCCAGGGCTCAGCAGTCCGATCTTGCCATTTCATCAGGCTGTGTTTTTGCTCCCTTTCAAAGCATAGTAATTATTTGTTTGAATGCAGCTTGTGAACTTTTGCACAGCTTTGTGTCTTTCCAGGACCTAAATTGGGGGTAGAATGTCCTTTTCTCAGCTCCAGTTCTTGCGGTCTGTCTTTTGCGCAAAATCACCACTGCTTGTCATTTCTGCTGCGGGTCTCCTGTTCCTGCTTCTCAGGTTTGGAACCCCAAGTCAGATGGGATGAACACTGCTAGGATTCAAGGGACCCTCCCTCCCTCTCTCCCTCTCTTCTTTCCTATTAATATATATGGCTAGCCACCCAAATATGTTGGTTACACTCTACAGGCCACCCTAAACAATTAAGCCTTGCATCCTTTGTGAAAGCCAAGCAAGTCCAGCAGGGCATGGATGTTCTCAGAGAGTGCATTCCACAGGGTAGGGGGTCACAACTTAAAAGGCCCTTCTCTGGCAATAGCTAACCAAGGCATCATGGGGCCAGCCCCCTAGACAATGACCAAAGGGAGTGCCTATGCCGAAAGCCTGAAGAATCTGGCACTTTGCAGCTTAGAAATAACAACAACAACAAATTTATTTCTATGCTGCTCTTCCCTGAAGGCTCAGGATGGCTTCCAGACTAAAACCATAAAAGAGATGACTGGAGGGTCATGATAGCAGTTTATAAAATTATGCACAAAGTGGAGAGAGTTGACAAAGGCCACTTTTTCTCTCTCTGGTCAAATGCTAGAACTGGAGAACATCCTGTCAAGCTGCTGGGCAGCAGATTCAGGATGAACAAAAGGAAATACTTATTTACACAACAGGCAATTAGAATGTAGATTTGGCTGCCAGAGGATGTAGTGATGGCCACAGCTATTCACAGATTCATGGAGGATAGGTCTGTCGGTAGCTATGAGCTATGGCAGCTAAAGGAAACCTTCACATTTAGAGGCAGCCAGGCAGCCTCTGAATCCCAGTCCCAGAAGGCAAGATCAGGGGAAGACCTTGGCCTCTGTTCCTTGTGGTTGGGCCTCTACAGGAGCTGGCCGGCCACTATATGAGATAGGATGCCAGACTAGATGGACCGCTAGTCAGATCCAGCAGAGCTCTTCTTATGTTCTTAGCCCCACTCTAGCTCCACCTTTTCCAGAAGCTGCAGCAATACTGGCTGGCCCAGAAGCTGCAACGGAGCCTGTTTCCAGACATCCCATGGCTCCTGGTGTTGTCATCGCAGGGTAGGAGTTACATCACAGGGCTTTCTACACAGCTAAGATAACACACAAAGGAACCCTGCATACTGGTTGCCTCTGGATTACAGTCATCAACTTCTGCCTATTTCTGCAGCGTGTCTGTGATTGAAAGATTTCCTGCCATCAGTATTCAGAATATCATTTGCAGGCGATTCACAGAAGATCCCCATTCAGGTTTCCCCTGGTCTCAGCAGGAACAAACCGGCTCGCAGCGGCTCAGGAAGTCAGCCAGAACGCATCCTATAGAATCAGGCACGAAGCCCGGTGGGAATAACATCCTATCACTCCTTGATGATTAATTCCAAAAGTGTTTATCAGCTCCAAAATACTGCTTCCCGGGGGTTACCGGAGCCTGCATTCTCCCCCTCCCCCCCCCCCCCCCCCCGAATTTGCAGCACGGAGGAAGGTGATGTTAGTTTAGCTGATGTATTTATGAGGGAAGGAAAATGACATGGGAATGCTGAATAATTTACTCCCTCCTCCTCGTCAGGATCACACGGCATGGGGAGTGCTCCCCCCCTTTCTTCCCGCAGCACCGTTCTGCTAGCTTTTCATTTGAAAAGCTAATTATAATTTTTGTTTTCATGCACAGTCTTTCCCATCAAGTTCAGGTGGTCCCTCTCTCCGTACAGCTTGCTTCACTGGATTCTCATCCCCTGCCCAGTTTTGGCTGAGGCCTTTGTTATTTCGAAAGCTCGCATAATGCTTATCAGCTGCTTTTTTCCTTTAAATATTCATTTTACGACTTGTTTGATTTTTTCCCCTTGCTGGACCCGCTCACCTTTAAAAGCCTCCCTGCTCTTTCTTTTTTTATAAAAAGACAGTGCTTTGTAACTGCCAATCAAAACGCAAACGTTCTTTTTAACTGGCAGAGCACCACCTAAGGGGGTTTGATTTAATGACAAGCCTGAAACATCAGGTTCTGCAGTGCATGCGTTTAAATGTGTTCTGGTGCTTTTAAACGTATATGTGTTTGTGTGCTGTCAGTGACAGCTGACTTATTGTGACCCCCTAAGGCTTTCTAGACAATCAGAGGCGGCTTGCCATTGCCTACGTCTACCTAGGGACTCTGGACCTCTTTGGTGGTCTCTCTTCCAAGTACTAACCAGGGTTGGCTCTGCTTAGCTTCTGAGATATTAGCTTGGGCCATCCAGGTCAAAGCTATATATTGGGCTAGCCTGGGGAACCTGTGCTTTTTCTAACCAGGCTTTCTCAACCAGGGTCCTCATCGCACTGGAAGGGTTTCTAAAATGAGTGGAACTTAATTGATTTCTAACATTTTTAAAATGTGTTAAACATTTGTCAGGTGACATATATGGCCATGATGACTCACTGTCTCCTTCCATAATGGCCTGGGGTGGGTAGGAAGGGGAGGGGCCACGGGTGGGCATGTACACCCCTATGCTTCCCAACCCTATTTTGCAAGATCGCTTCACTTCTGGGATTTCTCAAAGCTTGAAGAACGTTTCAGGGGTTTGTCAATGGTAAAAAAAAAAAAGCCTTAAAGCAAATTCAAAATCATTTGAAAAAGGGGATCAAAAAGTTGATTCTGGGGAATCAGATCTGTATACAACCTTGATTTGACTTCATTCAGTGCAGCCTTGATGTGGAGTCTGCCTTTTCTTCAAAGCTAGTGGTTTTATTGTGGCCAGTAGCCAGACGCCTGAATGCATCAGAGATAGCAGGGACTGCCATATAACACGCTCTCGGTAGTTAATTATTAGAAAAAGAACTGCCAGTACCCTTTTAACTTTCTTCTGAATGAGTTTCCAATTTGTTTCCTGGGTTATCTCTCCCACACAGGCGCATTGACGACGACAAAGGACGAACCCATGAGCTGGAGCATTCCGCTATAAAATGTATGCGAGGGATTCTCTACTGCTACATGCGCCAGGCTGATAAGGTAAAAAAACCCCACTGCCACACAGACCACAAGCACGCACTTAATTCTAAAGGATTAGGTTAATTGTCAGTGCTTAAAATGTTCCAAGCAGAAATCAAATTAAAAGGGGCATTGACTGCAATGCCACAATGTACACAGCCGGCTAGAACAAGGTCTGTTCCCAAGCTCTGGGCCTGGAGCTTTTCAAAGATGAAGGCAAAAAAGCTCTCGACACTGTAAATCAGCTGTAGAATTCGTTTCAGGACATTCCTTCGTTTAATTATCCTTGGAACATGAGCCTACGGTAGACAAAGGCTTGCTGTTTTCAGAGGTTTGATCTGCACTAGAACAGCTAGACTTAAGTCCAGTCGCACCTGAGATTTTTGGGGTATAAGCTTTCAAGCGGAAGCATCTGAGATTTGACTCTCAGACATATCATTTTGGTTTCCAAGGTGCTATCGACTTTGGGTCTAGAAGATCACTCATATCACAGATGAATCACAAGTTGGTATTTTCCTGAGAAGTCCTGGGATGTGCGCTGAAGCTGTAGAATTAGGAAGGGTTTTTGGTCAATATAGTAGACCAGCCTTTTCAACCTTTGAGAAACCCCTGCAACATCCTTCAGGCTTCAAGAAACGGTACCATCAGCACGATCATGCCATTTCTGGGGTTTCCTAAAGCCTGAAGAATGTTTCAGCGGTTTCTCAATGGTTAAAAAAGGTGAGAGAAAAGACTCTTGTTCTTTCCTGCTGCTACAGACATGGCTTCCTGTCTTGATCTGTCTGCCTCACAGGGCGGTTGTGAGGCTAAAGCAGAGGAGAGGAGATCGATGTAAGCTCCCCGCTGGGGAGGAAGGCAGGCTAGAAAAGAAGTAAAAGGAAATAGATTAAAATTGATCCCCATTGAAGCCTTAAAAAAACAATATGGACATTTTAAGACCACATTGAGTTCATGCTGTTTAAAGGATGCTACACCTGTTCAATCCTCCCCCCCCCCCAAAAAAATCCAATGTGACATGGTTTCTTAAATAAAGTGTCTGTCTCTGTTCCGTGCGGGCTCGTGTGACAAGGTGCTGTGCAACCAGCTTTGATAGAGAGAGATTATTTATGAGCCTGGTTCCCCCAGAGAATCGTGTCTTACGCTTCACAAATGGAGAGGCTTTCTTTTCCTTATTTGAGAGATGCACTCAGTGTCCCATCCCCCCCTGCCCGTAATGATCTTGTTTCTTGAGGGTCAGTCTTGACAGTCTGTTAGGACTGGATGAAAATACAGAGAATTTTCGTGCATGATATCCTTTGAAAATCCATTTTTCAAGGAGTGTTTTGGCAGAAGCAAACGTCGCAATTCTTTTTTCCTCGGATGCACATCTCTGCGTGAAAAGAGCGATTTTAGAAATGTCAGCGTCTCACATGTATTCAGGGTTCCCTCTTCTTTTATCTATGGTTTGGGGTGCGTGACATATCACAAACTCTTCAGCTGGGGGCCAATCGGTTGAAAAGTGCACAAAATTCCTTGTGGGGCTTGGATCCTAATTGGAAGTGTCAAATAGTTCGTTTTCAACCTACCCCAGGTTGCTTCCATTCCGTCTGGAAGCTATTAGTTTCTAGGGTCGATTATGTACAACAGGAAACCCCACAAAAAGTCTGCAAAGAAAGTCGATTGCGTTTTTGATTCTGCACATGGCAGTTGGTTTCGCCATGGAAAACCCATCAGAGTATTTTTGATTATGCCTGGCACTCCCCCCTCATGGCATTTTCTGCGTTGTTTCCTCACAGTATTGTAAACTTGCTTTGCTACGATTTTTTACTTAAACTGGTTCCAGGGACGCTTTTTGTGGCAGGCATAAACGTTACTGGGCTTTCTGTCTCCTCCCCTGAGCTGTCTTACACCAATGGCTGAATGGAAAGCCCATGAACTACAAGTACCATGAGGCTCTGCCAGGAGTATGTGTCGGTCAGGTGACATTGCTGTTGACTACATCCTACCAATGAACTCCTAGTGCAATGGATGAAGTACCCTCCCACTTGAGGAAAGCTCTCTCAAATGCATAATCCTTTCCTTCAGTCTACTATGGTATGCAAACACACACACAAACACATTTTAAAAAGGGGCGATTTAACAGTGTCAGTGATCTGACTTTGAAGAAAAACTGTGTTCTGCATACCGTCTCAGGAGTGTACTGTGGCCAATCTGGCAACTGTCCCATAGTTTTAAAGTTAGAGCAATCTGACAGAGCAACTCTTCCTCTTCTTCTATGCTTTCTTGCACAGACACTTCTGCAAATTAGTTGAATTAAGTTTTGTCTCAAAAAACACAGTTGTGGAAAACAAGCCCTTTCATGACCAGAAGCCGCCTTTTACAAGAGCCAGACGGCGGTCCTGTATGTTCAGCGCTTGAAATGTGCACGCATGCAGCCAGCAGGGAGTTCCGTGCCAGGAAGAGAATGCATAAAAAGGGTAACAAATAGGAGAGCGAATATATTCATTAGTTGATGGCGAAGCTATTTAACAAGCCTATAATTTGTCTACCGAGGCTTGACATTGCACATCATTATCAAGAAAGATCTTTTCAAATGTTATGCTACAGTAGATGTAATTTCATTCCCCCCGTACAAAGGAGTAACTAGCTAAGCTAATAGCGCCCGTCATTTATAGCATGGAAGTATAAAAACCCAAGTCTGATCTCTGTATCAAACTGATTTATTTATTTTTTCAGACTTGGGTGATCGAATATGCCTAACGGTTATGCCATGATTTATATTTTCATTTTACTTCTTTGGCCCTGTGAGTGTCTTGGACACCTGAGACTAAAGGCAGCGCAAATCAGTTTTGCTTAATCGTAACTTCAGTGACGCCGGTGAGGGGGTTGGCAGCCCTGTGCTTCCTTTGATTTGAGTTTTCAGGCTTTGACTCATTTTAGACCCTAAATTTCATCTGTCACCATAAGCCCGGTTGGCTTTTTACAAAAATCAGTGCCACGCCCGAGAGAGATCAGAGCGAACATAAAAGAAAGAAAAAGAAATAAAAGACGGATTATTTATCGACCCATCCCTTTGCAGTTTATTCATCTTTGTATCCTTCCCTTTCTCCAGTGAACTCAGGTGGATGTATAAGGGGTTGATCGGCTTTTATGCCCTGTGGGTAGGTGAAATTGAGCTTAGTGGCTCTTCCAGAAGAGCGAAAGATCAGTGAGACACTGGAGGAATTTATGCTTTAAGGGCTTTATGGTCAGAGGGGGAACAACGGCTGGTGAAAGAATAATGAATTGTGGGGAGTGGGAAATGTCCTTAACACCAGCCTGTTCCTGTTTTGATTTCTGATCGCTAGAGAAAGACAGTCCACATGTCCTCCAAAAGTGTCCTCATACCCTGACAATTAGAACAATTTATTATTTGATGCATTTTCATCGGAAGTCGTTTCTACCCAATTGAAGAGATATTTGCTTCCAAATAAGTACTCTTGCATCCTTAGTTGTGTAAACCAGGGGTAGTCAACCTGTGGTCCTCCAGATGTTCATGGACTACAATCCCCATGAGCCCCTGCCAGCGTTTGCTGGCAGGGGCTCGTGAGAATTGTAGTCCATGAACATCTGGAGGACCACAGGTTGACTACCCCTGGTGTAAACAACATGAGGCAAATGAAAAGATGAAGCTCACAGGAAAGTTCTGGCTGCAGGAATTCATTTTGCTCATGTTTGCAGCAAATCTGTATATCTGACACTGAAGTGTGGCCCCCATCTAAATTCATGGATTGGGGCCACAATGGCTTTGAACAGACTTGATGACCACCCCCCCTATTAGCAAATTAAAAAAAAAATAACCTGATTCATAGAGGTAGTTAAATTCCACCCCCTCCCCCAAGGATAATTCTCAACTCAAGCACAGAGAATGCATCTACCTCCTGTACGGTTGTTGACAACTGGCAGAGCTCACAGGGGGGAGGGGGTGGGGAGATGGGATGCCCCAGTGAGTCTCCTGGGCCCACACCTGTTCTGTCAAAATATCCATCAGATGTTCAATGCCAGTTTGGTCACACTTTTTTCCTACCCAAAGTTTACACAAGATACTTTAAATCATCCTGCACACGGATACTTTTAAGTCATCCGGAAGTCAAACCATCTGTCAGATTTTTCAGAATCTGGTTTAGTTTAGGAAGCTACTCCCTTGATGTTTGCGTCAATCGGGGAAGGGGAAAAGATGCTGAATGTCTTTTCTCATTTTCTATAAATGCCGTAACGTTTTCATTAATTCCCCAATAGCGTCCCTTCTTAATCACTGGAGTTTGTCAAGCTTGGCTTTTCGCTTAGTGTTTTTAAATTGTCTCATAAAAGTTCCAGCCACAATGCACCATTTCCTCAACAACAACCACAAAAACTTTTTGATCTCTTTGTAGTTGGCATTTCCTTCCAATAGGGCTTGAAAATGCCGTGCTGTGATCTTGTGTGTGCTGACGATGGGTGCAAAGGGCAGAGTTCCGGTTTGTTAATTTGAAGCCCGTATTGCTTTGCTAACCAGACAGTCTCTTGTTGAGCGGTTTGATGCAGGGAAATCTCATTTCATGCAAATGCCTGCTAGGAATATACTGAGACCTTTGGATCAGGACCACAGGCTACAGCCCCAAGCTTGGGTGTCCCAAGGCGCCTGGATTCTCACCCAGGGTGCAAGAGGGCCCAGTTTCTGATGCCATACCAGTCCACTCGAGGTGTAAAGGGACAGGGTGCACGTGACTTAGTAGAATGCCTCTTTCCATGAAGTAGAAGGCCCCAGGGCCAGTCTGTCCCATTGAGGGAACATAGACATCTGGAGGACCACAGGTTGACTAGCCCTGCATTAGAGGAAGAACTTCAGTTGGAGGATGGTTCCTTAAACCAGAGCCTGATTGGGTTCAGCCCAGTAGAGAGCCAGCTTGGTTTAGTGGTTAGGAGCAGCGGCTTCTAATCTGGCGAGCCATGTTTGATTCCCTGCTCCTCCACATGCAGCCAGCAGGCAGTACCTTGAGCAAGCAGTAATATCAGGGCTCTCTCAGCCTCACCTCCCTCACAGGGTGCCTGTTCTGGGTAGAGGAAGGGAAGGCGATTGTAAGCTGTTTTGAGACTCCTTTGGGCAGTAAAAAGCAAGGTATAAAAAAGAACTTTTCTTCTCGTCTGCGCTAGATAGATAAATGATGATCAGATGAGCGCAGTGTCTTATGCTAATATAAATTTGCATGTTCACCTTTTGCAAAACAGGATTTGGTAATCTGTGCCCCCAAAAGCGATAATCATGTTGAAAGACTGTAAAAGAGATGAGGGAGAAAAATTAAGTGTTGGTTAGAGGGGGGGCAGACAGCAGTACCACAGCTGTTAATTTAGCTTAGAAGGAGTAGCAGCAAATGAAAGAGACCCAGAGCAACAGCGAGTGGTTTTATAATGGCCATCGTCTGTTGTCAGTCAACAGCGGGTTTCTTTGAGCACTACCAAGATAAAAGGGACCTTAGGTCTGCTTTCTTCCGATGCCCAGGGTCAGTTCATCATCCTAATAGTTAGCATTAAACAATGATATGTTTGGAGCTTGCCTTAACCAGTATCTGTAACATAAAGAAAGCCTGACTGGGGGGGGGGGGGGGAGGAGTTGGAACTCATGGCCTACCTGATTGGCCATCTGTCCAACGAATGGCCGGGCAGGCAGGCTTCCCACCCCCGGCCGCATCCCCCTCCAACTTCTTTCACATGGAAGAAGTGCCAGCCCCTAGTAAACCAGGCAGTGAGTGGGAGGGGGGAGGGCCTGGGATTTTAGGCCCAGGTCAGAGGGGAGGGAGGGAGCCTGCCCGGCCACTGCTCCCCCACCCTGAGCAGCCCCACTGCGGCCTTGGTGGGCCTGCCCTGGTTGGGGGGGTCGGGGGAGAGAAGACTAGTGTCCTTTGTATTTTTCATACGATGGGCTTTTGCGCTAGTCTTTTATAACGTTACACCTTTGATTTTTGTTTTAAATGGTGGTAGGTGCAGTAACAATTTTTCTTGCTTACGGCACACGTATATTGCTGCCGTTGCTCGGATGTATGCAAAAAGTTGCTTTAAGCCTGTGGTAAAACAGCAAAGACTTGATGGGTCAGAGTGATTATTCCTGACGACAAAGCTTTGATATCGGTCCTCTCACAAAGATTGCTGCCTCCCCAAGTGGTTGCAGAATTTCTAATTTTCACTGGCATGCTAAAATTAATGAGGTAAACCACTCAGATAATGGGACTCCATCAAAGGTCATACATTCTCTGTGTAGCTGCTATCTGGAAGGGTGGTGGGGGGGAAAGGAGCTGTTTGAGGTTATGAGTAGATTCTGTGTGTAGGTCACAAGGTTTGTGGGGATGTTTTGATGTCTTCTGTGTTCTCTTAGTGGAGAGAGCCTCAGCACCATTGTGAGCTGCCTTCTCTTTACACACAGGTCACTGGAGGGAAAGAGGAATTAATCTTCCAGAATCATGGGAGAACCAACGTTCAAATAACCCCAGGCTATCTTGGTTCGATTCTTCCTTCATTCCTACAAGCAGGGGAATTTCCCCTGCGGCAGTTCAAGATCGACTCCAGATCACTCTCCAGGGAGAACCCTGGGGGAAACTAGTATTTAATTTTTTGATTTTTTTTGACTATACAAAGACAAAACATAACACACCCAACAACAGAAACATCAGAAGAAAAACAAAATCAATTCCACTAAATGCATAAATTACATAATACTTCCAAATTCCAAATTAAGAGACTAGCAGTGCAATCCAAGTATCCTTTCATGGTAGTAAATCCCGCCAAATAGACCTCTGAAGATTCTGAGCAAGACCCATTTAGGATTGCTTTCTGGGTTAAAAGGAGCAGGGATCCGACGTCAGTAGGCTGCACTCCAGTATCGTTACTAGAATCCTTGTGGTTTAGGATGCTAATCAGATGGAGGCTTGGCCATTGATTTGGGATTGTGTGTAATCTCTGTCCTGTGTTTTTTCTCACTCCCTCCCTAAAGGTTCAACAGTACAAACAAGACCCTAAGCCGTCCAAATGCCTCCATTCTATGTTCAGCGCTCACACTGGGGATGAAGTCTTCTCCCACGATGAATATGGACATCTTCAGGTACCAGACACATTTATGAAGTGACTCTCAGGGACTGGTTGGCTAGGAGCAATCTTATTTTTCTTCGCTGCTTGCTTAAAGCGTGGAGTTCTTTAAAGACGTGCCAAACGATGAAGCTTGGTAATTGATTTTTCTGCTATAAGATGCCACAGTAGCTTGCTGCTTTCTAGGCTAACTCCCCATGATGTATGTATGACAACCCCCCCCCAAAACCCCCACCCACACACAATAGTTGAACTGTTTTCCTTGAAGAGTAGCAAGCAGTTGTCAGTACATAAACTTGGCTTATTTATACTGTATTATTTTATTATTCTAAGTAAGGAACCCAAAGGTTGAGCTTCAAAAATAGTGTTTAAAAATTTCAAATATTTGTTACATCAATTGCACTCATTCAACATATTAAAAACATGGTCATCGTGATTTTAAAAACATAACGTTCCTAGCTGCATGTGGAGGAGAACAACATAGACTGGAACAAACGTGTTTTTGACCCCGAGGGGTCTTCCTCCATGGTCAAATTATTGTGAAGAATGCACTCATGTATAAAATCAAAATCAAAAGGCCGGAGGAAATGACTTCTTGGAAGGTGGGGGTCTATGGCATTATTCCCCATTGAAGCCCCTCCCCTCTCCAACCTCTGCCTTCATCAGGCTCCACCCCTAAAATCTTCCACTTATTTCCCAGCCTGGAGTCGGCCACCCCAGAGATGAGTGAGTCAAAGAGCTGGTTGGATCCAGCCCATTGATGAGATGTAGAATAGTACTGTGAGGTTCCCAGTGTAGAAAATATCTTTATTCAAGTGCCTAATTTCATGCTCAGGCATCCTTTTCATTGATTGACACCCCCCAAGGGAATAGCCCTACTTGTCTCCTTATGGCTTCCCAATACACCTTTTAAGAAAGAATTGCCGAAACAGCAGAGCTAAGAGCAGTTAAAAAAAAACACCCTGACGGTATTTCCAAGCTTTATTCAGTATCCCATCAAATACTTATAGATGCAGAGATGCACCTGGAGGCTTGTGTGAACCCAGTGGAATTTTGGACTCTTTGAACAGCAGACTTGGACGCCACGTTACAAAGTGCTTTTGAAATTTCTCTCTCAATCAGAAGTGGCCAGCTATGGGGAAAAGAGGCAGCCGTTCCAAGTATTTACAAGGGTGTGTGTGCGTGTGCGCGGATTTATAGTGTGATTCTCCGTAGAGTTCTTCTAATCTAAGCCCATTGAAATTGGTAGGTTTGGATTGGGATAAATCTGCATAGGATTGCCTGTTGTGCAGTTCTCCAGAGAGGAGACATCATAATTGGAAATTATTTACTTAGCAGCTAATTCAGGGGTCCCCAACCTTTTTGAGCCTGGGGGCACCTTTGTGATCCTGACACAGGGCAGTGGAACACAATCGTAAAATGGCTGCCACAGGAGACAGAGCCAACCACAAGAAGTCAGGGAGTTAGGTTTTTGTGCATATATAACTCTACCGCTTCAGCATTTCAAGGCAAAGCTCTGTTTAAAAAAAATGCCTTTAATCTGCAAAGCCAATTAGAAACTCTGCTGGGCAAAAGCCCTACCCTCAAAAGCAGGGGTAGTCAAACTGCTGCCCTCCAGTCAAACTGCTGCCCTCCAGCGAATGCTGGCAGGGGGCTCCTGGGAATTGTAGTCCATGGACATCTGGAGGGCCGCAGTTAGACTACCCCTGCTCAAAAGCATGTGGCAGGTGCCAGGAAGGGTGCTGGTGGGTGCCAGAGCACTCACGGGCACCAGGTAGGGAGCCCTGACCTAGTGAATGGGCACAAACGACCGTGATACAATGCGGTGCAGTGAAAAGAGTTGCGTGCTGTTTGTGTATTTCTTTCTTGATATCTATCCATGTCCTCCCCCGATGCGGTATCTTGCAAGGGAATGCCACAGAAAAGAGGTCGGTGCTGCTGCCTGCTGTACAAACCAAAGAAGAAAACAACACATTTCCCCCTCCATAAATCTAATTTAGGTCATATACTTTCAAATGCCAACGAGTTGATTAAAATGAATGCTTTGCTCTGCAGGAGCTTGGATGAATGTTTTGTTTATTAGGTGCGAAACGGGGATGCTTCGCCCCTTACGTAACCTGCGCAATCTGCCTTTGCGCTTTGTCACCGGAGCTGCCGCTTGCGTGCAGTTGAGACTATTTCCCAATTAATGCTGATGAAAATAACAGTTTAATAAAACAGGCTTTACCAGGGGTGGGGGGCATCTGTTACCATGTTAACTCTCCGTGGTCAGAGTGCTGTGCACCCTGGGTGTACGCTATTGTCAGTGTTGACCCACTTTCCACTTCACCCTACTGCACAACAAAATATTCTGAGCATAGGAAAGAAGAAACTTGCCTTCTGCTAGCATTCACTTCCGTGCTAAAGGAGCGGCTGGCTTAGGTTTTCCCTTCTGCTTTAAGGAAAGTGCCTCCCCCACCCCAGATCTCCCCACACATGACTACAAAGGGTTCTGTTGGCAAAGTGAAGTGTCTCCCCCACCCTCCGGCCTGGAAGCTTTGAAGGAATTTGGAAAATCTAGGTTCAGTGGAACTGGAAATAAATTTTAGCGAGGGGCAAGCAGCTGGCAAAATAATAAAAAAAAATAATCTGGCAAAAATAATTTTTAAAAATATATAGATACTGTGGGGAGCTGTTGTAAGCCACGCTACTTGGAGATATTCTCATGGCTTCTGTACTTTCTAATATCATATAGATTTGGGGGGGGGGGGCGTTTAGTGGCCTGTGGCTCCAGTCCCAAGTGGAGGTCAGGATGAATGCAGATATTGCTCTTTAAAAAGAAAATTAAGTCTTTGCAGGAAGCTATATTGGAGGAGTAGGTGGAATGCCAGGAAAACCAGTTGGCAAAGGGAATGGCAGACATGAGCTTCTGGGCAATGCTTTATAGCAGTGTTCCCCAACCTTTTTATCACCAGTGACCACTCAACGCGTGACAATTTTACTGAGGCCCAGTGGGGGGGGTAGTTTACTCCTCTACTCTCAACCACTGCCCTAACGCTCTCTGATCGCTATGGTAATGTCTAAACATGCCTTCAAAATAAGATACAGACACGCCGCAACAATGAACATAAGGAACATTTTATTTTCATGGACATTTTAACTCATGACAATGACAAGTCAATGGGAACCCTGAGCTTGTTTCTCTGCAACGAGATAGTCCCATCTGGGAGTGATGGGAGACAATGACACCCAAAGTGTGTTGTAAAGGGCCGGGGGGGGGGAGGCGTCCTTTGGGGCCCACCTCCAATTAGTCGAAGGACCACATGTGGTCCGCGGCCCACAGGTTGGGGATCGCAACTTTATAGGAAAGGAACTGATAAAGGCAAACAAGTTTGTCCAGTGGCACCTTTCAGTCCAGCCAAGTTTTATTCAAGGTACAATCTTTCATGCACATGCGCAGTAGTAATCTCAGTGTGCCCCGTGTACAGCTTTATGCTGGATCGCTAGGTTGGTCGTAGTGCTGTCCGGGGCTCGCATTAGCTGGGCCCTGAGGTGGGTGCTGTCCAGAGAGGAGAGACTTCACAAAAAAAAAAAATCAAGTCTTTCAGCCAGGTTGAAGCTCCTAGACCAGGGTAGTCAAACTGCGGCCCTCCAGATGTCCATGGACTACAATTCCCATGAGCCCCTGCCAGCATTTGCTGGCAGGGGCTCATGGGAATTGTAGTCCCTGAACATCTGGAGGGCCGCAGTTTGATTACCCCTGTCCTAGACTCTGGCCAGGGCACACATCAGTTCTTCCTCTGCTGTTATTGTTTTTCCCCTCCGTCTGCTGGTTTCTCTGTAATCACGTTCTTGACAAGCTGAGCAGAGGTCTTCTTAGTAAAGAGGAGACACAAAAACAAAACACCTACTCGCACGCGGAAGCGGGATATTTGTTTTACCAACAGCCCATCTTGTGCTTCCCCCCCCCTTTTCTCCTTCAGATAAACGCCGTGTCGCTGTTCCTCCTCTACCTGGTAGAAATGATATCATCTGGCCTGCAGATTATCTACAACACCGACGAGGTACGCATCAAACAATTCCCTTCCCCCCTCAAGCCTGCTCTGGTGTGCCTTCCGGGCGTCATAAATTAAACCAAACAATAGCAAACTATTTCCTCATGCTGAAAAATTCTTCCGGGATGCCCATTTTGATGAAACCAGAGCAAGCAATTGTCTTCTTAAGGCATGAGGCATAGCAAAAAACGGGTTTCTCCCTTTGCCATGGACGTAACTCATATCCAGCCAAGCTGGGTCGTAAAACTTTATAGCTTCCAAACAGCATATTCATCCAGGCCTCATATAACCACCCATAAATCACTGATGATTGTGATCAGTCTGATTTTTGTCTTTGCTTTAATCAGTAGCTAAAAGGAATATAATCTGACGAGTCATATTTGAGTATTTCTTTAAACATTATTGCCCCAGTCCTTGTATTTGTTGTGGTGCATTCATGGAGCCCTTCTGCCTACAGTAGCATTCTCTGCTGATTTACAGTGCAATGCTAAGAACGCTTCCTCGAGAGTAAGACCCATTGAACAGGCTCCAGGAAAGCCTACTTAGGATGGGGTCGTAAGAGCCAGCTTGGTGTAGCGGCTTCTAATCTGGGGAGCTGGGTTTGCTTCCCCACTCCTCTACATGCAGCCACCTGGACGACCTTGGGTTAGTTGTAGTCCTGTGAGAGTTTTTCTCACAGAACAGCTCTGTCAGAGCACTCTCGGCTCCACCTACCTCACAGGGTGTCTGTTGTGGGGAGAGGAAAGGGAAGATGACTGTAAGCAGCTTTGAGACTCCTTCGGGTAGAGAAAAGTGGCATCTAAGAACCAACTCTTCTTCAGTAATATCAGGGCTCTCGCAGCCCCACCTCCCTCACAGGGTGTCTGTTGGGGGGAGAGGAAGGGGAGGCAATTGTAAGCCACTTTGAGACTCCTTCGGGTAGTCAAAAGCGGGGTATAAAAAGCCAACTGTTTTCTTTACCATGGCTTCCATGGCACCTAAGTCATTTTCTTGAAGTCGCATATCTGCAGTGGATCACTGAAGTGAAGAAGAGTGGGGAGCTTCATGCATGTTCTGGATCCCTTTCCTTTAGAATAATTCGCAGTACTGGAGTTCATTTCTAAAAACATTCGGCTGCACTGCTCAGTACTGGGCTTGGCAAAGCAAACCCGCTAGTAAACCAGACTTCAAAACGGAAGGAAAAATTGTCCAGTCAAACTCCTATGGAGCACATTTCCCAGCATATGTTATCAAGCTCTTCCTAACTGGCCCCGTTTTGTCCTGCGGGTTGCCTTTTGCTCAGTGAGGCCCAGTTCTCATTTGCATCCACAGGCCGGCTTTTTGAATGAGTTTTCTCAACCCGTGCATAAACAAACACATTTGTCTTCATAGATGAATCCGCATGACAGTCTGCGGATCAGAGCTAGATATTTTATAAATTGGTTTCCACTTCCCGGGGTCTTTTTTGAAAGCAAATAAGAGAAGGGAAACGGGATTTCCCCTTCCCCTCCCCCTCTGGGTGGCAATGAAGTAGTCGATTGCAATTTCAGAATTTTCGAGCAGCAGAGAACGAACTTATTCTCCGGATTCACCGGCCAGTCCCTTGACAGCTCGGTTTGAGCGGAGAAACCCTGATTGAAATCCCCGCTCAGCCTTGAAGCTCCATGAATGGCCTGAGGCAAGTCATTATCTCTTAGGTTAAACTTACTCCAGTGGTTGGTGAAAGGACAACATTAAATAATCCACGGGAGCTCCCCTGAGCCCTCGGAAGGGAGAGCTGGATCCTTTTCCCCAAGCCCCACGGCACAATGTAGAAACAGGCTATGTAGCTGACCTCCAAGCTGTCATTGAAATACAGATGTGTGTGTGTGTGTTTCTCTCATCCCGTTTTCATTCGTGGCTTTGCATTTGCCCATTAACCCCACATAGACTAAACTGGATGCCCATAAAGGTATCTGAATCTGAAAATCCGGATGATGAATCATAACCCCACATTACTCCTTTGAAAAGAACATAAAAGTCATAATCAGGAATAGAATTTGTTTTTAGTAGAACACAGCTACGCATTAAATTTGTGCTCTCCTATAGAGTATTGCCCATGAATTTTTTTTTTTTTAAATAGGTTCGGTCTGGTCGAAAATATCAGGGGAAGGCCTTAGGTTCTATGCCCCATTCGTTGGTCTTCTGGGGCAACAGGTTGGCTGCTGCATGAAACAGGTAGTCAGACTAGATGGACCTCTGGTCTGATCCACCGGAGCCCTTCTTATATTGGTCCGTGGCAGGAGTTGTAGCAGCTGATCTGGAACGTTAACAATAACTCATCCCCACAGCTAGGTTCACTTGAAAAACCAGAGTGGCAGCCACAACGCCAAGGTGCCTTTGGAATTCCCTTCCAAACAGTCTGCGTTTATACCACTTTTCATAGTTCCCAGGTGAGCCAAGTTCCCACATTCTCCTGCGTGCTTCCAACCTCCCACCATGGTGCCAGGTTTGGCATGGTTTTCTTCATTTCAGTTTTTGAAGAATGCCACTAAACCTGTGGTTTGCAGATGCACAGATGGCAGTCATAGCTGGCAGCTAGGAAATTTCTGCTGCAGGCCGATTCCCATGGCTAGAAATAAATCATTTGCAAAACATAATTGCCTGTAGGGCCTAGAAATAGCCGGTAACACCCTTCCAATACAAAACTGTTTGTTACAACCAAGCAAAAGCGAGGCTAAAACAACAATGCAACTGTGGCTAGTTAATATTAGAAGAGAGAACAGGGAATAGGACAGGAAGCCAATCTGGACTGGGAAAAATAGCACTGCTATAGCAGCAGCTGTTTGCTTTGCAGCCTGCGTTTCACTACCCAAAGGAGTCCCAAAGTGGCTTATAAGCACCTTTCCCTTCCACTCCCCACAACAGTGGGGTCGAGAGAGCTCTAGGAGAACTGCTCTGTGAGAACCTAGAACTGTAGCTGGCCCAGGGTCACCCAGCTGGTTGCATGTGGAGGTGCGGGAATCAGACCCAGTTCTCCAGATTACAGGCTCTTAACCACTACATCACGCTGGCTTTTTGACTTCCCTGCCTTTCCCTGGACATTAACTCCATCAGGAGAGATTGGAATAGACAGCTGCCAATCAGAGCTGGACTGAGGGACAGCAGCCCAGGATTGGGAAGATGAAGCAAGGGCTGGTTCGACGAAGAAGGGAGCATCCAGAAGAATGAGTGGAGTAGACTGTGGACAAACAGCTCCTGGATGCTTTGCAGCCCTGGTTTAAAAAATTAAAACACGTCATCTGTAATGTTTGGTCTTATTCCGCTTGATCTACGCCCACGTGAATACAAAGTTGAGTTAGACAAAGAGAGCATTTCAAAATAGGGCAGCGGTTTTAAATACGGATGAAATATCGGTACATTTCAACCTTTCTGTATTTCTCCACCCACATTCCCCATTATCTCTGCCCCCCTCCTCCTGTAGGTATCCTTCATTCAAAACCTCGTGTTTTGCGTGGAAAGAGCATACCGCGTCCCGGATTTTGGCGTGTGGGAAAGAGGAAGCAAGTATAACAATGGCAGCACTGAACTGCATTCAAGGTAGTTTGGGGGAAATGTTGCTTTTTGGTTCTTTGCCCGCCTTTCAGAGGGAAGACTGTATGTGAACTTTTAAGAAAGGCCAAAACCGTTTCCACAGCATAACATTTGTAAGCCACTTTGGAGTAGGATGGGGTGGGAAGCCATGGGTTGGATGTATCTAGAGGCTGCCAGTTAGAGGCTTGTAAGGAGTCACAAAGGACGGAAATTTGGAAATCTTAACTCCCCCCCCCCCAAAAAAAGAAAAAGAACAAAAAAAGCCCTTGGATAAACTCTCAAGAGATTGATCAGTTAATTTACCAACCCTTCTTCTAAACTGACATTCAACTGTTCTCTGTTTTTCTCTGGAGGGTTTCAGTCCTCCCCAGTCCCTTCTCCCACTTCGGGAAGTAAACAAAGTTGTCTTATTCTCCATGCTTGGGAATATCTAAAATAAATAAAATAAAAATAAATAAAATATGTGCAGATTCTAGCTGGGGGGTGGCCTGATTTGGCTGCTTTCATTGTCCACGTGGGAGCCCTGCCGTGGAGAATGGACCGACTACCATAGCATTAATCATAGAATCATAGAGTTGGAAGGGGCCATACAGGCCATCTAGTCCAACCCCCTGCTCAACGCAGGATTAGCCCAAAGCATCCTAAAGCATCCAAGAAAAGTGTGTATCCAACCTTTGCTTGAAGACTGACAGTGAGGGGGAGCTCACCACCTCCTTAAGCAGCCTATTCCACTGCTGAACTAGAATCACAGAATCATAGAGTTGGAAGGGGCCATAGTGGCCATCTAGTCCAACCCCCTGCTCAACGCAGGATTAGCCCTAAGCATCCTAAAGCAAAGGCCATTAAAGGCCATTTCACATGTTGCTGAATCCCGTCTCGGTTCATATAGCCGCTTTAGATTTGAATGCAATAATTTGTGTGTTCTTGGACATAATAGGGATGCATTGTGTAAAGAATATATCCTACCTTGTTAATGCCCACCTCTGAAATGACAGATCACTCCTTCTGCCCTACCATGCCGGAGTGAGCGTCCTGAAGCCACTCTTGCTTCCTATCCAGTGATCATTTTAAATGTCAAGTGAATGACCCCCATAGTGTTTAACTATAACTCTGAAGCTCAGCCCATACTCTTCAATTCCAGGCGTGTTCAAACAGGTGTACCTTATGGTTCATGTCGCTGAATCATTACAGGCTCCTAGATAATATAAAACATCCACGGTCCATCTGCTCTCCGTGTTAAAAATACCAATATTCTTTGTAACTGTGTTCTTTTTTTATTACCCGTGCCCTTTTGAAATAAAATTCTGAAATTATACGTTACCTCTGTATGTGCTCCATTAGTGGTGAAGTCAGTAGAACTGCGGCCTTTTAAAGATGACAACGGCAATAATTTCCCTGCGAAAATAGCTTCCAAAATACTGGAGACTGAAAGAGAAGTCACAATGACAGTTATATATAAAATTTTGCCGTATTGGTTTGGTGCGTTTATGTCAGCGTGCAGCAACATTAAGAGAGTCAGGTGGGTGCTTGTGTCTGCAATTCTAGGTATTTTGTAACTCCCAGCAATGAAAATGAAATACTTGTATTAAGTTTCGCTGTTCCCTTCCATTGCTTCGGGACGTGTTAAAATTACAGGGGTAACGTTAAGTCGGGATTTTACACTGTTTCCTTACATCTTAAACGATAACTTTAAAAAACTTGTCAGCCTGTAGTCCTTCCATTGGAGTTCAGTGGATATCACCGGGGAATGTGATAAACCAGGTGTTTCTGCTGTGGACACTAGACGGTGGGCTTGCGTGGCACAAGCCAAGTGCGGGAAATTCAGACAGGGCAGAAGAAGAGGGGAAAAGATATGACAGTCTGCTCAGGGACCTTCAGGACATTCTTGCTAGCATGAAAAAAACAAAGAAAAGTCAAGAATCAGCAGCTCAATCAGGTGGAACACCAGCATGAATAGCACATAGCAAAATGAAATTATTATTATCATTTGCAGCACGTTCTTGCCAACATTTCCAGATTTTGTATTTTGTGGTGCTGAAGAAAGATGATCATGGAGAAGTTTGTGTTTGATATATCCAAGGCCTGTCTTATGGCTTAAGTGCCACTCAGCGCTTAACACACACTCAGGGCGGCTGCCCAGCCCCTGAGTGCCTCCTCCTCCAACCGGCTTTCCTGTCTGTCCAGCAGCCAGCCAATCACCTTCCACCCCCCACCTCTGACCACCCCTCCTCCTTCCACTTCCCTCTGAGGCTCGGAGGCTGCAGATCCCTGCCGTGTGAGAGCTGCCCCTGCCGGTGAATTCACTAACAGCTGCCTACAGCCTTTCCAGGTTCTGGGGGAGGGGGAGGCCAACCACAGAGTTCTTCTACCCTACCCCAATCTAGCGCCTAGTTATATAATAAAGTGACAAGAAACTTGAGAAGATTGACTTTTATTGTACAGCCACATACCAGTTCTTTTCTTCGTTGCCCCACTTGGAGATTGGCAACCCTACCAGCAAGCTAAAGTCTCCTGCGGTCGGTCCAGTATTTGAGCTTCTTGACCCAAACCGATAACCGTAGAAATAGCTGGAGAGAGGCTTCTTAGAATTGGTAAGAGGCGGGACTTAGGGAGGCTGCTCAGAACAATGGGCTGAGATTGGTCCAATCTTTGTTGGGCTGCGCCTTTGTTCTTGCACTGGCCAATCGAGGCAAGTTCCTTGACATCTAGCTCAGCTGAAAGATGCTCGGGCCGCACAACTCAGTCAGGTGGACTAGGGCAAGCACTCCGTGGAGCGTTCTCATCCTGGTGCAGGAAAGGACCTTTCTATGATTGTAAAGTACCATCCGTGAGCCAATAAAACTGTGCTGTGAAATCCATTCAGAGCGGTTACAACCAGTGACTGTGATCATTAAGCAGCCTGGTCTATAGCTGCAATGGGGATGCTGTTTGCAGGTCTGTCCCTATGAAAGGCTTTGTTTGGAACTCCCCCTGCATAGTATTCCTCGCACACGCCGTGGCTTTCGCTGCTGAATTATCAGTCGAGTCTTCAGTCTTCCCACTAACTTTTCGCTAAAGCAAGCTTTGTCACGTCTTTTCAGAATGCGCCGCTTCCCTCCCATGTGTTCAGGCTCCTGAAATATTCATTTGTCCTGTAACCATTTTGATCAAGCTGTTTCCAAGCATCTGCCGAATACCTCTGCAAAAACATATTTTGACGTCTCCCATCTGTGTTGCTCGTAATGGGGGTGTTTCTGAGACTCGGCGCCTTCAGACTCCCAGTCTTAAAAGGCGCCGGAATCTTGAACTTGTTCTCCTTTGTTCTGTGGCTGATCTATTGCTGTCATGCTGTCTGTCCCTATTAGGGATATTTTGTTTGTTCATTTGCCTGGCTGGCTTTTATAATGCGACTTTCAGTCCCTAACACCTCTGTGTGATTTCTTTTTTGATGCTTTTCAGCAACGCTCCCAGAGATGCACGGTTTGCAAACACAGGGAGGTTTGTAAATTGAATATCGAAGGTGTTTCTGAGCATTTCTGAAGCAGGATCCGCATTTTGCTAGCTGGGTGTGTTTTTGTGTGCGCGTGCTTCTTTGTACAGGGCCTTCTAATCGAAAATGCCTCCCTCTTTCTAGTCTCTTGTGGTTACTTTCACTCACTTAATTAGTTCTGGCTAGAAGCCATCAATGCCCTAAATGAATGAAGAGTTCGACGTTTCAGTTTCCTGTGAGCGATGAACTGCTGGGCTGGATGAACAGCTAGGTTGGGAGGCAGCTTGAAGAATTATTGCTGTCTTGAAGTGAAGAGTGATCTCCATTCTGAAGCTATCATTCACTGCAATTTTGAAGAATTCAACTCGCTTCCAAAGTGCTCTCGGCTTAGATCGGGTTTGTCATGGATATCTAGAGGTAATAGGCTTCTGACCGTGTCTTAAGACCAGGGGTAGTCAAACTGCGGCCCTCCAGATGTCCATGGACTACAATCTCCATGAGCCCCTGCCAGCGAATGCTGGCAGGGGCTCATGAGAATTGTAGTCCATGGACATCTGGAGGGCCGCAGTTTGACTACCCCTGCTTAAGACTGAGCGGAAAGAAGAATGTTTGGGAAATGTCTGGGTTTCATCTGGCCCTTAAAGCTTAGGATTAGGCACACGGGCGTCCAGAAAGAATTTTAAGAGCCGAGGCCCCACCACCATTAAGTCCTCTGGTTTGCAACCCACCTTTTGTCCAATGTGGTGATGCCACACGCTGCAGAAGATCTCAGCTGATAACAGGTACAAAATAGACACAGTTTACTGGTGGAGCATCTTCTCTGTTATGTCTTACCCCTATGAAGGCATCAATCAAATGTCAGCTTTTGGAAGGCTTTTCTGTAGACATACTGGCAGTGATGGGCATCGAAAGGGGTTCAGTTTGAGGCTTCAACCTGCCCCCGAACTGATCCCAAAAGACCCCACCTGAAGCAAGCCAGTCCAGGCGTTTGGTTTCCCTTTCTTCCTGCCCTGGTCAGCTGCTGCTGGGAGAAAGAGCACAGAGAACACCCTGGAAGGGACTTCCCTTCCACCTTTCCTCCAGCCACAGCTAGCCAGGACCAGGAGAAAAGAGGGAATGCCCAGGTATGCCACTTAGAAGGGGCGGGGGGAGCGAAACCAAGCTATTTAAACCAACAGCTTTGTGGGTCCATTAGTTACCTGTTAACATTTAAATGACTGGCAGCCATGCATTAATTTTGCTTCCCCCCGCTTTAAAGGGGAGAGTGAAACTGAGGGGTTAATGATGGACCGCTAGCCATTTAAACCTAAGAACTGACCCCAGGACCCCACACCACTCAGCTGTCAGGTTTAAATGTCTGGCCCCGAACAGCTGAACTGAACTGGCCACAAGTCTGATAAATGTTCATGGTCTATAAACTCCAAACCAACCCAAGTTTGGCCCACATTTCAGTTCATGATCTGGTTCATGCCCATCCCTACATACTGGCTTCTGTTAATATTGGCACATCGGTGGTGTAACAAACCAAAGAAGATTCCAGCTGGATCGGACCAGTGGTCTATCAAGGCTAGTGGTGCATGTAGTAGGTACCCTGGGAGGCCCCAAAATGACACAGAAGCCATGACTCTCCCCTGATGGGTTTCAGATATTTACTGGCTCTATATGGAGGACCCTTTTACTCACCATAGCAAGTAGCCATTGATGGACATATCCTCCCTAAATCTTTCTTTTGGTCGGCTAATCCTGTTTCTCAGAAACCTGTTCATTGACGCTGCTTCAAAAAGGAGTTTCTCCCATTAACAGCTAATCCAATTACCCAATAGATGGGTTTATCACGCCTTTTGCATTGATCTGTCTACCTGTAATTCGCGTAGAAAATGTTGTTTTCATGAAGGTGCTATGCCTCTGTCTTCTTAATCTGCTTGTGTTTAAAATTCCCATCTCTGCTTAGATTTCCGGGTCACTTTGGATAACTGGGCTAAATCACGGCACTGTGCCGACTGTTTACATGGCCATTATCTATCATGGTGCTAAACCATCTTCTTCTGGAAGGGCACAGCCAGTCTAGGAAACAATAGATTCGGAGGTGGTTTGCCATTGCCTGCCCCTGTGTCATGACCCTAATGTTCCTTGGACGTCTTCCATCCAAACGTTAGCCAGGGTCAACCCTGCTTAGTTTCCGAGATCTGACAAGATGAGTCTGGCTTGTGCTCTTCAGGTCAGGGCATTAAGACTTATTATCAGGAAAGTGTAGAAAGCCTTTATTTTGTTAGCAGGGATGGCTTTTGTCATTTTTAGAATCCTTCTGCTTTTCCCCATTCTGTTACAATAAATATGCTTTCACTTCCTGGTAATAATTGTGTAGGGATGCCAGACGCCAGGTGGGACCTGGGGATCTCCTAGAATTACAGCTGGTTTTCGGACTACAGAGACCAGTTCTCCCGGAGAAAATGAAGAATAGAATCATAGAAGGGGCCATATAGGCCATCTAGTCCAACCCCCTGCTCAACGCAGGATCAGCCCTAAGCATCCTAAAGCATCCAAGAAAAGTGTGTATCCAACTTTTGCTTGAAGACTGCCAGTGAGGGGGAGCTTTGGATCCTTTGGAGGGTGAACTTTATGGCACTGTACCTCACTGAGATACCCGTCCTCCCCAGGCTCCATCTCCAAATCTCCAGGAGTTCCCCAACCATGATCTGGTAACCTTGCTCCCCATCCTCCGCCAGTAGCCAGGTGGATCCTGGAAAACCGAATTGCACGCCTATGATTTCCACAGGACGCTCACCCCACACACCTGTGTTTTCGTTCATCCTTGCACAGTTGAACTCAGATGACACCGAAATTCTGTGCTTATTTTTATGAGAGGGTTGATCCAGCGTCTTCGGAGATCTCCGAGTAGTAAGGCATCAGCGGCAAACATGGAACCTTTATGTGTCAGGGAGACAGATTGAGGGGGCGAAAAGACCGGGAGGGGAAAAACGCAACTCCTCCTTCGCTTCTCTGCAGGAGCCTTCTGTCAATTTTTGGAATGCAGGCTTCTTGCTCTGTCAAGCGCCATGTATATCGATAGTACTTGCTAACATTTTTTTAATAAAATGTACATGGTGTCAGATTCCCATGTGTTGATGTTAACATGAAATTAAATGAAAAAGTACCAGTCCTTGCCAATTAAGATCTTCGGGGGAAAAAACGGCGTGTTTCAAAAAAAATACCCTGGTGCCCTCTCAGCGCCAAATGTCCAAACGCAAAGCGATTCCATACATATATATGGATTATATATACAAATAGATGGCAGGTGACCTTTAAAGATAATCTGTGGGAAATAATAAAATAAGTCTACCGTAGAATAATTTTTATCCTCAGTTATTTTTTTTTAAAGATTCTCTCAGCAAGAAGTAATCTGATGTACAAGTCAGTCTTCAGGGAAGCGGAATTTTATTTCCAGAGTTAAAAGCGTAACGTGCAATTCCCCCCCCCCACCCCCTTTCTTCTTTATTTTTCAGTTCTGTCGGGTTAGCGAAAGCCGCCCTAGAAGCAATTAATGGATTCAACCTCTTTGGCAATCAGGTAGTAAAAATATTTAAGTATTTGTTCATTCTCCATTTTTAATTAACTGCTTGTTCTTCAGTAAATTGCTTTCATGGCAGATCAAAGGAGGTCTAATATCCGTGTGGTGAAGCCTGTTCCGTCTTGTCTTTTTCTTACTTTTCTTTTTCTGGTGAAGGCAGGATAGCAAATTAGTTCTTGCTACTTTGGGGTCAGGATTCATAACCTGTCAAGATCAATTTTTTCCTCCTTTTATTAGGTATAATAATGTTTCCTTCCAGTCATTTATTTTACCCTTGTTTTAACAGTGAAGGCGTGGCCAAACTGTGGCTCTCCAGGTACCCATGGACTACATTCCCATGAGCCCCTGCCAGCATGTGCTGGCAGGGGCTCATGGAAATTGTAGTCCATGGACATCTGGAGAGCCACAGTTTGGCCACCTGGGTCTAGAATTTTCCTTTGTTTTCTCCCAGTCTCTTTGACCGACATTAAACTGTACCCATTGCTTATATGAACAGCCTCCTGACCTTTTCTGTTGTCAGTCCCTTACATTCTCATTAGGTTTGCTGTTTTTTTTTTAAGGGGTTTGTTCCAGTTTCCCTAGGGTTGCCAACCTTCAAGTGGGGCTTATTAATTTTTTTACTTAATTTGTACCCTGCCTGCCACAGTGTCTCAGCGTGGACGAGCTCCCTTTTGCAGGCGCTGCGGAATTGTGGGAGTTCAAGCAGGGCCCCTGGACCGGAACACTTTGGTACCCTGCCTAGCCTGCTAAGCCACACACTTTCCCTGCCCGCTCCTCTTGATCCCATATATCCATCTCATTTTGTCTCTGAGAAGCTCTGGAAGCAGAACCCCTTCCCCATCACATCGGTCACTTCTCTTCCCTTGCAAAATCACCCAGAAGTTTAAACATAGCTTCTCCTACCCAATTTTTTTTTTTTTGGTTTAAAATTGTTACTCAAAAGCAATGTGTTGACAACGCGTTACCCCTGTTGAAGCCTGGTGTGAAAACATCACTGGTTTTATTAAAAGCACAGGAATAGAAAGCCAGATGCGGTGGGAAGACAGCCCAGACGGTTCACAGAAACACAGAGCTAGGAATAAGTTGCGTTTTTAAGAGCTCGATCCTTTAAAAGATTCAGAATGGCAAATGCCGTTTTGTGTGAAAAGCTGGTCATCTTCCTTTGAGGCTAGTGAGGACACTGTCAAGAGGACCAGGCCAGCAGGTGGAACAGCACAAGATCTGAGTTCACCCGTGAGGTTGAAGGCACTCTACTGGGGTTGGGCGCTTCGGCTGCTATGGCAATCGCGGAAGCCAAAGGTGACCAGTGGTGCAGAGGGGAGGGGCAGCACTGCCACTCCAGTAGGCGCCCGCCCGCAGGCACATCTGCTAGTGTGCCAGTGCCACCCCTCTGCAGCACTGGACGCCTCGGGTCGCCATGATTACTGAAGCGGCCGAAGCGCCCAAACCTAGATTCTACTAACCTTTTAGCTGAGATTCTCACGGTGAGCAAAGGGCAAACTGTACAACACCAGAGTTGCGGGAGGTTTCATCTTTTAATTTAACCAATGTCTTAATCGGGGGGATTTGGAAACGTATGCCTTTGCAAGGAACCTCCCGTTGCCCTTGAAATGCCAGCGCATGGCTTCTTTGCAGTCTTGAGGTTTCTGCTCTAAAGGGCAGGACTTTGGAGGACATGTCGTAGTGTGTTTTTGCCTGTGTCTAGTTCATCCTTGACAAGACACTAAGACGCACGTTTGTTTTTCAACAACTCCCCTCTCGTTCTAAGCCACTCTCCTTGTAGAAGGGCAGGGCGTAAGTGTGAGTTAACAAATGAGCAGGAGAATTTCAGTGGGAGTCCCAAGAACTGGGTCTAGTTGAGGTGACGAGGGATGAAGGTTTAGGGCTACTAGGCAAATTACCAATCAGTAAGGCTTGGGGTCCAGATGGCACATACCTGAGGGTTCTTAAGGAACTCAGATGTGAAATTGTTGATCTCCTAACAAGTGTATGTAAATTGTTGCTAAGATCAGCTGTTATATCAGAAGCCTGGAGAGTCCCAAATGTCACACACATTTCTTAAAAAGGTCTGGGGGGGAGGGGATCAGAGAATTATAGGTCAGTTCTCGCTATGCATCCAGGCATTTCAGAGTTCCTTTCCGGGGGGGGGGGGGAGGCACTCATTAAATTCATTCCCTCCCCCCTCGAGAATCCAGTGGACCTTAGCTAATGTAGAAGGTGTTGGCAGAAGTTCCTGTTCATCTGTTTTATTTCACCAGCAGCATGTAGGATTACCTTCCTGATGCTGTCATTATGTATTGTACACACTGGAGTGCGTTTGATGAAAAAGCAACAGTCCCGTTGATAGCTTAGGAAATGCATTAAAGATATTAACAAAGAGGCTGTTTTCATCTGCTTATTTGTACCTTCGCCTAATCCTGTTATCTGCTACACTGTCCATTAAGCTATGGAAGTTCCTTAGGAGGTACAAGTGTCACCGTCTCTGTAGGCCTTCTGGTGTATGGGTGGGTGGGGGGTCCTTTTTTGTTTGTTTATAGTTGCACAATGGTTTATATGATTTTCTTGATGATTTTGCTTTCCTGTGTTTACTGCAAGCCACCTTGTGAGTCTTTAGACAGAAGTATATGTAATAAATGCCAATTTATTTATTTATTTATTTATTTATTACATTTCTATACCACCCTCCCCGGAGGCTCAGGGCAATTTACATACAGTGTAGGGATATTACAGTGTAAATTCATAATATAACATCAGAACAACGAAAACCATGACAGAAGGCAACAAGAATTACAACATTTCATAATCGCAGCATTAACCACATAAACATCTAACCCTGATCCCGTAGTATGCAATATGATACAATGGCATACCTTGGCATATACGAAAAATAAAATGGAGTAGGAAAAAATAAATATCAATTATTGCCAAATACCATACATCAACAAGTAGACAGAATAAATCTTAAGAAATTCCTCCAATTAAGATATGTAAGGTAAGAGTGATGTATAATCAAGGGCTCAGGCAATATATCAGAATCTTTCTTCCGTAAACAGCTAAAAATTTCACTACATGCTCTGTTAATTTGGGGATCTTATTGGCTAATAAATACTGTGTCACATCTAGAATAATAGAATCATAGAGTTGGAAGGGGCCATACAGGCCATCTAGTCCAACCCCCTGCTCAACGCAGGATCAGCCCTAAGCATCCTAAAGCATCCTAATCTACAGTTAGATCCTTTTGGGCTTACAAAGTGAGTCAGTTCAGGTGTGGCCACTGTTTGCAGAACAGTGGGCAATTTAATAACATGTGTGTCATGGTTTCTGGTCCACCAAATTAGTAAATATCACGTGATGCCTGAGAGAAGGTATATGTGGTCACCAGAGATCATGGCCATCCTGTCTCCCCAGCATGGGCACTTGCTTCAAAACAACGGAAAATGCCTCCGTTGCATTTCTGAAAGCCTGTCTGCCAACTGAGAGGGATCATCTACAAATCGTGGCCTTATGCTAGTGATTGACATTAGACTTGCATTGCAGTTTTCATGCAAGTTCTTGTGCAGTTCCTCAGACATGTCACATCTCCAGTTCTGCTGGAACTCAATTACGTGGTGAGCTGATATGAATTCATCCAGTTGTCGTGCTCACCACTGAAGTTTTTGGCCCTCGAAGCAGATAGCCATCATCGCAAACCCTGTATCTTCTAGCTTGGTGTGATCCATTAATATTAACTGAATTAATATTATCCACCCGAATTCTCCCTGGGAGCTAAAGTGACTAAACTGAGGCTATCGTCCTTTGATCCCAAAAACGAGAAGCCAAGACTCACGGGAAAGGACGATAATGCCAGGAAAGGTTGAAGGCAGTAGGAAAAGAGGAAGGACCCAACTTGAGATAGATTGATTCATCCAAGGAAGCCACAGCCTTCAGTTTGCAAGACCTGCGCAAGGCTGTTAACGATTCATCAGCTTGCCAGAAGTTGGACGTGACTTGATGACCCATAACACACACAATAGGACATGCATTTGTCCTGGAAATGTCGTCCCTTGTTTGAAATGACTGGTTTATAGTTGCAGATTATAAATCGTAATCTCCTAGGAATCCTTTACCAGTATTTAATACTCTGGGCCTTTCTGTACCTATCCTCCATAGCGTGAATTGTGCCGTTCCCTTTACAGGGCTGCTCCTGGTCTGTCATATTTGTAGATCTGGATGCCCACAATCGGAATAGGCAGACTTTTTGTTCGTTGCTTCCCCGAGAATCCCGATCTCACGTAAGTAACATTTTTTATGAAATTGAGCTGAACAGGATAGGGAGGGGGATTAACTTGAATATAGTTCTTTGCTGTATTGCAGTTTTAATATCCTGTTTAATAAAGGGTCTGAAGTTGTTGTTTAGGGAGCAATTAGAATTTGTTCTTTAAATATTATTGCACAGGAGAGACCGTTCTAGAAGCTGATTATTATGATAGACGTGTCTTCAATAACTGTGGACAGGATGAATTCCTGTTTTAAAGCAGGACTGGACAACAGTGCGTTTTCCTCCCCTGAGCGATAAGTGGTACGATAGCTACTTCTTCAAAGTGTGCCTTAAGGCAGTGTCTCTATACCATTGGTGAGACACAGGAGACGCAATACCTCCTTAAAATGTTCTTGCACCAGGTTACAACCAGTCACCCTGGAGGGCAAAATAACAGGACCAGAGAAGCCAGGGCCTTTCCCATTGAATTATGGATTGGAGCCATTGAATTAGAATAGATCCATACTGAACTGGAAATTTCCATTGACTGCCCTTTCCTACTGAAGACCCCCATCCCCTGAGTCCCATTGTCTTTCAAGAGCAGCTTTCGGAGATCTGTGGGCTGCTGCTGGAGGGGAGTGGCCATACATTTTCATTTTGCTGTTGGAAAATTTATTTGGCTCCAACCCATGGTATGTGGGGCACCAGGTACATAGAGGTTAACATATAAGTAAGCATTCTAGTTCCTTGCTGCACCGTTTGCACCGTTCTTTCCCTCCCTCGTTCTCCCAATACTCAGACTCACCTTTCCTTCCCGTCCTGTAGAACACTGATGCCGCTCTCCTGCCCTGCATTAGCTATCCTTCCTTTGCTGTGGATGACGACGCTTTGTACAGCCAAACGATTGACAAGGTGGTTCGAAAGCTAAAAGGGAAATACGGGTTCAAGCGATTTTTGAGGGACGGCTATAGAACTGCACTGGAGGACAAAAATCGCCATTACTATAAACCTGCAGAGATTAAGGTAATGTAGCCGTTAACGTGATATCAGAAGGGATGAATCGGTGTGCGCATAAAGGTTCCAGTACATATCCCCTTGCAGAGTTTGTTTCTTATTTATCGAAATTTGTGTGGTGCAATTACTGGATAAAGAGGTTCCAGTTTGCCCACTCGGCATAGTTTTTTATGCAGCTAATTGCTGTGACTCCAAATGTCAAATTCTAATTTCTAATTACCTGTATCATACCAGTGCGGTCGCGCACGCTTGAACCTAGCATATTCCAGGCCTTCCGATGTAATTTCGACAGAAAATGACAAGTAGCACGTTTGTAGACTTGGCCCAAAGTCCCTTATCCTTGATCAGATTGTTTTATTGATCTTTCCCAATTCCCTGCTGTCCAGGCCAGACAACAAGCATTCAGGTTTGGCAGAGGAAATCTTGTCCCCCGCCCCCTCTAAATAGCTTATGAAAGGAAGCTGTTGAATTGTGCATGAGATGACTTAGCACAGGTTCGGCGGTATGACAGCATAAATGCACATTAATCTTTTTGCAGCATTGCTTACCAGCTTCTGGTTCAGGTCAAGGAGTTTCACTCGGTCACTGAGTTCCTTGAAGCAATATCATTCTGTAACTCTTCAATTTGCAGAGTCTTTTGCTTCTTGCTAATGCCAAGGGACTAAAGCAGGGATCACTAGCGTGGAACCCATGACGCTGTTAAATCTATGGGTTCAGAGGTGGACACAGACACTGGAAGTGATTGGAGCTCTTTATGGTGACCCAAGCATGGGACAAGAAAAACTGAATGGAACCGACCCCCCCCCCCTGAAAACCCCAACTGGCATACATGCACAGACAATAGCATCTTTTCTGCGGTGCCTGCTATTCGTCAGTTTCACTTTAAACCGACTTGATCCTGCAGACGGATCTATCCGCGCATTGGGTAATTGCAGCACAGACTTATGATCCTGCCTCAGGTAAAACGCCAGGTCAGGTTGGGTGTGAAAAGTCCAGCTAGATGTTTAAGCGATGATTATACTTTAGAATCCAGACTGTTTAGTCAGATCTGTTGTTAGAAACTCAGCTTGAAGCACGTCAAACCGGTCAGTCCTAGAGGAGATCAGCCCTGACCGCTCCTTAGAAGGCCAGATCCTGAAGATGAAACTCAAATACTTTGGCCACCTCATGAGAAGGAAGGACTCCCTGGAGAAGAGCCTAATGCTGGGAGCGATTGAGAGCAAAAGAAGAAGGGGACGACAGAGAATGAGGTGGCTGGAGGGAGTCACTGAAACAGTCGGTGCGAGCTTAAATGGACTCCGGGGAATGGTAGAGGACAGGAAGGCCTTGGAGGATCATTGTCCATGGGGTCACGATGGGTCGGACGCGACTTCGCAACTAACAACAGTAACAAATTCTGTTCTACCACAAAAGCTTCTCAAATAGAGGCAGCGTCCTTGTAGAAAAATAAGAGTGGGGAAAGAAAAAGAGCAAATCATCTGAACAGTTAGCTTTGGCACTTCCTGGTAATCTATTTTAGCGAAGCAGGCTTTGGATGTGCAGGCCTCGGAAGATGCACTGTCAGCACTTTTCCTCCTGATTGATTCGTGTAGAGGTAAATGCGCTTACATTTCAGGGGCGATGTACAGTTTGTTTCCCACAACAAATGGCCGCGTTATTTATCATTTTATTTAATTTCACAGCTGACTACAAACAAGGGTCTATTAATAACAAAAATCTCTATGCGCATCAGAGTATTAATGCTTGCCATTAAAGTCGCTCTGAATAGAATTCCCATTTTTCCTCCTAACGCTTTTATTTTTGACTTTTTAAAATTTAAAGGCGAATTTTCTTGTAAAGGAAAACAAAAAAAACCCAACCATCCAAAATGCATAAACTTCTGCTGCGACATTTTTACAGTCCCGCAAATCTTTATGTGCCGTGACGAGTCATCTTTTTCGCTTTAAAATAAGTTGTTTACACTTGAAAGAATAATTTGTTCACATGTTTTTTCTTGGAAAGAGCCTCTTGTGGCGCAGAGTGGTAAGGCAGCAGACATGCAGTCTGAAAGCTTTGCCCATGAGGTTGGGAGTTCGATCCCAGCAGCCGGCTCAAGGTTGACTCAGCCTTCCATCCTTCCGAGGTCGGTAAAATGAGTACCCAGCTTGCTGGGGGGTAAACGGTAATGACTGGGGAAGGCACTGGCAAACCACCCCGTATTGAGTCTGCCATGAAAACGCTGGAGGGTGTCACCCCAAGGGTCAGACATGACCCGGTGCTTGCACAGGGGATACCTTTACCTTTACCTTTTTTATCTTGGAAGATGTGATAAGGTATTTGAAGGCGTGAGATGGCTGCGTGCTTCTAATTCCTCTTTTTTAAAATTCTAGCTCTTTGACGGCATTGAATGTGAATTTCCTCTCTTTTTCATTTTCATGATGATTGATGGTAAGTGTGACTTTTCTTTCCTCGGGGAATGGGGAACGGAGCAATAAAACGTTTCTTTTGGCAGTGTAGAAAGGAAGGCTCTGGTGTAGCTATGCCAAGGTTTTCAGTGGCAACTCTGCCTCCTACGTCAAATGAGCAGAATGAACTAATATTTCTTTGATGCACTGCTGAGAAGAGAATCCTTAGACATATTCGCTGTTCCGAAATTTTCAGGATCCTGTTCTTAATGTCATTCTTGGCGTTCAGAATGTACGCTGTAGCTGGCAGGCGAAACTTCACTTAGTTCACCCAGTTGGACGGGAGACCCAGCGTGAATTTCCTGGTTTCCTAGCTGAGAGAGCTTCTCTGTTAATTTCCGTACAGCAGGCTTTCTCAATCAGAGTTTTGTGGGACCCTGGAGTTTCTGGATGGCCCTGGAAGGGTTTCCTGATTGGGTGGGAGTTAATTGATTTTTTATATATATATTTTAATTGGTTAAACATTTATCAGGTGATATTGACCATATATGATCATGTCGACCTAGCACTCCTCCCAAAATACCCAATGATGGGCCTGGAGGGGTTGGGAATGTACACAGCTAGACTTTGATTGCACCACTTCTGGGGTTTCTGGAAGCCTGGCGAATGTTTCAGGGGTTTCTCAAAGGTAAAAAAGTTTAGAAAGGCTGCCCTCGAGGCACCCAGTATTATTGGCAGGCCATGTGCATAAGCATTCCAGCCGTGCTATTTCATCAGCATACCTCTAGATCACAGCAAGATTAGATCTGAAATTGGCTAACATGAATGCGTTTTAACATCTGCTCCTGGACCTGTTTGTGCTGTTGTACTGTTAATTTTTCAAGCCATCTCTGCTAGCATTCATCACCTCCATTTTGGATAGTGAATTCCAATGGAGGAGGGGAAATGAGATACCTCTTGAAAACCCTTGCAGATCCCCCATCTTCTAAACCTCTGCCACGTCTGCCTTTGCAAGCCTTAACCGCTTACAATTATATGATGATAAAACTGGCAAGCAAGTTCTTCCTGAAATTTGATTTCTCTCTGAGCACTTGATGTTTTTTGTTGTTCCATGTATCTTGCGGGGCAAGCTCTCAAGCACTTCTCCCTTCATCTCAAATGCTAAGAGATGAGAAAATGTTCATATAATTCTTCATTTGGAGTTCTTACAGCAAAAAACAAAACAAAACAAAAGGATATACTTCATTCTCTTCTCTGCATTGATGAGGAGAATACAGGCTTCAGAGCTGTTTAAACAGGCACAGCCCTTCCCTTCCCATCCCTTAAATCAGGGGTAGTCAAACTATTCCCATGAGCTCATGGGAATTGTAGTCCATGGACATCTGGAGGGCCGCAGTTTGACTACCCCTGAAGTAGATGCTCTACCACTCCGCCAAGCCTCCCCTGATCCATAGGGCAGACCTCTGCCTTTGACCCTGGAGAGCCACTGACAGCCAGAGTAGACAGTACTGAACTTGATGGGCAGCTTAGAAAGCAGCTTATTAGCCGTGGTAGCTAAATGAGATTTCATGTTCAGAGGCAGTCCAGCTCTGGAAGCTACATGTGATGGGCCCGCCTTTCACCATTGAGAAACCCCTAGAACATTCTCCAGGCTTTGAGAAACCCCAGAAGTGAGGCAGTCGTGCAGAATATGGGAAGCATAGCTATGTACATACCCACCCAGGGCCTCTCCCCATCCCCTCCAGGCTCATCATTGGCCATTTTGGGGGTAGGTGGGTCAACATGATAATATATGGGCATATCAACCAAAAAGGTTTAACCAATTTAAAAAAAAACATAAAGAAAATTAATTCACTCCCACCCATTTGGGAAACCCTTCCAGGGTTGTCAAGAAACCCCAGGGTTTCATGAGACCCTGGTTGAGAAAGCCTCTTGTAGACAAAGAATGGGGAATGATAACGTCTCTGTACAACCCCACCCTCCCATTCATATTTGACGGTATCTGGCTGCTCATTGTTAGAACCAGAATACTGGGCTGAAGGGGCCCATTGAATCTGATCTTGCAAAACCCTGACGATGTGCAGTTGTGGAGAGACAGAGACAAATTCTGCAGCGCGGTAAATGCGAGCAAGAATGATTCTCTCCATAAACTGCATGCTACGGAGAGGAATGATTTTCGGTTTGCAGCCTCAGCCCTAAAGGAAAATGTGTACAGAAGAACCGTCGAAGAGTCATAAGACGGAGAAGACAAAATGGAACAGCCAGAAAGTGTGAATTGTTGCAAATGTCATAAAAGGAAAGCCACGCTGATCAAAGCACACAACCCTGTGATCATCGGAGCAGCCTGCTGGGAGTCCATTTGTCATTGCATAGACCCCTGCCTCCCAGGAGAATTATTGTCAGCCCCAAAGTACACGAAAGGAAAGGAGATCAAAGCAGCGCAGTAGAAACCGGCTTCACAGATCTTCAGAGTAGCGGGGCAGAAAAACAGCACCCGGTGCAAGCAGATCCTTGCAGATTTCTGCAAACTGTATCAGCATTGGGGAAAGGGACTCTTTGCTTTTGCTTGTGGTTAAAAACACCTGAAATTATGTTGGTATTTTCACATTTATTTTGTATTTAGGTAATGCAGGTATACCCCAGCTTTCACCTCAGTGGGAGCCCAAAGTGGTCTGCATCCTTTTCCTTTCCTTTATTTTATCCTCACAACACCCCTGTGAGGTAGGTTAGGCTGAGAGAGTGCGACTGGCCCGAGGACACCCAGCAACTTTCCGAGTGGGGATTTGAACCTGGATCTTTCGGATCCTAAACTGACTCTCTTAACCACCAAGCCAGACCATACCAGTGGGGTGCAGATTGTCGGACTGGGCTCTGGGAAATGCAGGTTCCAATCCCGATCCCGTCAAGGAAGTTTGGGCCAGGCACGCACTCTGGGCCTAACCTACCACACAGGGTTGTTGTTACGAGGATAAAATGGAGGGGGAATGCTGTTGCAAGCCACTCTGGGTTCTGTCTGGGGAGAAAAGCAGGGTATAAATACCTAAAGAAATAAACCCAAGTATGCCTGTGGAAGAAAGAAGTGGTTTGTTTTTTAAATGAAATGTTTACTTCGTTGCATTTTAGGAGTTTTTAGAGGCAACACCGAGCAAGTCAAAGAGTATCAGCAGCTCCTGGATCCTTTGCTGCAGCAGTCCCCAGAAGGTGGGTATAGATTCACTGGAGGATTTCTATGGATACTAGGAAGTTCCGTTCCAGAGAACATTTTAAGCCGTAGCGGGGTGGGGGTGGGCAGTGCGGGATCATGTGCCATGGACAGAAATCTATTGCACCTATAGAGATTACCAGTGGATCTAAGCCCCCAATCGGGACTTCTCCAAAAAGGAGGTGGGTAACTGAAACAAGTGACTCCCAAGACATGGATTTATATGTTCTTGGAAGATCAGAGCTCCAAGGCTAAATGGGAACATAAAACTTAATTCATCTCCCCAGTAAAATACAGCTCATCAAAAAATGAAGTTCATTATCTGGTGAAGGAGCGGCTGAGAGGTTAAATGTTAGCTTTGCATGGGAACCAGCACCCTTCTCTCTGCAGTCCTGCTACATAAAGCCAGACTTTCCCATGGTTAGATGAGCAGCCTTATAACTGCTCATTACAGCCCGTTGATCTGATAGATCTGGGTTTAAATGTGGGAAGGTCGTGTTGCTTGCCCGTTTCCGGTTGCTCCCGTGGTTTCTCTCTGCCTTCCCTTTGCTCGCCTGTTCTGCTGGCCGGTTCTGCCATGACTTTTCACAGTCAGAATAGTTCAGCAGTGGAATAGGCTGCCTAAGGAGGTGGTGAGCTCCCCCTCACTGGCAGTCTTCAAGCAAAGGCTGGATACACACTTTTCTTGGGTGCTTTAGGATGCTTTGGGCTGATCCTGCCTTGAGCAGGGGGTTGGACTAGATGGCCTGTATGGCCCCTTCCAACTCTAAGATTCTATGATTCTAAACCGGGAAGGTAGCCTGAAGCTGTCCGAGTTCTCTTTTGAAGGCACTTGGCCTATTTGTTCAGTAATCTTTGCAACCCACAGAAAAGCAGTACTCATCTTCCCCGAGCTTCAAAGGCTGTTGAAATAATAGCAATAGTGTTGCTGAGCTCCAGGTGGAGGTAAGTTCCAGGTGGTCTGTGTGGCATTATACCCTGCTGAGATTCCTCCCCTCCCCAGGCTCTGTCCTCTCCCCAGGCTCCACCCTCAGATTGCCAGGTATATCCCTATTTAGAACTGGCAACTCTAAACAGCAATCTGGGAAAGAGATTTGATACAGCACTACCTTACTTGTTTTGAGCTTTCCCGGGCTGGTTGTCTTGGTCTTAATCTTCTGGACCGCTTGGATAACAGGATTGCCAGTTTCAGATTGGGAAATACCTGGTGATTTTTAGGGCGGAGCCTGAGGAGGGTAGTTTGTTGGGGAGGGAAGGGAAGGGACTTCGGCGGGATGCAATGCATTGAGTCCATCTTCCAAAGCAGCCATTTTCTGCAGGCCTGGAAATCAATCATGATCCCTGGAGATCTGTAGCCACCACCTCGAGGTTGACAACCTTATTGGAAAAGCATTGCTTGATTAGTTACAATGGTTTCCATTGTTATGACCTATTCACTGTTTTAGATTGATAAGGCGTAGATTCCTTTTCAAACTTTCTTTTTCACGCAGTGTTCTCGGTGTAGTGGTTAGGAGCGTGGACTTCTAATCTGGCAAGCTAGGTTTGATTCCCCGCTCCTCCTCCACTGGGTGACCTTGAGCTCGCCACAGGACTGATAAAGCTGTTCTGACTGAGCAGGAATATCAGGACTCTTTCAGTCTCACCTTCCTCACAGGATGTCTGTTGTGGGGAGGGGAAAGGGAAGTTGATTATAAGCCCCTTTGAGACTCCTTCGGGTAGAGAAAAGTGGCATATAAGAACCAGCTCTTCTTCTGAATCAGCCAGCTTCCATTCTGTTGAAATGACCATTGCTTTGCCTGCCCCTCATTCCCATGTATTAATAAATTGATAAACCATGAGTTCCTCATCTGTTTTGTCGATTTCATTAACCCATTATATCAACACACCCGAAAAGTGAACCACATTGGCAGCTAACTCTTCCTTAATCTTATTTCTGGATATTTCCAAGCAATTACAGAAGATTAATAAAAGACAGTGTTTCCTCGCAGGCTTTTATGTTAGCTCGTCTTTGACATTTTAAATCCGTGCAGCCATTCTGTATAATATAATGGGAGATTTACCATGTAATGAAAAAATGTTTGCTTATCCTGTTATAGCCAGAACCTGTGTCGAAGGTGTGCTTAACTTTTGGTGGTGAATTTAATATTTATATTGCATTAAACATAATATCTTAAACCACTTTTTAAAAAAAAACCTGTCAAAATGCAATGAACTCTTGAAATCCATGAAGTTTCATTCTAAGTTCTTTTAAGACACAAGATAGTGTCTTTGACTGCCCTGCTTTCTGTTTAGTATGCAAGCTCTCAGTTTTTCATCTTTTAATAATGTTTCCAGCTTGGTGCAGAGATCCAGCTTGGTGTAGTGGTTAGGAGTGCAGACTTCTAATCTGGTAAGCCGGGTTTGATTCCCCGCTACTCCACATGACGCGTGCTGTAACCGGTTACCTTGGGCTTGCCACAGCACTGATAAAGCTGTTCTGACTGAGCAGGAATATCAGGGCTCTGTCAGCCTCACCCACCTCACAGGGTGTCTGTTGTGGGGAGAGGAAAGGGAAGGAGAATGTAAGCCACTTTGAGACTCCTTCGGGTAGAAAAGCGGCATATAAGAACCAACTCTTCTTCAGTAATATCAGGGCTCTCTCAGCCTCACCTCCCTCACAGGGTGTCTATTGTGGGGAGAGGAAGGAAAGGTGAATGGAAGCCACTTTGAGACTCCTTTGGGTAGAGAAAAGCAGCATATATGAACCAACTCTTCTTCTTCAGCAATATCAGGGCTCTCTCAGCCTCACCTCCTTACAGGGTGTCTGTTGTGGGGAGAGAAAAAGTGGCATATAAGAACCACTTCTTCTATTTTCATAATGCCATGCATAGCTTTGACCTTGTCTTCTGAAACCCCACAGGCTACCCTGTCGTGCCTAAGTATTACTACGTGCCAGCAGACTTTGTTGAACTGGAAAAGAAGAATCCCGGCAGCCAGAAACGATTTCCAAGCAACCACGGGCGGGATGGGAAATTCTTTCTGTGGGGGCAATCCCTTTACATCATTGCAAAACTTCTCGGTAAGTGGAAAGGAAGTGGTGGGAAAGCAGGTTTGGAAGAGGCATGTTCTCATTCCATGCCTCAGATATCAAACTATCAGGCATCAGCGGCCTCCTCAAGACTCATCCACCATTATAAATGTTGCAGGACGTGTGAAAAAGCAACCCGTCGTGTCTGGATTTCAGTGGGGGCTAGTTCTGGTGGGTTCTCAAGTGATTATCTCCAGCATGTATGAAATGAAGGGGGATGAAATGAAGGTAGTGATGTCAACTCAGTTTGGGAAATTCCTGGAGATTTGAGGTGTGGAGCCCTGAAGGGTGAGGTGTGGACAGGGGAGGGACACCAGCAAGGCATAATGTCTTAGAGTCACCTATTATCTCCTCTGTGTCTTGCTCTGGTCTGATTTTTAAAGGCGGTGTCCTGCGGTTGATCTTAACACCTGTCATCTTGTTTAAACCATTGCTTGCCATCCTTCTTATCCTTATTATCCGTGATAAATGCTTTTAGCTGAACAGATGAAGTGATTAATTGGCGGCGGTTTGCTTTCCAGTCGACGGCTTAGTAAGCGCCAAAGATATCGACCCAGTGAAGCGTTACATCCCTCCCCAAGATCAACGCAACGTCAGCATGAGATACTCGAATCAGGTAGGAGCGCCTTTGATCCAAGTGGCTTTTTTGTTAGTCAGCGTTGGGAAATGGGCACTCATGAAGCGGCCTGTTTGCATCAGACCGTGGGTCCATCATCCTGACCTGGACGGCCTAGGCAAGCTCCGTCTCAGCAGATCTTGGAAGCTAAGCAGGGTCGGCCCTGGTTAGAATTTGGATGGGAGACCAACAAGGAAGGCTAGGATCGTCATGCAGAGGTGGCCAATGGCAAAGCATCTCTGAATGTCTCTTGGTTTGAAACCCCCACAGCGTTGCCATAAGTCAACTGAGATTTGACGGCACTTTACACAAACATGCACATGTTAGTCCATCAAGGTTCGTATTCTCTGTTGTGGCAGGCTGGTTGGCATTGGCTCTCCAAGGACTCATAACACATGCCGACCCGGTCTTATTTTTATTTTAAACTGGAGATGCCGGGGATTGAACCCGAGTCCTTCTGCTTGCAAAGCCACCTCCCGTATTAAGATGCTGTCGTTGAGAGTGCTTACGCACACATAACATGTTGGAGCAGTAAAAGGACTTCAGGAGTCTATGCAGCTGTATGTTCCATAGAGGTGAAAGGGTCTACTGTTGCCCATTGATGTTTTTGCTGTCGGAATAGATGTCCTGGGCTCAAGAGATGACTCAAGAGATGGAAGGAGCATCTTAGAGGTTACTCATTTTATTAATTGGCGTGTTACATAAAAACGCACCTCATCATAAAGCAGATCTAAAGTAGGTTGAGATGGGGGGGTCAGGTGTGCTAAGTGAGCTCATTCCCCAACTCAATAAAGCACCATTCAGACGTCAATCTTGAGTGGGTTGTAAATGATGCCAGCCACAACTCTTCAGCTGTCGTATCTTTTATACTGTGTTAAGCCATCCCGAGCCGAGGAGGGCAATAATTGCAGGTAATAAGTGGGAGAATGAGCTGACGGAATGGTCTCCTTGAACTTCGCGTCCCATTCCATTTACAGCTCTGAGTGAGCCCGTGTTGCTGTTGTGGCTTGGGGAAAAAAATTAAATCCAGATGCCTCTGCAGTGTATTTCTACTTTTTGATTTGGCTTGTAGGCAAGACCTCAGGAAACCTTTCCATGAAATGGAGACCTCTTCTCTCCCTCCCTCTCCCTCCTAGCAAGGCCTGCTGGATGGAGACAGACACCTTTTTATCCCCCCCCCCCTTACCCCCTTCCACTGTGAAAGTGTCACTTTTTGGTAGAGTGGCTGATCTTAAGGTTGTGGCTGGAGATCTCCAGGATACATAAATCACTCATCCATCCATCCATCCCACTTTTCCTGATTTGGAAGATTGACTGCATGGCTTTATACCCTATGAATGTCCCTTCCATTCCATAATGCCACTTTCACAGGCTCCGCCCTCAGACCTCCTGATGTTTTATTGTAAACCGTTGTGAGACTATGGTAAGCGGTGGTATATAAATTCAATAATTAACAAATAGATAGATAGATAGATAGATAGATAGATAGATAGATAGATAGATAGATAGATAGATAGATAGATAGATAGATAGATAGATAGATAGATAGATAGATAGATAGATAGATAGATAGATAGATAGATAGATAGATAGATAGATAGATAGATAGATAGATAGATAGATAAAATATTTCCAACTTGGATCTGGCAACCCTACAGTTTGTTGTGAACTGTGAAGTTTCTTACAATTCTCTACGGGTCTCCTATTTTTATAGTTGTTGGGGTTGTCAGGTAGGGAAACTAAGGCAGCTACAGTTCAGGAAATGCACACAACATATATGTTGTTTTTCATTTTGTGCTTCTTAATTTAAAAAAAATTAAATGGATGATGTTTTTTCTTTATCATAGCACCTCAGGGGCTGGTTTCTTGCATACGCTTCAACCTACAATACATTGAGACTTGCTTATGAGTAAACATTGATAGGCTTGTTGGATCTTTTGCAAAGCTTTATGTTTTGGATTTACTGAATGTTTGCTGATATCCATTTATCTCATTTAATCAATTGATATGCGCTCGATATACGGCCGAACCCTACCAGCTGCTTCGGTCTTGTGTTTGCCCCAAAAACGGAGTCACAGAATGGAACACAAAACATTTTGCTTTACTGTGCCTTCTGGAACCGAAAGCCACTGCGGTCTCCAAGGTGCTTTGTTGCTTTTCCCCCGACTGAACATATCAAATTAAACCATCTCACTTTGTTCCTAAGCAAACGAAGAAATCCATTTAGTCATCGCAACGTCTTTGGTAATATATGGGCCCGTGGAAGCAAAATCAATTCAGATTTAGCACTTTAGAAAAAAAGGAAAGCAATCCCAATCATTAATGGAATTCGTTGAAGTTATTCTCATTAGTAATAAAACAACTTAATCCATCTCAACCTTCATTGCATCGCAGATTGCCACTACAAAAGTCAATTGCTAGTAAGTGGCACCTTTTATAGACAGTTCTCTTGGAGCCAGATCTATTAAAAGATAAGTTATTCCCCAGTAACTGGAATTCCAGCTCTAAGGTCTTGAGTCAAGAAACTGCTGAGGTGTGTGTCACACGGTGCCATGCCGCAGGGCCAGATTTTCCTATAGGCTAACTAGGCTTCAGCCTAGGGCCTCAAGATCAAGAGGGGCCTATATTCCACATTTTTTATAAAGGTTAGTACCAATCACAACATGTTTCATTTAACGTATTGATATATATCACAGTAATGATGTATTTTATTATCTCTCATGTAATTTACAAACTTAAAAAGGGGAAGTGAAAGGGCCACATAAGTGGAATAGCCTAGGGCCTCTTTTCATGTAAATCCGGCCCTGCACGCACGGTTCCATGGATTGCATGCTAGCACTGGTTGCAGTCACCATATGTTGCCTGTGTCTTGAAAAGGTTAGGTTTGATTTAATGGCCAGGCCATGGTTTTGACCCGTCGTGCTTGGGCTGATGAGCTCGCTCTTCTGTCGCTTCCCCTGCGTGTGCTGTCAGCCACACAGTCATTTTCTGGCCACCAGATCTGCAAAACAGTTTGCAAGTAATTGAGATTTTTGACTGGGGGGCAGACTTAAACTTGTACAAATTCAACAGGAAGGGCGGGTGGGAACGGCAGCACTCAACAGAGGGAGTGCGCATCATGTTCTCGATGCTTGTACTGGTACCGATAACTTGGGTTGTTGCTCCTTCAACCAGCACCATGGACAGGAAGCGTCACTAAAATGAATGGGGTTTAGCGGTCCGACAAGCTGTCCCTATTATCAGACGTTTTGTGCCCCTTATCACCCCCATCCAGGCCCATCATTGGCCATTGGGGGGGGGGGTGGAGGTCAACATGACTATATATGGTCATATCACCCAATAAACGTTTGACAAATTTAAATGATATATCAAAATTAATTAAATCCCACCCTTTTGGAAAACCCTTCCAGGGCCATCAAGAAACCCCATGGTTTCATGAAACCCCAGTTGAGAAAGCCTGATATAGCTGCTTGGAATCCTCATTGAGAGACAGGTTGGGGTCTAGACAAATTAATTAAATTTTAAAAACAACACGAGGTTCTGCTTTCCTCATTCCCCAGTTTAGGTTGCCTTTTGTATATGTGTCTTTTAGCAGAAACCCATTCAGGTTGAGCTAAGATGTGGGTGGCTGGATCTGTTGTGCAGCATATCCACTGGGAGTGTGTTTTGATATAATATCACAGTCAAGGAAATGCAACACGACGGCCGCTGATTTGTTTCTTCCATATTGTGTCATAAAATATCTTTATTTCTTTTCAGTAATAAACCGCAGCGCATTGCAAATCCAATAAATAAGACATAAAAAGTTCATTCCTTTCCCTCCGCAACAGTTTTGCCAGGCATCTTTTAAAGTACATTTATGTTTAACCTTGCTTTACAACCTGTGTGTTAAGCCGCCGTCTCTTTGTAGTACCCTGTGCCGCAAAAGATCGCTCTGACTAGCTGGAGAAACAAAGATGACGGATGTTTTTGCATGCTAGGATTTGTCACGTCCCCCCAAAGGTTGGTTGGTGGATGTAAGTTGTGGTAGAATCCTAGACTCATAGAATAATAGAGTTGGCAGGGACCTCCTGGGTCATCTAGTCCAACCCCCGCACTATGCAGAACACTCCCAGTCCTATCACTCATCCACCATAACCTGCCACCCCCTTGAACCTTCACAGAATCAGCTTGTCAGATGGCTATCCAGCCTCTGTTTAAAAACTTCCAAAGATGGAGAACCCGCCACCTGCCGAGGAAGCCTGTTCCACTGAGGAACCGCCCTGACTGTCAGGAACTTCTTCCGGAGGTTTAGAATTTCTTTTGCATTAATTTCCTCCCATTGGTTCTGGTCTGTCCCTTCAGGGCAAGGGAGAACAATTCTGCTCCATCCTCTACATGATCTGAAGTAGTTCCCACAGTATTTTAGGCCTGAAGTTAATGATCACAGCCTTGCGATGGTTGCGGCTGAGCCAGAGTTCTCTTCGCTTCCCCTAGGTTGGGCACGCAAAATCTTGCGTCAGATTGGCAGGTCGCTTCTCTGGGCACGGTTTCAGATGAGCCTTTCTCATGCCAAATATGCTAATTCCCTCCAGCCGTGTTAATATAAAGCACATTGCATGCACGTGATTGAGTGGCGTTGAAGTCATGCACGTCACGTCAGCTGTTGCTTTCGATGGCTGAGCCCAAATGCTGCGTGATGATGCACTTGTGTGTGCGCATCCCTGTATGTTTCGGGCCAGCGCAAGTGGATTATGGATGGCAGGTTCATCCTAGAATCAACCCTGATTCAAATTTTGTTGAGCATCCAATCAATCGCAGATTTACCTCTTGACCCACCCTGAGCCTCCGGGGAAGGGCGGGATATAAATATATAAATAAATAAATCCAGTCTGCTTTTTCAATTATTCTGTGTGAATCTTAGTTCCATAAAAGGCATCTTAGTTCCATAAAAGGCAGGACCTTGGACTGAATACCACTCTTTTCCAATGCACAGTTCCCAGGTTGCCTTGGAATGTGATGCAGCAGCTGAAGGGTATAAAATGCACAGAGATTTGTAGCATAGATCAGTGTATGGACTGTGAGTGCACCAGCCTGGCAAGGTTTTAATTAGGCCAGAACCCCGCAGAAAACAAGGCTTACCCGGGTTCTATAGCCCATGCATGAGCTCCTTAACCTGGTGCTACATTCCCTTTCAGCGACCTCCATTGCTCCTGCTGGATGGAGGCAGATCCCTTTGGGCTCATAGGTTCAGGTCCAGGGCAGGCACTGAGTTAGTCACGCAACGATTGTGACATAAGACAGACTCCTAACAGTAACACAGGGAGGGTCTGTGGCTCAGGGGTACAGCATCCATTACATTGATGTATCTTTGGTATATTTCCCTGCACTTTAAAACTGGTGGAAAATTTGCTGGAGATACAGCGATGTAAAATTGAAGCAACCACAAGAGGGAGGAAAATAGGTGCAGAGAAGGGGGGGGGAATGGGGCACACAAGGGATGAAAATGAGAACGCCAAAGAGGCCACTGAAAGACCTTCACATGAAACCTTGGAGAGCAAGTGCCATTCAAGTACACAAGACTACACTGGCTTTGATGGACCAGTGGCCTGAGTCAGTCTAAGGCAGGGGTGGCCAAATTGTGGCGCTCCAGATATCCATGGACTATAATTCCCACGAGCCCCGGCCAACACTGTCAGAGGCTCATGCGAATTGTTGTCTATAGACTTTAGGAGAGCCACAGTTTGGCCACGTCTGGTCTAAGGCAGCTTCATGTGTTCCATTGAGCCTCACTGCTGCCCATTTTTAGCGTGTGTGTTGTTTTTAAAACGTGCTCGTTTTGGTTTACACTGAGTCATGTTTTAGAAGCTCAGCCCTGTGTTTAAAGGTTTAAAGAACATTTAGTGGCGCTAAAACGACCAGGATTTACAAGTGAAGTCTAATGAGCACAAATTATGCTTGTATGGGAAATTGAACATACAATCAGACCAAACCCGCTCGCCTCAAAGGAGTTCTTTTTAAGCATTGAGAACACGCTGTGGACAAAACTGGCTTTTAAGAGTCTTTAGCTAGGAGTGGTGGTCTTTCTCCCGAGGATTTGCGCCTTTATGCATGTTTGCATTATGTTATACACAAAAATATAGCCTAGCCGAGCGATTTATGAAAAGATTGCCTGTAAACGCCGTATTATCAAGAGGAAATGCATTAGCCGTTATTACGGCGGAGGCTAAAGCTCTAAAGCCTGCGGAAGTTGTTGTTGTGTCGTGACAGGTGCTTTGTGTGTGTTTAAAGCTCTTGCTGATGCTTCTAGAGAACACTCCGGAACAGAAGCATGGTAATCCAGGACTCACTGTGCACACGTATCAGAATCGTAGGCTTTTCCCTTTCTTAACATTGTCTTATGCGCTGCCTGAAATAAATAAATTACGCTCATGTCTCACTGTTGACCAATTCACTTGGAATCCTAGAATTGGAAGGGATCCTCCGAGCCATCCAGTCCAACCCCCTGCTCAGTGTGGGATCAGCCTCGAGCAGGCGTTCTCAACCAGGGTTTTGTAAAACCCCGGGGTTTCTTGACGGCGCTAGATATGTGGCAGTTAATTAATTTTTAATATATATTTAAATGTGTCAACGTTTATAGAGTGATATGACCATATTTGGTCATCTTGTCCACCACCCCCCTCCAAAAAATAGCCCATGATGGGCCTGGAAGGGGAGGGGCCCTGGATGGGCATGTACAGAGCTCTGCTTCCCAACCATATTCTGCACGATCGTGCCACTTCTGGGGTTTCCTGAAGCCTGGACTAGCCATGTGGGCCTGCTGTTAACAACAAGAAGAGCATACATTAAAATTAGAACAGTCTAACACAGCTGTGAACAATCCCATCCCTCACCCACATCAAAGTCCCCTTTTTCAATTCATATTTTCTCAAGGTTGGTGCTAAGATCTTCCTTGCCCTGGGCTCAACCAAACGCCTGGCAGAAGAGCCCCATCTTGCAGGCCCTGTGGAACTGCATTAGCTCCATCAGGGCCTTTAACTCTTCTGGGAGCTCTTTCCACCAGGTAGGCCCTGGCCCTGATCAAGGCCAGGCATGCAGGTTTCCTTGAAGAGTGCTGGATTCCAACCTCCTTTGGCCTATGATCCTTGAGTCCTTACTAGGGTTGTGGCTGCCTCAGCGATCACCACAGCCCAAAGTGATGCGTAGGAGGCCAGCGGCACGGAGAGGAGGGGCGATGGCCGCTGGTTGGCACACCACAGCCACCCCTCCTCTCCGTGCTGCACCCTGGCCTGCTAGGCACCACTTCAGGCTGCAGTAATCGCCAGGGTGGCCGAACCGAGCTGAAGTGCACACCCCTAGTCCCTGCCTTGTAATTGCCAAACCAGCTGAGGTTAGTTTATTCTCAGTAAAGCCATTGGCTGTTCTGGGAGGTGGTGGGTCCTCTGGAAATGTTTAAACAAGAGGCTAGATAGCCATCTGACGAAGAGGCTGATTCTGAGAAGGTTCAAGGGGGTGGCAGGTTACAGTAGATGAGCGATAGAGTTGGGAGTGTCCTGCATAGTGCAGGGGGTTGGGCTAGATGACCCATGAGGTCCCTTCCAACTCCATGATTCTATGATTCTTCCTCTCAGCCGTTTTTGTGCGCTCTCCTTTATCTCTGCAGGCGCAGTTTCCACTGGCTTAAGTATCCTTAATCCAGTTTTTAAAAATAATGTCATTAACTTGCCTTATTTACATTCCCAGCTGCCAAATCTAGATACCTGGTGAGGGGGAGTTGTGTGTGTGCAGGGAGGCTTGCTGTTTCCACTCCCCCCCCCCCCTGAAGAGTTTACTTCCTGTTGCCTGTTGTGCTGTAAACAAAGAGCAACATCCACATTTCACGTGCCAAACTCCAGTCACTGACAATACCCCCCCCCCCGTCTCTTCCGACTGCCTTCTCTTCAAGCTGGTGCTCTGAAATAAAAATGACTGAAGCATCGAGTCACCTAGAGAAGAGATTGCAGCCCCTTGTTGATAAAGCACTTCGTCAGGGGTGGCAAGCCATGAAATCTCGCTCACCGGCAAAAATGATTTAAACGAGAAATAAAAGGATCTGCTGTTTGTTGCAGGGCAGAAGCCCAGCCTGGATTTTAACCTCATAATACTCAATATTTGTGGATTAATTTCTGGGCGCCTCAATGCCTTTTCTCTTATGTCTTCATTCATAAAGATAAAAGCCAAATACTGAGCAAAGCTACATGTCTCTGCAGGAATGAATAGAAGGACGAGCCCCCTCCAGTTTTCTTCCCATTTGCGAAGATTCCCCCCCCCCTCCCCGGTGTTTCAGCTTGAATAACGTTTCTCTTCAGCCCTTTTCTTGAATAGTATGTACAGGAGAGAGAAATGCAATTCAAAAAGTCTACATATTTAATAATGCTCCCGCGTTCCTCTCTTCTGCCATCGATCTCTTGCTAGGATTCTGTGCCGTTGTTTCTTGGGCAGATTAGGCCGGTCCAGGGGAATGCCCAAAGTTCTACAATAAAGTCTGTTTTCAAACGACACTTTGAAAACCAGCAGTCTTGGTGTCCTACCAGGCAGATCAAAACGGAACCTTATGAATAGCAGCAGGAACTGGCCCATGCAGAAGTCCATTGGCTTTTGTAATTTTTTTTCTTCTCCCAACTGCACTCCGAGCTGTTTTGTCTGAGAAGCACGAACTTGGCACAGTCAAACACCGGAGCCGCCTGACTGGAATATAATCACCCGCAGGGCAGGTAGACGTGGGCTTCTGCATTCTGTTCTTGCATTCACGTCTCGCCTGCTGAAGCTAAGCCTTAGCTGGAGGGAGTCATTCACCCAGACCCGAGACCGCGCTGAGTCAGGCTGGCTACTCCTTTACTGTCAAAAAGCCCCAGGCCTTCAGGGAGGAGCTCAAGAGAGCCAGTGGGCTGTAGTGGCCAAAGAGTGGCAGCCTCTCATATGCAGAACCAGGTTTGATTCCTCATTCCTCCTTGACATGCAGCCGGCTGGGTGACCTTGAGCCGGTCTCAGTTCTCTTTGAGCTCTCTCAGCCCCACCTAGCTCACAGAGTTAGAGACACATGAGGTCTGCTGGATGACCTCGGGCCAGTCACATTTCTCTCAGAACTCTCTCAGCCCCCACCTACGTCACAGTGTGTCGGTTGTGAGGAGAGGAAGGGAAGGTGATTGTAAGCCCCTTCGAGACACACGAGGCCTGCTGGGTGAACTTGGGCCAGTCACAGTTCTCTCAAGGCTCTCTCAGCCCCACCTACTTCCCAGGATGTCTGTTGTGAGGAGAGGAAAGGAAGGCCATTGTAAGACACTTTGAGGCTCCTTCAGGTAGTGAGAAGCAGGCTTAAAAAATAGCTCTTTTTCAGAAGCCAATTAAAAAAAACAACAGGATTATCTGTTTAATTTCTTCTTGGGATACTCTGACCAGAGCTAAACTGGCCAGCGCTTTTGAGGGGCTGGCAGCCCATGCTGGTGTGTTTTGGGGTGGGGTGGGGAGCTCTTAGCCACTCAGTTCTGTGGGAGAACAGCTAATTCAAGCCCAATAGCACTTTACAGACCAGCAAGATTTTCAGGATGCAAACTTCAAAGAGTCACGTGCACTTCACTGGAGATGTGTCATAGAATCAGCTGACCTCAAGTTGAGGTGCAGAGAAAATGTAGCCTTGGAAGGGAAGGGGCCCTATGGAGTCCAGGAAGCCCCCACCTCACAGCAATTTGTCTGAGCTTCATTAGGAAAGCCTCACACTTTTAAAAACACCACAGATTTATGATAATTGTGCAAAGGGCTTCTTGCATTCCAGCCCACAATGACAGGAGCCTGATTTTCTCTTGATGGATGGTACTTAAGCATGCAGAACAAGATGGACTGCAAACACTCCTGCTTTCCTACGTGTTTTTCTTTTATAAGCTCGGGGAAGTCTGCTTGAAGAGGCCCTGTTGCCCTGGCAGTCGCTAAATGTAGGATCCAGATTTTGCCCATGATCAAGAGCAGCCTCTGGGTTGGCTCCAGCACAGGATCCAACCCCTCCTCTTAGCACACAGTGTACGATGTGCAGTTTGAAGAAGAAGAGTTGGTTTACATGCCCTGCCTTTCACTGCCCGAAGGAGTCTCAAAGCGGCTTACGATCGCCTTCCCTTTCCTCTCCCCACAATAGACACCCTGTGAGGGAGGTGGGGTTGAGAGAGGATTGCTCAGTCAGAACAGTACTCTCAGGACTGTGGCTCTTCAGAGATCCACAGACTACAATTCCCATGAGCCTCTGCCTTCATGGTGCTGGCACGGGCTCATGGGAATTGTGGTTCATTGAGATCTGGGGAGCCACCATTTGGCAACCCTTGGTCTAGAGCAGGGGTAGACAAACTGCGGCCCTCCAGATGTCCATGGACTACAATTCCCACGAGCCCCTGCCAGCGAATGCTGGCAGGGGCTCATGGGAATTGTAGTCCACGAACATCTGGAGGGCCGCAGTTTGACTACCCCTGGTCTAGAGGAAGCATGGGGTTGAACTGAAGAGTAATAGGACCATGGGGTATAGTGCTTAACTGCCCAGGAGGAAGAACAAAAGGACTTTTCCCTGGAGAAATCCAGTTGTAGCACAAGGGAAAGGCTACCTTTGACCTTTTTAGTACATGTCTGGGATAAGAGGGGAACATAGATAAATTATGGCTCCTAGCCTGCTGAGCCCTGTCAGCTCTCGGAATTTGCAGCTCAGGGCCTCATGTGCTCTCTGATGCGGATACAGCTCCTTGAGGCAGGCAAGAGCCCCATTCATTCTATGGAGGGGAGCACATCGGTGTACTCATGGGGATGGGCTCCTGCTGCTGACCTGACCAGGTGAGGCCCCCTCGGGGAGGCTTGTTCGCATTGCCGAACCTGTGCCATTTATCAAAATAATATCGCGGTGCTCCGAGAGCTGCACATCCGTCAATAACACCGCGCCGCTGGACACATTTAAAGTGGGGGATTTTATTTATTTATTTATTTTTGCAATGCAAAAGCTGTTCTAATAAATCAAGCGTCGTTGATCTCTTTCCTTCCCTATGCTGCCAGGTAGTAAAAAAAAAGGGAAGGCGCCTGTCCTTAACTTCCCAGGATTGCATCATTCAAAAGTGTATCGACAACACAGCTCCTTAGGTGGCATGGAGATTTATGTGTTTAACTTCCCCGGTGCTCCATTTCCCTGTCTGCACCGTCAAATTGATTAGTAGACAATAAAAGTTCGAGGGAAAGCAGCAATGCAGCCAGACGCCGAGAGTCATATTAATGAATGGCTTAAGCATTGTTCCTGTTGTCCTTATTTCTGGTTGCATCTAACAAACAAGCATCAGTTTCCTCAAATGTAAAGCTTTATTTTAAAAAATCAACACGTCTTTTATGTTTTAAGGGTCCTCTGGAAAACGACTTGGTGGTCCACGTTGCGTTGATTGCCGAAAGTCAACGGTAAGCTATTCGTATCAATAACGCCTCTGCTCTTGAATGCAAATGTCTTGTATTTAAGCTGAGAATGTCAAGATGTGTAGCTTGGGTCTAACTTGATGGTCCTGCTTGCTGTGGCTTCAAAATGGTACAAGATGGGGATAGGCAGCCTCCAGCATACTGGCTGAACATGGCATGCCAACTGTTTTGCTTGGGATGCAGGACTGGTTCTCTACCCGAGGAACCAAGGCGAGCCTCTGGAGCTAGGTTTCCTGCCCTTGCGTGTTGTGCAGAAGAGCACTTTCCCCATGCTATGCACCATGGTCAAATTCAAGCCTTTGTCTTATCTTTGGCTCCCATTTAGGTCCAGAACTCCAGAATTGACCTCGAGGCCTCTTAATCAAGGCCCAGGTTCTGATGCAGTAGCCCATGGCCCCCAGCTTGGCCATGAAAGTCTTCAGGAGTTAAATCCTTCCAAGAACGTCTGGGGGAGAAACGCACACTGCAAAGACTACCGTTGCAATCTTTGTTCTCCCTTTCTCAGTCCTTCTCAGTAGTTCACTTGAAAGGCTCGGTGCGGATAACACAAATGATTACACGTTTCGTGCCTGTTTAAAAGCAGGTCCAGGCTTTGCTGCATGGAAATCCCCTCAATGTTTGGTTTTTCCAAACAGTTTACAGGTTTTCTTGAACACGTACGGAATCCAAACGCAGACTCCCCAGCAGGTGGAACCCATCCAGATATGGGCACAACAGGAGCTCGTGAAGGTAGGATAATCCTGCTGCCCTTCTGGTGATCTTCTTCCTTTCAGGCAAACCAGTTTTTATGTTTAGACTAGGGATAAAGCCCGTTGCATTCAGGAATATAATGGGTGTTAGATTGGGGGGTGGGTGGCTTCCTAATTGTGTTTTTGTTGGGCTTTGCTGCTCCTTCTACAAGTAGGACTTGAAGCCGTCCTCAAAATACCACCTTTGCCTTTGCCGTTCGCCCTCCTTTTCCAAGCCGCTCCATCATTTCCCAGCGGGAAGGGAGAGTGTTCTTTTCCTAGCTCTTCTGCAGCAACATGACCTTTCCTTTCTGAAAAGGTCACTCCGCTGCAGAACCATTGACCAACCCTCCCCGCAGTCGATTTGGCTCAGAAAGCAGCAGATGGATTGTCTTGGCTAGCGCTCTAAGAGTTAATGTGTTCAATGAGGCTCTCTTGTATGTGCAAAAAAGTATGAGCCGTGAGATAGAGAGATTGAGGGGAGTGTTCCAGATCATTTCCCACCTCCTGTTCACATTCGCTTGTCATCTCTCTTCTCAAACGCCATAAATATCCTCGTTTGGCCCAGAGGAGTTTCTCATCACCGTGATACCTGAGATGCAAGCTTTGTAATTCTGGCTCCTCAACCACTCAACTCTTGCAACTTCCCATTCCCACCTGTTGTTTGATGATTGAATTTAAGCAGAGCTTCCGTCCCTTGGAATTTATGCACCCCCCTGTTTTGCAGGCTTATTTCCACCTGGGGATCAACGACAAGCTGGGCCTGTCGGGAAGACCCGACCGACCGATTGGCTGCCTTGGGACGTCAAAGGTGAACTTGCAAGGAATCACTGATCCGCATGTTTTATACTTAGTGTAAATATTGGAGGAGGATTGGATTACTGTGCAAACACGGAGAGCCATTTCATAGCTTATGAGTTTTTATTTTTTTTTAAGTTTCAAATGCTTTGTTCAAATGCACCGCAGATAAGTTATTTCAATAACTCCACAGCTCAGTGGCTTTCATGCATATGATGAAGCTGGGTTTTTCTCCCCTAAGAAAATTCATGCAATGGTAAATGTGCTGTTTTTTTAAGTTGCCACAGGCATATTTTCGTTTGCTTTTTCAGAGTATGACCAATTAAATTAGTGCTTATTCGTGACTGGCTTGCTCATGGCCAGAGTGCTTTACTCTGTATACTCGCGTATAAGCCTAGTTTTTCAGCACTTTTGTTCACACTGAAAAAGCCCTCTTCGGCTTATACACGGGTATATACGGTAATTGAAATAAAAGTCTGCTCCAGTCAGCCAGTCGTTGCTCTGGCAGCTTGTAGGACATCAACGGTTCGACTGTTTCCTTTTGCCTTCACCTCTTCCTCTTCTTAATCACTTCATCCAAACTATTCTTTTGGTTTCTGTGAGTGAAAAGCGGGGTACAAAAACCAACCGCTATTCATCCTCTTGACTTTTTTGTGTTTGTTGGGGGGGGGGGAGGCTGGATGGGAGAGCCTGTGATGATGGAGCATTTCCCACCCTCTGCTTATACACAACTCAATAAATTTGCCCAGATTTTGTAGTAAAATTAGGTGGGTCGGCTTATATGCGGGTCGGCTTATATGCGAGTATATACGGTATTTGTAACTGGCTTATTCCTGGCCATAGTGCTTCTTTATGACTGGCTTGTTCATGGCCAGAGCAGCATAGAGGTTAGAAGGTCAAACTTTGAATCCCCACTCTGCTGTGGGAGCTTGCTGGGTGGCCTTGGGCCAGCCATGCCCTCGCAACCTAACCATGCAGAGTTGTTTGGAGGATAAAATTGTGAAGGGGGCCCTATTGAGGAGAAAAGTAATGTGTGCACGTGATATATCGATTCCGTTTGGATTTCATTGTAAAATGGAACAAAGACTTTCCTTCTCTGCAAGAGCAAGTTTGATCATTGGTGAAAGAAATGGATTTCTCTTCCCGTATCTTTCTGTAGATTTATCGAATCCTGGGCAAGACAGTTGTCTGCTACCCAATAATCTTTGACCTGAGTGATTTCTACATGTCCCAGGATGTTATGATGCTGATCGATGACATTAAGGTATCTGTTTGTTTAGTAAAAGGTGGAATGTATGCCTGCACATTAAATGCGGGTAGATAAAAAGATTATTAGCTGCTGCAGCCAGTAGAGAAGTACACCGTCTATTCCTAGTCCTTTTAGTCTGTGGCTGCAATCCTATACATGAGTGTAAACCTCCTGAATACAGGGGGCTTGCTTCTAAGTAAACGTGCACAGGGTCAGGCTACTTCAGAGGTTAGCAGCTCATTTCTCATTGGCAGTCTTGTGAACCAAGCCAAACGTAGCATGCGTGGTCTCCCCCCCCCCCCCCCACCTGAAGATGCATTCTGTGTAGGAAACAGGCAGTGTTTCAGATGTTCCTAAGCATCTCAGGCACAAGATATTTTATTATTTATTTTACATTATTTTTGAATTTATACCCCGCCTCGCTCAACAATGTCGCCACGAGGCGGCTTACAAAATAAAACAATAAAACGGCATAACCCACAAAATCCCATTAAAACATAATAAAATTAATCATTTAATTTTCTTTGTAGTTTTCGAGTCTTGCGCAGTTGACCTGATTTAGGAGGCATAGTTTTACCGAACCCTTCTCCTCGAGTTTTATTTAGCACGTCACTGAATCATTTCCGAGCACCTTCCCCACTGACCCGACCCAAACCCCCTTCAGTGAGCTGCTATAAAGACCCGTCTGTCCCATTTCACAAGTCGATTAAGGTGCAGCGTCGCCCGTGCACTGTTGCCTTCACTTCTTTTCGTCTTTGTTTTCAACGTTTACACAGAATGCCTTGCAGTTCATTAAGCAGTACTGGAAGATGCACGGACGCCCCTTGTTCCTCGTGCTCATTCGGGAGGATAACATAAGGTAAGGCTGCTCAGACGAGAGGCTGGACGCCATTTCTGCCATCAAGTGCACAGCATCCAATCTCCTTGGTTTTTACGTCCTCAGGGGAAGCAGATTCAATCCAATACTGGACATGTTGGCCGCTTTTAAGAAAGGAGAAGTCGGAGGAGTGAAGGTTCATGTCGATAGGCTACAGGTAAGTTGATTTTTCACATGTTTTCGTTGGTTGAAACCCAATTTCGTGTTTGTTTGATTAGTTTGCTGTCCTCACAGTGCAGTTGTAGGCAGTGTCACTGCGGTCCAAGCTCATAGATTGCTGGTGGCTAGAGTAACCCTGTATCACAGCCTTTCTCAACTTTTTTTACCTCAGAGAAACCCCTGAGACATTCTTCAGGCTTCAAGACACCCCGGGAGTGGCACGATCATACAGAATACGGTTGGGAAGCAGAGCTGTGTACACTCAAAAGAAAACACTCCAAAGAATCCTTTTGGTCTCGCTTATTTTAATCCTGCTTTCATGAAACAATTTATAGTTATTTTTTTCAGATTTTTTTTTTACCAGCTCCCACACACGCGGAGGGAAATTAGCATGTTATTTATCTGATTAAAAAGACCCACTGTCACATGGGGACTGCTTCAGACATCCTCTGACAAAGCATCCCCTGGTGTGTTTTGTTTTAAAAAGCCGAGTTGTTTTGGAGTCCTTAGAGGACAGTTGTTCTCCTCATTTTACTGCCTTTCCATGAAGATGCGCTCAATAATTAATAAGCATTTTAAGAAGAGCGTTTTATCTCTTTGGCAATCATTGCTGTTTATGTTATATGTCTTATTCATGAAGGGTGTAAACTCCAAGAAAAGCTTTTTATTTTTACTTTAACAACCCTGAAAGAGAGATTGGACTAGTCTTCATCAGGGTCTCTTAGTGCTTTGAGCTTTATCGGGCACCACGAATGGATCTAGCTTTCCCTCCACGTTGTCTTTTTGTATCTTCTGGAAAGAGCAACAGATATCGGCAACAGGAGGCTGCAGGAGGGGATGCGGGATGGTATAGTACAGCCCACCCTGACTGGGATGGACCAAGCTCACCTGGTCTTGTCAGCTCTCGGAAGCTGAGCATGGTAGGCCGTTGGTAGTACTTGTATGGAAGACCATCAAGGAATTCTACAGTCACTAAGCAGAGGAAAACAAAGGCAAAATCACCTCTGTTAGTCTCTTGCCTTGGAAACTCTATGGGGTCTTCATATGTTAGCCACGAGTTGATGGCATTTTATACATATGCAGTAGAGCCAGTTCTTGTCGGATTGTGGAAGAGAAGTTGGGTTGGTGCTTCAATGGCAGACCCACCTCTGCTTGATCATTTGCCTTCTGATGGGGTCACCTTCAGCCAGCTGTCAGCTGCAACTTGATGGCACGTCACGTACCCACATGCCTCAGGAGAAGCTGCTGGGGATTGCCCCAAAGTCTTCCCCTTTGTTGCCTTTGGTTGAACATGCTGCATGCCATGATTCAGGGTCGGACTGCGATCCAAAACCATGAACCAAAAATTCTGCCTTGCCTATCTATGCATGTAGAAGCTCCTCCTCTTCCCTGTTGTTTATAGATTCCTTGGCAGTGCTTAAGATGCAGGCCAGTTGCCTGAGTTGCTGGTGCATCTACCCTTCCATGAGTACCCTCTTTTTCATGTTCCATCTGTATTTCCGATTCTCAAACTCTTCATATTTGTTGGTGCTGCTGCTGACTTTAACTGAAATTGCCATTTCAATTTGTATTTAATGTTAAATGTTTAGAATTTTAATTAATTGTCTGACACTTTACGATGTTATTATGGCGTTTTCAACATGATATACACCGCCCTGAGCCAGCTTGCTGGGATGGCAGTATGGAAATGTGGTTAATCAATCAATCTGCATAGGATTACATTGTTAATTTCCCAAGTTTTAATAATGCTGCTTTTCCATTTGTCAGTTTGTCAGTTTTTCAGCACTGATTTCCTAATTAATCAACGTTTGGGATATTGTCCATTTCGTTAAAGTTAGGAGGGAATGGTGAAATAACTGAGATGGTGAAATGACGATAATGCATTTTCTTTTAAAGTAATATATACAGAGTGCTCGTAATTTAGTTCCATTTGTAAGCAGATGGCAGGAGATAGAGAGAGAGAGACAGGGACAGCCACACAGTTAGGCTTATATCCGTACAGATTTTTTCACATTTGTGTCCTATCGTTCTTTTATCATAATTTGTGCTTAGAGGGATTTTGGAAGTTAAACACAAAAAGGCAACATCAGCAATAAAAGCCAAGCTGACAGGGTTGCAGGAAAGTCTTTCTACAGTTGTATCTGTGCTGTTCAAAAACACTTTTTAAACTTAAGTTTAGAGTTTCGCTGTACTTGTATTTATTTCTTCCGTTTGCCACTACAAAGGCTTTTTTCTTAAGCAAAAGACTTTGCAGTCAGTGTAATACGTTTCCCCCTGCACGTTACATATGAACCTTTCCTGTACATTCACCGAATTAACAGCAATGAATACCCACCTAATAAAATATTAATAAAACCAGGCAGCATTGTTCTGCCATAAAACACAAATATTTGTGCAGAGGATTCAGCTGGAAGGGTTGGAGAGAAGTCAGAAAGCTGGATCAAAGGCAGCTCGATAAAGCCGTAGATTTATGCAGCACAGCGTATCATCAGAAGACGAAGAAAATAGAGTGCACCTTCCCAGAGATGTGGGAGATCAGTCTTGATTTATAGGGTAAAGCTGTCTCTTGGTTGGCAATCAGTGTTCCTTCACTCTCTGAGAAACCCAAGGTTTGGACCCTTGTTTCCCGCTGACCAAAACCATTCTGAAAGAAGAGGCGAGGAGTGAGTTTAGCGAGTTCTCTCCTCCCATGGTAAACTCCCACTTTGTAACCCTGTTCCCAGAGGGCTGCCCCTTGATCCATGGGCCAAGCGCACAGGAGGCTGGGATGGGAAAGTGCATTTACACCAACACTGCACCACTAGTATGCAGTGGATCTCAAGGTTCAGCTAATTCCCATTTGTCAGGTCTTCAGAAGGTCAAGGGTTGAGTGCATTTCATGGATTTGTGCCAGCTCTCATAACGTTGTGCCAGGGGTCCCTCAAGTGACACCTGTGGGCACCATGACATCCGTCAAAACCTTTCTTGGCAAATGTTTTCAGAAAGTGGATGGGATCAGCGGGGCTTTCATCCAGCCGGGATTCTACCTGGCCGCTAGGGATCTGACTTGGTCTGTAGATTAAAAGTCATTCTGTTAAGTACCGTACCACTAAGTAGTTCCCAGCCAGATCAGCCTCTCTTGCCAGTTCTGTACATGTCAACGCCAAGGCCAACCTGCAATCCCCCAGAATGCAAAGCTTCTGTTCCCCAGCTGACATAATCAGGTTCTACTTGAAGATGGGAGCATTAACTAGCATTTTGTGGGCAGGGTATCTTGTATAAGTAGAGAGGCATGGGTCTTGTTTTCATTCATCTATATTATTGCTAAGCCTTGTTTGCTCCTCCCCCCTTTCCTCCCCCCTGTCTTTCAGACATTAATTTCTGGAGCAGTGGTTGAACAACTGGACTTCCTAAGAATCAGTGAAACAGAGGAGTACGTACACTTGGAATCAAATTAATTTTTAAAAATAATACGGCAAACTTGTAAAATTAAAAAAAAACTTTCTATATTCCCCCCTCCCTCCCCATAGTTTGAAAATAAATTGCAAAGCTTGATCATTGAAGCAAACCCTGGATTTTAGAAATCTCAATCCTTCCTTTCTGCAGGCCTCCAGAGTTCAAGAGCTTCGAAGAGCTTGATCTTCCAAAACATTCAAAAGTCAAGAGACAAACCAGCACGCCGAATGTTACTGAGCTGGAACAACAGCCGGATATTAATGCGAATGACTGGAAGAACAAGTCAACTTATGAGATTCTTCAGAAATTGAGTGTAAGTAGGTAGAGGAAACTGAAGTCTGTTCTTGTCCCTCGAGGTCTGATGTTTGCAAAAGATAATAATATTGACGCGTAGTATTTATTTATTTGCTTGTTCAATTTATATACCACCCTCTCAGCAAGCCAGCTCGAGGTGTTAGGCAACAGTCATAGCCAACACAACGGATAATTAATTTAACACTAATCAAAAGAAAATTAAGTAAGTTAAGATATAATTAACAAGAATTGTAAAATCACTTCATCGGCATCTATATCTAGCAATTTTTGCTGTAATTTCTGATCCACTCTTCAGTCTAGAGCTCCTCTTCCAGTTTGGGGTGTATTCTTAAGGGGGGGGGCTTAGAGGTTTGCAAGGTGCTGGGTGTTCACAGGTGTACCTCATGAAGCTTTACATGCACCCATATTGAGTTCCTGAAATGACTGATGTCTAAGCAGGATGGCGGGTTGACAGTGGCATTTCAACCCATCTGCATTTTTCATGGGGCAGGTGCGAATTTCGCCCGAGCTAGCAAATTTCGGTCATCCTGGCAAATTCGATAGAGATTTCAAAAGAACATGCGCTGCGTATGTCTAATGAAAAACAACATTCCAGCTTGTAACAAATGGCATTTCCTCACTGGCCCGTGACTCTTTGATGGTTCTTCCCCGCCAGGACTGCAACTGCCTTGCAAGCCAAGGGATTCTGCTGAACATTTTGCTCAAAAGGGAAGGCCCGAATTTCATCACCAAGGAAGGTACGTCATTGGAAGCGAAGTTTGCGCAGATATCGATGAACATGAATAATGGGTGTGCACGCGGGGAGTTGCGTTGCTATTTTCCTCTCCATTAACGCACTCTCTCTTTTAAATGGGAAAAGTGTGTTCGTACACTGTTGGGTGGAATGAACCGTTAAATGTATTAACTCTTTTTCATTGTCTGCTCATTATATGTTTCCTGCTTATAATTCTGTGCACATACTTGAAGGGTAAGCAGGCTGTCTCTATAGTAAGGTGAAGCTGGAACACTATATATTTTTTTTATCATGGATTTTCCTGGGCTGTGAAAGATGCAGGTGGCTTTATGTGTAAATACATTTCTTGAATATAATGTATATGTATAAATATATCCCTTGAATGTTATCATAGGGGCTTAATAAAGTTTAAAGAAGCACAACCAAAGAGGAGAAATTAATCCAGGGACATAAATTACCTACCAAATGCATTGAACTTTTAAAAAAGTTACATGTGGGTTTTCCAAGCTACAATTTTCTCCGAGAATATTTGTCCAAATAAAACAAATTCACTGACATAAGCAGTGCTTTTTATTTTTATTCAATTTGCCTGCTGCTTAATGAGCCATATTTCATTATCATGTTTCTTTGAGGCATGCAGAACTGCAAAACCTATTGGTGATCATCATACATGATAAAATGGGTTCCTAATTTTCTTGCAAGTATTGCAATTTTTTAAATCACATGACAGTTGTATTGTGCTTACAAAAAATTCACGCTGAACCTCATTTTAGCAGCGAAGCATAAAGACCGTGGGAGGCAAATGTACGTTTATTTTGTAGCGGCACTGCAACTTAAAGCGGTATTAAATAATTTTTGAACGTTTAAGCTTTTAAACAGGGGCGTTGTGGTAAGAACGTTTAGGTTCTGAAAATGAATCACCGAAAGTTGTTTTCTAACAGCATTCTAACAGTTCTAATAGCATCATTTAAACTTGTAGGTGCTATGGTGTTAAATTAAAGATGTATCTGGCGTCCTTCCTCAGCAAGATTCTATCCAAATCTGTTTTTTGATAAGGCTGGGCATTAACTGGTTTCTAGTACAGCAAACTTGAAGTCGTCAAAGGTGTGATTTGCTTGCGAACAATGTTCAACCATGGAAGCTTATTGAATTTTATTCTTACTTCCTGATCTAGCAGCGCTCATCCCTCATACCTGTGTAGGGCACCGTTTCTAATTCTTGATAAGATAGCCAGAATCCTGGCTAGAAACTAAATCTGGCTAGCTGTGTGGCATCGATGCCAGTGTATGAGTTCTGCCACCAACTGGGATTCTAACCCAAAATGTAATTAAGGCTTAACATTCCAGTTAGTGACCGGGGTGGAGGGGACTGATTGCTGCTTACCTTTGTACCTCTCTGGTAGCCAGAGTTAGTTTCCAGCGAGAAATCCATTGTGTTCTTTGCCAGAAAGGAGGATCGAGGCGTACGTCCGCTAGCCCAGCAATAAGTCTCATCTGTGAACCGCTGTTCTGCCTGCTGTCCAAATGCAGTCTCAATATGTAGCTCTGCCCTTACTCTCTGGTGTTGAAACAAGCCAAGCAAACAGGTCAGGTGCATGAGGCAGCTCCAAAATAAAAATGTCCTTTCTTTCTTTGTTTCTGCATGTTCTCTGCAAATTAGGTACCGTCTCCGATTACATTGAAAGAATCTATCGAAAAGCTGGCAGCAAAAAGCTCTGGTTGGTATATATCTTCCTGCTTCCTCCTAACGTTGGCGTATAGTACTGTTAATGCAGATTTTTGGACCTCATTCTGTGCAATTATATTCACTCTATGGGAAATTCTTAGTTGGGGCGTTCTGTTGGGCAGATCTGAATACTGAAGGTTTAGATTTGTTTTCTTTTAGCAGAGCACTGGCTAAATTAACAGAGTGCTCCGTTGGTAGACAAAGGCTGAGGTTCCAGTTTGGAAGCCCTTCCATCATATCCAAAGCTCGTCTCCCCAAATCCGTGACATGTGGGGGGCTTTCTCCTTAGCTTATTCCGCAGTGAAAGAAGCACAACTGCTGTACCAGTCTGCTGGTCAATCCTACGCAACATCCTGGTTCCCATAGTGATGGCCCGGATGCTTTCCCCAGCTGCCAATATTTAGCAGCATGCCCCTTCTAAAGATGAAAGTTCCATTTAGCTGTCATAGCTAGCAGCTGTCGACAGACACTCCCCCCCCCCCGCCCCTGCCCAGGAATTGTCTGGCTCCTTTTCAAAGCCATCCAAGCCAGAGGCCATCTTGCAGCAGTGAAGTCTGTAAATTAATAATGCCTTGTGCAGAGAAGCCATTCTCATTGGCCATTTAATCTGCAGCCAGTCACCCAATTTGGATGTTATGAAAGAGAGAGAAAAGATACTCTTTATCCCAATTCTCCGTGCCATTCATCATTTTTGTAACCCTCCCCCTCCCCCCTTTATCTGTCCTTCACGTGACTTGGCATTATGTGCCCGCATGGAAAATAGATGGCAGAACTGGCCAGATTAAGCCCCGGGAGCATCCATGTAAGCAATCGGGTTCAGTGAGTGCCAGTTCAGAGAAAGAGAGAACAAATTACTAACAGAGATTGTCACAGAATTAATAGGGTATTTGTGCTATTCAGGTTGCTATTAGGCAGACGTCACAATTTTTTAAAAAATAATCTCCATGATTACTGCAGACTGTTGACATTGTGAATTTGATGAGAACTGTTCTTTCTTTTCCTGGAAACTTTTTTCCGATGAAATCTCGTTGGATGCTAAACTTTTAAAAGTGGATCATCTTCCCCTGCCAACTCGTTTTGGTCCCATGTCTTCCATATCATCGCCTGGCTCCAGTATCTTTAGAAGCTTAGCCAGAGGTGGTAAAATAGGAGGTAGCATACTGTGGGATAGAATGCAGTAAATATGCCATCATTAATCCAGCCAATGGGCCTGACCTGGATAGGCCAAGCTAGTTAAATCTCGTCAGATCTCAGAAGCTAAGCAGGATCAGCCCTAGCTAATATTTGGATGGCAGACCGCCAGGGAATACCAGAGTTCTGCTGCAGAGGGAAGCAAGGGCAAATCACCTCTGAATGGCTCTTGCCTTAAAGATCCTACAGGGTCACCGTAAGTCAGCTGTGATTTGACAGCCAAAAAGAAAAAAAAATTAACAGTTAATGGGATAGACTTGCCCCATCTCAGCACTCTGTTTACAGCAGCAGCCAGCCAGCCAGATATCCTGTGAATAGCTTACAATCTGGCGCATGAAGAGAATGGCTGTCTCCTCTTGTTTATTCTACGACATTTAGTATGATCCTTCCTCAATCCATTGAGGGCCCATTTAACTGATTACCTAAACAAGTTATCTTTGGCTAGTGGTAGGGTTCCCATTTGTCCTCTTGTAGTAGGAAATCTCCAGGAAATTGAAACCCTTCATTGTTTGGTGGGCAAAAACCGGGGCATGATAGTTGTGTGTGGGGGAATTAAAAAGAAAAATAAAGCACTGGCAGTTCCTAGAACTACGTGGAAATGACAAAGGTAGTTCTATCAGTTGCCTGGAAATCTGTGGTCAGAACTTCCTGGAAGTAGCCAAGGTCTTCTTTTTCTTTTTAATCCCCCCCCCCGATGCTTTCCCCCCTTCAAGCCTCTTGCTGGTGTGAGGCACTGCCTGGCAACCCTAGCTAGTGGCCATCCTCAGGGCTCATGTTGATGAATTCTGGAGTAATAACGAAATGTTTGAAGACATTCTTTCAAAGTGCAGTTAATTCTGTACAACCTGCTTTGTTTGTCTTCTGATTTCAACTTACCAAACTCCAGTTGAGCTTTTCTCCACACCCTGCACCCCCCAATCACTCTTGCCGTTTAGGGAAAAATTATAGTTCGGTCCTGTCTTGAAATAAAAAGCCAGCAGTGCACACTTCAAGCCCCCCTTTCCCCCTCCCGGGCATGCCGAACCCAGTTCTCAAGGGTAACAGGACTATGTTGCACAGCATAAATATGGAAAACAGTCTTCCTTTTCATTGCCCACTCATCTCTGTCATGTGCCGTATCTAGGTTGGTGCTACGCTGCAGTGCGGTATACATTCAGAAATTCGCAGCCTCTTTAGCCCCCCATATTACCACTTTGGTAGTACATGGGAAGCAGGTAAAGTGTAACCGGAGGCCTGAAACCATGCTGCTTGAGACGTGTCAGCTTCTTTGCATTTTGATGGTTGTCGCTTGATGTTGTTTTCCCCAATGCGCTTTGCTCTGGATTTTTAAGGAGTGCACACCCGTGGGTCACAGGCATCAGCATCAATCTGGCTGATGGATTTTGTGCTAACTTGGTGGGATATTCCCCCACCCGTTCATTAACTCTTGATAAATTAATGTTCTGGCTGCGCAGCCTGTCTCAGGAAATGTGAAATATCCCGTTCGGCTAAACGTCTGTGGTTTGAAGATCGAGGCAGAGAAGATGCTGGAAATCTTAGGTTCTCATAGCAAAATAGCAGATGAGAGGCATGGATCAGATTATGGCGGTAGTGTTGTGTGGGAGGGTAACTTTTCCCCAAGTCTGTATTTTTCCCTGAATTTGTTTATTTGTTAAATTGTTTGTACCCATCTCTGCCCTAACCTGGATACCTCAAATCTCAGAAATCATTCCTGGTTAATATTTGGTTGGGAGATCACCAAGGAAGTGTGGATTTACTATGGAAGGACAGGAGATGGCAAACTACCTCTTGAACGTCTCTTGTCCTGAAAATGCTATGGGGTTGGCCATGACTTAATGGCAAAATGAAAACAATCAAGAATCCTGCCCCCCCCCCTCCACTCCACCCCGGTCTCTGTGGCTCTTGGCAGTTTACAAATCTAAATTTGTAACATACAAACTACAGCCGAACCCCAAATAATCCACCTCTCCACCAAATGCCTGCAGCCAACACTTCATTAAAAGCCCCCTTGAAGAACATGGCTTTGTGGGATCTCCAGAAACCATGCAGAGTACCCTTTTATCCACCTCTGGGAGCCTCTTCCATAGTGTGAGAGTTGTTATGGAAAGAGCACATGTATGGATAAGTGCCCAGCAGGCCAAATTAAACAAGGGAACGACATGAGGTGACACACAGTAGATGGCACACAGGGACGTCTGGGAGGAGATGGCCCTTTAGATATGTGGCACCTGGATCATGGAGGGCTTGAAAGGTTGCAACTGGCACCTTGACTTGAACTCAGGAACAGTTTGGCAGTCAATGTAGCTGTTTTAAAATAAACACAATGTGTTCCTGTTGTCTAATCCCTGATGATAATGTGGCTGCCACATTCCGGATCAGTTGTAGTTTCCAGATTGCCTTCAAGGGCATCTCAGTAATCCAGCCACAAGGTTACAGAAACCTGGATTAGCCTGGCCAGGCTGACTCAGAAAGGCCAGGATTGGTGAAGAAACACATACAGCTGGTAAAAAGCCCTCTTGGCCATTACTGCGTAGCCATTAGAAAGGAGATAAAATAGCAAAGAGGAATCTGGCCTCTCCTTCAGGTGTAGCTTCCAGCATCTCATCTGTTTTGATGCTCAAAAAACAGAGACCAGGTTTACATTTGGCTTTCTGTGGTTGGCTTAGTGAGATTAACGCCCAAAACGGCAGACCCTTTATAAAAATCATATGATTCTCGCTCCTTCCATCCTTCAAGCTCTTTACACCGGCGTGCACAGAATGTTCCTCTGGTGTCAGATGCCATACTTAGTAGCTGTGTGTGAGGTATTCGCTGCAGGACTGTGCCATTTCAGACTTGGTGTGAGACTGAACTTTGGAACTCTTCTTCACGCCCACAAAAAGCAGTGTGGAGAAGGTGCAGGTTCAAGCCTGGGATTCTGCCCAGCACACTTGTTTGGCAAAGAGAAGGATGCTTTTTGCACTGAAGTATTTTCCCCTACCTGCAGGTTGAAGTGGTACAGTCCAGCAACATATGCATCATGGGTACCTGCTGAGAGTGTGTTTTGTCTGTTAGTACGTGCGCATCTTGTTCATTTGAAGAAGTGGAATGTTAGTTGACATTCCCAAGGGTATTCTTTTCACTTGTAAGTTTCATCATGGACTGTATCATAACATTCATCTTGACTCCATGATGTCTTAATTCAGCACCCAGTAATGGGGAAATAAACTTGCATATGATCAGTGTACTGCCATGAGAATGGGGCGTCCAGAACCACCATTAATGCTCTCCATCTCTGGCGTGGCTACCAAATCTTGGCCAACGAAGGCCATGTTCTACATAGGATACAATTGGCATGTGTTGAAATATTTCTGATTTTATTTTTTGCAGGCTAGAAGGTTGTCAGATGGCAGTCAACGTGTTTTGCATGCTCTGTCGTTTCTCTCATAACAGAAAGCCGTATTGCCTGTCTCAAAATACATTTTTAACTTAAGAGTATTTAGAAAACAAAGCACTGGTTTTCTTTGCAAGATTGGAACAGAGCAATTCGATTGAAGATAACTGACTGTCTCTTAAAAAAAAAATCCAAAAGACCCACACACCCTCCGAGAGTATTTCTGCTGAATGCAAATTACCAAGACGGTCTGAAATCCACCCCCCCCCCCAGTATTTTGGTTTTCATAATTGTATCGAGCCATCTTGCTGTCGTGTCAGAGAAAGGAACAGCAGTGGCCTGTAATGTAGTATGCAGTTTAATGAGTTCAAACTGTGTTCCCAACATGGCCATTAAGAGTGTTCTTGCTTCAGTAGTTTAAATAATTCAAGATTTAGCCTCTCTCCCCCCCCCCAAAAAAAAAGAAAGAAAAGAAAACAACATCTCAAGTTCAAAAACATTGTGCATATTTAAAACGTTTAGCGTTTGGGAACTGATCAAATATGACAACAAATTTTTCAGTCCTGATTTCTGAATCCATTAAGCGAGTATTTGATATCCAGCAGGATTGCTCTGTTTTCTGCCCTCAGGTCTCTTGTGCGCTTCGCAGCGAGCCTTTTATGTAAACTAGTGGACAGCCTTGCCCCGTCTATTACTAATGTTTTAGTTCAGGGCAAACAGGTAAGTCCTTTATTTTTCAGAATCCTTAAAGCAGACGGAATGTGAGATCTGATTGTGCAATGAGACATTTGGAGACACTGTGGGGGAGCCGTGGCAGAAAAATCAGGTCCCTTGCCCCCTCCCCACGTGCCTGATGCTGGGCTGAGGGAGTGGACCTCCTTGCCGAGACCCCATGGTGATAAAGCGGAACGTGAGGGGAACTCTTCACTGTATGACAAAATTTCAAAGACAACCAAAATGATGCCCACTCACAAGTTGAGGGAATGTCAAGAGAATTCAGGGAAATTGGCTTTGCATGCACAGCTTTCAACCCAGTACTGAAAGTGGGGTGGAGTGGCCAAGAAGGATGCATTCTACATCTTGGCCAAACAAGCATGAAAGCCAAAAGAAGAACAAAGGGGAAGCAAAACACTTTAGAACGGCTCTGGCTGTTGACTCTCAACATACTGGTTAGCAAACCTTTTTTTTTTTGCTTCCTCACTGCAGCTTATGTCCTCCATTGCCCAGAAGAGATGTATTTGTCCACAGATTATTAAAAAGTCTCTTTATTCCATCTTTTATCAAAGGCTCTTAGGGCCCCTGCCCCTCCCCATGTCCTCACATCAACACTGTGTTGTAGGCAGGCAGAAAGGTTGATGGCTATCCCAAAGTCATCCCATGACTTGAGCTGGGGGTCACGGGGTGCGACTGTGACCCCTCTGAACCACATTGCCCCCCTCCCGCCTCAACCATTGTTCGTTTAATGCAGTTTTGATCCTGAGACTAGAGATGCATGGCAAATTGTGAACCAACATGATAGTAAATTCCAGATAACAGTTTGCAGGGAAGGGGTAGAACTGGCTGTGGGAAAGTTGTGATCTGTAGAGCTAATAATAATAGGTGTACCCTTTAAAAAGGTTCAAAAGTATAAGGGAGATTTATTAGAGTAGGAAAAAAGCCAAGGATTTTTTTTTCTTTGTGTTGCAGAGAGAAATAAAAATATATCCATATATTTATAGTAAGCTGTTTTTCACTAGACAGAGTGTTTTATTTGAAGCTTGGAGGACCAGCTTCAAATCAGATCTTTTGGGTAGCTCTGGACAAGCTGATAGCTTCCCTGCTATTCTTTCATCTGTGAAATGGAAGCAATATGGCTCATCTCACAGTGTCGCTGTAAAACCGGGGTGGAGGGGGGGGGGAGTATGGCAGATTCTCTCTAGCAGTGGCAATGGGCGCTGTCTTTTCATTTTTATAAATTTATAGCGCCTTCAGTATGTCAGCTGCTTTACAGAGCAGCGTATAAGGAAAAGAAGGTTATTGTTAAAAACTGATTCAATGCAGGGCGGGTTAAAAGACCTAACCAAATGGCCGATGCCAAGACGGAATGAGAATACCATGGCTAATAAGGGTTAGCCAAAAAAGTGATCAGCCCTTGTGGCAAACAGCGATTCTAAAATGAATTTTGCAGTGCTCTTGTCCGAGATCAGGAAGCGAATGTTTCAGAATTCCAACTGGAACCATTTTCTGCCCGAGTGAAAGAATGATACCGCTGTGTGATTCCCCAGAAGCTTTCTGGAGTGCGTCGTTTTGAGTGCAGCCTAAATTTTAGTTTAAAAGGTTATTGCAAGATTTACAATGGTTCTTTTCCCCCCTGTCTTGGAGAACAAGAATATATCAGTAGAACTGAAAATGTTGTTCAGCAGCAAAACAATGGTACAGGCCAGTAACTCATGCCGCATGCACATAACAGGGAAGCCATAGAAATGGCTCACCTTGAATGTTCTTGTGTGTTCTGAAAAAATGTTTCCGTGCCCCTCAAGCAAACAGTGCCATAGCTGTTTTATTTGCTGCTTAATATTTTATTAGCCCAGTCATAGTACACAGCTGCCCTGCCCTGGGTAGCTTGGTCTAACCTGATCTCCTAAGATTTTGGAAGCTAAGAAGGGTCGGCCCTGGCTAGCGTTTGGATGGGGGGGGGGGTCTTCCGGGAAGTTCCGGGTTGTAACACGGGGTCAGGCTACAGCAAATCACCACGAATTTAACATATCTAGAAAACCATTATGGCAGCCATTCTCAACATTTTAACCGTTGCGAAACCCCAGAAACATTCTTCAGGCTTCAAGAAACCCCAGAAGTGGCACAATGGTGTAGAATATGGTTGGAAAGCAAAGCTGTATACACATCCATCAGGGGCGCCTTCCCTTCACATCTCCTCCAGGCTAACCATTGGCCATTCTGAGGGGCGGGTCAGGTCGACATGACCATATATGGTCATAGCACTCAGTAAACGTTTAACAAATTTAAAAAATATATATTAAAAATGAACTCCTGCCCATTCAGGAAATCTTTCCAGGACTGTCAAGAAACCTCAGGGTTTCACAAAACCCTGGCTGAGAAACCGTGCCCTATGGGGTCGCTGTAGGTCAGCTATGCCTTGACAGCAGCAATTACAGCGAAATAGCTGATTAGAAAGAGGATTTTGAGGAGAGCATTTTCCTGGCTGGGCTGAGCTAGACCCTGCTAGACCCCGCCTCCCCAATATGGCGCAGTCTACACATGGGGTTCCCTATTGCCTTCCCTGTATCCACACTGCTCTTCTCAGTAAGATCACCAAAGGGGGGTGGGGCATGAGTGGATTTTTAAAGTGGCTGTACTACGGCAATCTAGAGTACCCTGAATACAGGAGGTATTATATTTATTTAGTTAGTATAGTTGTGTTTTTATTCTCATAACAGGTCAGAATAGCAACACAACTATACTAAATAGTTTGTTAAGTGGAAACGGGTAATTTTATCGTTCCTCTAAAAAGTCGTTTTCCCTTTTTTCATTATTAATCCTATTTGTTTTGTTAACTACTGTTATTTTGGTTTCCCCCCAATGGTTTCAATGGGAAATGCATTCTCAGCTATTAATTGTATCCTATTATGAGGATGCTTCCTCCTGCATTCCAGGGAAATGTTTTATAAGCTTTAATTGCTTATAAAAACCCATAGCAGAAATAAAAGACCTGTTTTGATGATTGAATGTTTCCGGTACATCAGTTTCATGTCTCCCAATCTCTTTTGTCCGTCTCCCTCTACTTTGACAACACATATCAAAAATTTTTCTGACTTTGATGACTGAATGCTTCCTAATTATTTTAATCACTCACTGAATGCTTCCGGTTTGTATTCTGTAGGATACAATTCATTCTATTTCTTTAAAGATAATTTAGCATCCAGTGAGGGATGATTCATAAGTCTTTATTTCAGTGACCTATAAATTTGGGACGTGAGTTTCCTTTGGGCAAGGCATGTGCCTGAGAATTTATCCTTGATGAATCAGGGAATATGTTAAAGAAAGAGTCATAGAGTTGGCCATGACCTTAACACAATTAAGTGTCCCTCTTTGGCAAAGAGTTGCATAATAAAAATGTCATGATGCCATACCTCTAACATCACTAATCTGGACTATGGAAGATTTTTTTGCTGGCATACTTGAGAGGGAAATTTAAAAGACTCCCAACGCAGATTGTATTTGTTTATGTAATGTAGGGCAAACGAGAGACCACTGAACAAGTTCTTTTTGAATGCAAATTATATAATCATAGATAGATGAGTAGGTCCTTTAGCTTCAGTTTTGTCCGATTGTCCCTGTGTTTTGAGGAAGCAACACCTCAAATTGATTTTGTCAGGCACCCATAGAGACTTATAAGTAAGATTGCCAAATTTGTTTGGCTAACTAGTAGCGTACAAAGACCTGATCTATCAATACATAACATTCCTTGCCTGTTTTCTCTGTATATATTTAGTCTTTTTTTAAATATGGGAGACTCTGTAACACCATCTTTGACGGACCTTAAAATTTTAAACTTGGATTTGGATGTACGTGGATTGAACTGATGTGAACGATTTCCTATTTCTTCTTTTACCTTTTATTTCTATTGGTCAATGACCATGAATGAAATTTGAAATCCCACAAATTTCCCTTTGAAACCAGCACAAACCAAATAAATGGGATTAGTTCATTTGTTTTGCCTCCCATTAATTATTGTTTGATTGCGGGCGGAAATGCATATCGTATTACACAGAGCAGGACTAAATGCATCTCAAGAAATATATATAATAAATAAATGGACAGCAATCTATCATTTTTTTCCTTTCCCTTTCCCTTTTCCAAAGGAGATGGTAGAGAAAGGGAGGTTTAACGACCAGGAGAGTAACGCAGCCAACTTCTAAGGACAGAAGCAGTTAAAGATGCATACCCAGCTAGAGCCAGGATTAGCAAGGCTCCCAGGTGAATTGAGAGTACTTGCTTGGAATCCAGATTTCACATACACTCGAAAGATTCTCCGACTATGTTTCATAAGCTTAAAAATTCTAGACATGCAGAGCTCATCACTTCAGAGATGCGGATGGCCTACTAAGATGAGAGAAGGGTAAATGTTTGGGCATTTGCATTTGATGAAGACCTCAGTGATTCCCCGATCAAAGTAAACAGTGATAATTATTTTCAAATCCACATTGTGTTCACCAAATTGCATACCTGCCTTTATGGCAGGAGCTTGCTTGAAAAAGAAAAGATGACAAAAAATGAACTTTCATCACAGATATCTTGTATGAAACTTCTGAATGGTTTGCCTTCCCCCCCCCCCTTCGTTTTGCATGATTTGGCACTATTTTATTGTCGCTTTGGCTGGCCTGTCCTGATAATCTCCTGTTTCTTTTGCATGTGTCCAGAGGTAAGTGCAGATGTACCACTGTCTGTTCCTTAGCCATGGTTAAGACCACAGGACCGAATTCTGGTTAAGATTCATCACGGTTAACACTGATTAACCATAGTTAAAGCTGGGCTTAGGGTGGTCAGAGGGGGTGAATAAGAAAACTTGGGACTCAATAGCTTGTTAATCATGATTATGGGATGGGGACAGTATTATGTCTGCACTGGCTCTGAGGTTAAGTGTTAAGAAATAAACCACAAAGTTGCAGAAGTGGCAAGGCTTGCCAGTCAGTTGACTGCTGGGATCGGAGCATTAAATCTACAAGAGGAAATCTGGAGTGGGAGAGTGGTGGTTGGAAACTTTTATGGGACTATCATCAAAACATTAGGAATCTACAGGTCATGCCTTTGGCATGTGCTTCATAGTTAAATATGACACTCCCAATGTTTCAATGAATCCCCCATAGCAGTTTCCAACCCCTACACACTCTAAATTTTATTTGGTTTTTTTGATGTATGCCCCAACCCATCAAAGCCATGCTTTCCTTGACTACAGAAATAACCTGAACAGGTTTACCCCCTGCAATCCTCCCAACTGCTACATGGTTTACTAGGTCCCCTCTGGCCGCTGGCAGGGGATGGAGGGGTGTGAAAGGTTGCCAACCCCAGGTTGGAAAATTCCTATAAATTTAGGGTTGAAGCCAAGTTGAGCCTTCAGCTGGGTACAATGCCAGGGAGACCACCCTCTAAAGTGTCTTATTTTCTCCCGAGGAGCTGATCTCTATAGTCTGGAGATAAAGCTGTAGTTCTGAGGAATCTCCAGGTCCCATCTAGAGGCTGTCATTCCTTACTGAATGCAGGAACTGAAAAATTTGGGGTGAGCACTGAGCTTGCGGAAAGCCAGAAGGGTGCAGATCAAGCCTAGCAACCCTGCAAGCAGCACCATAACCGTGATAGTGATGGGTCCAGGGGACCTCATCCCCCCCCCCCCATGTCCAAGAAGGAAGAAAGAAAGGTTTCCGATTGGATTATGCTTGATCGGTTTTATTTGCAAGGAATCAATGGGGCAAGCCATGCCTTTTTCTGAATATGTATTTTCCTACTTCGTCTCTCTGCCTTGTGGGATAATGCATTGTCGATGCTGTTGTTGCGGGAATCTGTCTTTATGCAAAATAACCAAACCCTGCAAATCCGTGTTCCCCATCAGCTGTCAATTTAACCTGCCAAGCTAATTATCTATCCTCTGGCTGTCATGATGCAGGCGGGGACAGTTGACAACTGGGGAATATGCCCTATAAGTAGCCCTCTGCTTGCCCGTCTCAGGTTGTAACTCTAATTGCCGCTAATATATTCCTTCAGGTGACTCTTGGGGCGTTTGGCCAGGAAGAGGAAATTATATCGAATCCCTTGTCTCCAGGCGCAATTAAGAACATCATCTACAACAAGTGTAATTTGCAGGACGAGAGGGAAGCTGTTCTCCAGCAAGAACTCGTCATTCACATTGGCTGGATCATCTCCAACTCCCCTGAATTATTTAACGGCATGCTGAAGATACGAGTGGGGTCAGGAAACCCATATTTTAAAATATATTTGCTTTGCTGTCGGAAGGCTTGGGTGGACACACCAAAAATACAGGTGGCAGGGTTGAGGGAGGTATTAAGAACATTCATGTCTTATTCATCAGAGTTTCTGAAGGCGGTGGCCTTTTACTTCACATTTTGGTACTTGCTGAGAGCTTATTATCCCAATGCAGTGTCTTCCATTTCCTGTCTGCCCTCTCCCAGACTTTTTCTGCACTGGAGGCTTTGCGCCTGGCTGCAGACTGGAGTTTGAGTCAGGACAAGTTGCCCTGCCTCTTCCTGCTCCAGCACAGGACTCTGCATTGCCCTTAAAAAGCTGAGGCTATTTCAGTGACCACTTATTTGGATGATATCCTGGTTTGCTGTGGAGGCATCTTTCTGGGTTTCCCCCCTTATTTGCTGGCATTACCCACCCTGAGCCTTTGGGGTAGAGCAAACAGCGATGGTCAGTCAGCCATTGAAAAATTTTGTAGTGATAAGTGAAATTGCCGTTTCTGCTTGTAGATAAAGCCTCATTTACTCGGCGGGCTTCCCCCTTGCCCCCATCAGCAGATGTTCCCCGTGGCAAATTCTGTGTTATTTATGCTCTCTCAGGCTAGTGTGTTGTTTTCTTGTTGACATTTTAGATTGCCCAGCTATCAAAACTCTACACTGGTGCACTGAAAAACAATAGAAGGCCGTAAATTATGGATAGCGCACCTGGGGTCCTGGGTGGGAGCTGCTTGGCTTGCCTAAAGAGGATGGAAACCTGAGCCAGGGCACCTTCGCTCTTCATAGTTTGATCTAAATAGTAGTTAGATAAGGGATGCTCCCAACAGTTCCACTGTGTGCGGCGGCCATAATTCACAGCCCACTTAAAGCACTGCAAACGTACTTACGTTGGCGCATCTCCATTGGCCCAGGCCAATGAGTTGTAGATCGCCATTTCACTTCTTGGCCTTCCAAACTTAAAGCTTGGGATATCATGTAGGATATTTGATTGCCATGAGAGAGTGGGTAATGCGTACTCCAGGACAGAGTTAAGATACTTCTGGAACTGTCACAGAGGGCATACAGCGCATGGTACAGCATCCCAGCTACAGCCCTTTTACAACACCATAAACAAAGCTTTAAAGTAAAGTATGTTTGTTAAGGTTTTACGATGCTATATATATTTTTTGCTCCTTCGATGGTTCTGCCTCACTGCTGGTTTACCATCTCCAAACAAATTTAAATATATTTCGCTAGGGTATCAACTTCTTCCTCTGGATTTTTCTTAAAGTTTCCCCAGACTTTATGCAAATGTGCCTCTGACTAACTTATTCCATAAATAGCCCCCCCCCCCGCCCAAGCTGTTGTGTGCTTGCTCTTTTCAACACTCGTTTCAGATGAGAAATTGCTACCTTTTTCACTGCAACGTGGTATAAATAGAAGTCCAAATAATGCTCAGGCAGCATAAACAGAAACCGTTTGTGTGAATTCCGGGGGGGGGGGATTGCAAGATGGCAGTGTATTCTCCGTTCTCATTTGCAAGGTTTCATCAGTGACATCTCTGTGGCTTCTCTGTCATAGAAGAAAATATTCTCCGCACAGATCTTGTTGCTTGGCTTCTGTGCAACTCACAACATCACAGCTGAAAGATTTTTTTGGTTTAGACATTCCAATATCTGAAAAAAAGATCAGCTCATCATTAAATGTCATAAACATCTTTTCTAAGTGCCGTCATTCAGAGAGAGAGATCCACGAAGAGGGCTAGGTTCTAGAAACTCCCTTAATCTAAAGCTGAAATAATTCAATATTGTTTGTTTTAATTTTTGGTACCCTGCCTTTCTCCCTAATGAGGATCAGAAGTGATTTAGATCATTCTCCTTGCCTCCATTTTAACTTCACAACACCCCTGTATGGTGGGTGAGGCTGAAAGAGTGTGCTTGCCTCAAGGTCCCCCAGAGAGTTTCTGTGGCACAGGAGGGGGTTCAGAACCGGGTCTGACACTCTTAACCACCACATCACGCGGGCTACATGCAGCGATGACTGTGATCCTAGTGAATCATCGTTGAAATGACAACTGAGCCATGGACTCCATGGGTATCCTTAAGCAGGTGCCCTGTCTTTACAGCGTACTAGTTAGAGTGTTGGATAAGAATCCGGAAGACCCAGGTTCGAATCCCCACTTTCCATGGATGAGCTTGAGCCTGTCACACACCTAGCCTAACCTACTTCCCAGGTTTATAAACAGGAAGACTGGAGAACTACATAAGCTGCTTTTGAGTCTCCTTACGAGAAAAAGATGGGGTAAAAATTATCCACTTTTCAGTTTCTAAGTATGATAGAAGAGTTAAATGGTGGCAGGTATGCAAACTTCATTGGGGATTACTTAATGGCTGCCAAATCCAGGTCGGGAAACACTGAAGGTTGGGGGATGGAACCTCAGAATGGTTTGGGAAAGAAAAGCCCTCAGGAGGGTATAATGTCATAAAACCCACCCTTCAAAGCCACCATTTTATCCAGGGACACTGATCTGTCATCTGGAGATCAATGGTAGTTCTGGGAGATTTCCGGACCTTGCCTGGAGACAGGTAATCCTAACTTACTTGAACGACATCATAATGGGACTTTGTGTCTGAAAGAGCTGTAGCTTGCATGCATCAGAGGGCGGACTCTCAAGGGCCTCCTGAACAAGTGAACAAACTATTAGTCAACTTGACAGATGCAAAATGTCTGGAAGCTTCGAAGACAGGGAAAGTACAATATTCGAAGGAAGAAGCGAAAATTTGAATGGCGTACGTATCCATTCAAACCTGGATTTGGTTTTACTGCATGAACAACATAAAGTTTGTCATTTATAACTCAGTGTATAATATTGGGCTGCTTGGCATATTTATGGGATTGAGAAATATAAGTCTTTTTATAAGTCAGATTCAGAATATTCACAGCACCTCAGAGAGCACTGCAGACCCACTGCACCTTGTGCTAGCTTTGTGTCCCTATCTTAGTTTTGGCGGCTGGAGATATAGGGAAAAAAGTAATAAAATACAGAAAATAACTTTGGTAGTAAACAAAAAGGCATATTATCTGCTCAAAGACACTCACAATTGAACTGTTTGGATTTTGAGTTGAACATAGCACTGAAAACACCAAAGTCTTCAGTAGTATGTTATTCTACACATTATATTAATTATATGGACAACACTATTCGCATCTAAACATTGAGGATATCTTTGAAAATATTTTGCGTATGGCCACGGGACTCACAGGTATTGTTCTTATCTAATGTCATACCTTCATTTTAAAGAAACATATACTACACATTTTAAGTAACACCTATCTTACTAATTCCGTAAGAGAAAATATTTCTTGGGGCTCTTTTTAAGGGTTCCCCCAAAATTACAATTTTTCTATTGGAAAACTAGGAAAGAGTCTGCTGTGTGTGTGTGTGTGTGTGGGGAGAATAGTCCTCCCCCATTTTAAAATTATTTTTCTGAGCCTTCACTTCTCTATTAAAATATAATTCTCAAGGAAGCCAGTTTAGAGTAGTTGCACATATATTGAGGGGATAGTTTTAATCTCATTATTCCTTTTTCTACATATCCCCAGTCTCGGTGTGAACCTGCTCCCTCCCTTGTCCCAAGGTTAATTCTGTACTCTCAATTACCTTTAGTTCAGTCTTCTCACCCACTCCAGTGAACAAAATTAACCTTCTCAGAGAAATAGGATTCCGGTCCCACTAATGATGAGATTTGGTGTCTCATTATCGATTTGTGTGCCGGGTTTCCTGCTGAAATGGATCCAGATCCTGACAGCCCCATTACTGTAAAGGCTTCCAATCCAATACAGCCTATCCAGCTTCTGTCAGTCAGAGTTCAGCAGACCATGCCTCTGAAGAGCTGGGAGAGATGCCCTCTTGCTCTTCCCCCTCTCCCTGCTTTCATACCGAGGGAATGGCTCACATAAGCAATTACAGATGGAGAAGACTTTGTCCGTGAATGTCTCTCCCCTGGCTTCCAAGCCGCATCATTGTGTATCCTCTAGGCTGTTTTCCAAACGACGTGTTCCTACCTTGTTGTATCCACATCGATGGGGAGAAAAGTACTGTAATTGAGCCTGAGAACAGATGTCTCCTTCCTCCTCTTTCCTTTGTAGAGCATTGTAAGCTCCATTCAGGGCTGTTCCAGCCGCATTTCCTTTCTGCCCTTTGACAAGAGACAAGTTAAGGCTCTCCAGCTGAACCAGCTTTATCGTTGTTTGACTGTCAATGCCTTTGACCATCCAAGACTAGACCCACTTGCCCAGCCGCAGCCTTATTTGGCACCAGCCTAAAATGACCATGAGTCTCGTGACTAATGGATTCATTTGGGCATACAGTTGCGCAAACCCAGAGCCCACCTCGCCAGATGGATCCCGACTCATGAACGTTTACGCTTCAGACGCAATGATCTGTCCTTAAGGAGCCCTGCAAGTCTTGGTCGTTTCAGTTGCAACAGACTGACGCAGCTCCCCATCTGGAATTCAGCTGAAAATGGCCCTTAATATATAAAGCCCACTGGGAAAGCAGAGCTCAGTGTCCGGACTTCCTTAGACACTGACGAGTCAAAGAAATAACCACGCAAAACCCTTCAGTGCAGTTCTTTGAGTTCCAATTAGACAGCGTGGGGAGGTGTTTTTTTTTTTTTTAAAGGAGGCATTTAATACTTGGGTGCTGTATCAATGGCTGGGAAGGAGGCGGACGTTCTTATTCAGAATGAGCATCTCGTGTTATGGTCCAATCAGCAGGATGCTTTGAAAGAGGGCGGGATAACCAACCAACACGGCTTCTCGGGACCCCTTTTGAATTTCCCCTCCAGGAGCTGGCCTTTGCAACTGCCACCAGGTAGAATCCTGGTCCCCCCCCCCCTTATCTGACTGTACCCCGTGACCTCTTTTGTATCAGATCCAGCCAACTCACTTTCATTCAACTGATGCAATGGACACAGGGAGAAAGGCAAAGTTTCAGACTTTTTAGGTCCTTCCACTTCAAAAGTCCAAGTTTTTCCTTGGCCTTGTTCAAAACATCTGTAAAGTACATGCCACAAAGTTGTTAAGCAACATATACAAAAATGATAAGAGCATTCTGGGTAGGAAAACAACAAGGGAGATCACATCCAGCCAAACTTGCTTAGATTGTTCACTCTCCCGACAGAGTCTAAAAGAAATCAATTCCTTTTAGTTACTCTGGATTCCTTTCTCGGGTCGTCCTTTGCTTCCTCGCAGCAGCCAAGTTCTCCGGGAAAGATTTATCCTCAGTTCTTTTTTTCAGTGATGTTCTGCCTCTTGACGTCTGTATTTCAACCTTGCTTTTTGGCCTCGGGCTCCTCTTCAAGTAACCTAGACGGTGTACTACCTCCCGGGTTTTGACCAATCAATCCTGGCCTTTCAGTTCTACAGACCCTCAAGGGGCCTACTCAGTTGCTTCTTTTTCTTAGTCTGACCTTACGATCTTTTGCTGAAAACAAATCAATGCACTGTGTTTTTTTCCCACTTTTAGGATTAAACATAACCAGAACTGATCGCCAAGCGATAGAAGCAGTTCCATTCTTTCTCACCGTGTACCGGATTTACGTACGCTTAGGGATTTTGACCAGTATTATTTTTTTTCCTGATCATGTCAGCTAATCAAATCGATACCTTTTACAAAGAAGCTTTGATCCCTCCTCTGTTAGCTGCTCAAATGGAATGCCAGATTTCCTCTTTGTCATTACAAAAACAAGGGGAAAGTCATGGTGAGATTATGATAGAAATATCTATTTGCACCAGTAAGTCTCAAGGCCGTGAAATGCTTCCCCTCATTCGAATCCAGACGGTAATTTATTCAGAGTTAATTGAAAAGCATTTAAATTAAGTTGTTTCCCTCTTTTAATTTCAAATATCCTTTGTTCGAGGTGCTATATCATTGGTGCCAGGGTGGTATTTTGCCATTCAACCACAGGCACGAACTTGGATGGCAATACCTGTTCTCCAAAACGTGTTTCAGAGATGTTCCTTTAGAACAGTGGTCCCCAACCTTTTTATCACCGGGGACCACTCAACGCCAGGGACCACTCAACACCTTTTACTGAGGCCCGGTGGGGGCCTCTACTCTCAACCACTGCCCTAGCACTCTCCGATCGCTATGGTAATGTTTAAACTTCCCTTCAAAATAAGATACAGACACGCCACAACAATGAAGTGTGTTGTAAAGGGCTTGGGGGGATGAAGTAAAGGGCCGGGGGGGGGGGGGAGAAGGCCTCCTTCGGGGCCCACCTCCAATTAGTCGAAGGACCACATGTGGTCCGCAGCCCACAGGTTGGGGATCGCCACTTTAGAATAATGAAACAAGGAAGCAAGATCTCTCCTGGAAATGATTCCATAGTTAAGGCAGTGGTCATGCAGTCCGTAATCAGCTTCCCTGAGCAGAAAGGTTAATTTTAATCTAAACAGGGTTGTCTTTTAAATGTAATTTGCCAGCTTTTGGAAGCAATTTTAATAGTCCGTTAAAGCATCCGAGTAAAACACTGCATTCTGATTGCAGTTTATGGCTTTTCCGGGAATTGTGTTAAAGATCGCTCAGTCAGGTTTCACATTCCAGACACATTCTCACAATCTTATTCAGGACTTGCAGAGCATTTAATTGTGTCTTGGAGAAGCGTGAGTTCTTCTCTTTAAAAGGTTTCATTGCTGTGGCTTGAAGGGTGCACTTAAAATATTGTTCTGTCGAAGGTTTGTTCGTGCAACTAGTGAAACTTTTTCATCCCCTGCATCCTCCCGAGGTTCTCTGTCAGCCCATAGATGCTTCATGGCTTGCGCAACAAGGCCATAAGAGGTCACTTTGGTCGACACCCAGAAAAGATGTTTAGACAAATGCCACCACAGAAGGCCTGGCTTGACCCACCTACCACAAAACCTATGCTCCTCTTATTCAACCCGCCCCTCCAACCTAGAGTTGCTAACCCCGTCTTGGGACATTCTTGGAGATTGAAAGCGGGACCTGGGGAAGAGGAGGAAATTAAATTAAATTTCTTTAAAGTGTATCCGTGTGCTGTGTTGTGCACTGCCCAGGGCCGGGATTCCGGGCAGTATCTAAATATCATCAAATAAATAAATAAAGCCTGTTTTGGTTTGAGGAACAGCACTCGATTCAGCCCTTGTTTCCATGCTTCAGGTGGATCGTGCATGCCATGAAGTACGAACTGAAGATCCGTGCTGGGGAGATGGCCCCGGCGGACTTATACCAGCTGTCCCCCAGCGAGGTGAAACAGCTTCTCCTGGACATTCTTCAGCCGCAGCAGCAAGGGAGGTAAGGGACACGTTCTTCCAGCTTTGTAGTGCTTTTCTTTTACCTTTTGCAGCTTCTTCTTTCTTCCCAACATGCTTTCTTTTTTTCTTTGGTAGCAGGAAAAGTCAGGATGCTTTCATTAACTCAGTTGCTCTGGATTTTCAAGTCTCCCCTTAACGTGCCTTTATCCCCCCCGTGCGGCTTTGCTTTATCATCAGATTCCGATACCACGGTCGGGAGCCGCGACAGGCGTTTGGTGGGTAGGATTTCTCTCACCTGGTTTGACAGTGGAAGGGAGCCAGCGCAACCCGAAAGCTAGTTACTTAAGGAGCTCGCTTCGATCACAGCACAGCTTATCCGCTGATCACTGAACTCTTTTTCCCGGGTTGTCTTTAAATCCCCTCGCAGCTGGTTCAGGCCATAGGCACAATGCTGGGAACGTACCGCTGCTCCAAGACTACCTCCTTAGTTCGTATTAGCAGACAGAGCATGGCTGTACGCATGCATCGCGTCGTGCTGTTACTTCAGCCTCATCTAAGGGGTGGAAATCAGAAGCGGGACTCTCAGGTCTATTATGAAATGGGGGGTTCTCCCACTGGGCACGGGCATAACTACCGTGCTCTGCTGCATTCTTCTTGCTTTTCCTGCACAGGAAGCTTGATTGAAGATTTCTTAGTTTCTTTGAACTCTTGATTTCAGGAAAGGGGTGCTAGCCTCCTGGTCTGGCTTGGAGATCTTTTTGGAATTCCAACTCATCTCCAAATGTCAGACGAAAGGCTGTTTTGGAGGGTGGGCTCTCTGCCCCCACTGAGGTCCTTCCCCACCCTCTCCGGGCCGCACCTCCAAATCTCTTGAGAATTTCTCAATCCGGAGCTAGCAACCTTGCTTCAAAATGGCGCCAGGGACACGATGCCTGATGAATTTCTTGGGGGCAGTTGCTGCCAAGGTCCTAATGGTTTCATGTATAGTTTCAGTTATATGTAAACCACTCTGAGCCTTCGGGGAGGGCGGTATAAAAATATGAATGAATGAATGAATGAATGAATGAATGAATGAATGAATGAATGAATGAATGAATGAATGAATGATGTATAAATGGTTACCTGCATCAAGGTCTCAATTCCCCCTACGCCCCTTACTTCTCCACTTTGGAGCCATGGTATTAAGCAGTACCAATCAAAAAACTGAGAGTCGTGCATGAGAAAATCCTTCCGCTGAGATTTTCAAGTAGGAAAGAAACTTTCTGACCCACTCCTCTGGGTGTTGTGCTTGTTCTTTAAAGGGTGTCAGTTCTCACTAGATAAGCTTTGGGGGTCTACCAGTACAAAGTGCCGTTTTTAAATAACTCTGAACATTTGGCGTAGCAATTTCTCTGCCAAAAAAATCAGCACGGAGATGTGCGCTAATAATACCAGCACCTTTTTTTCCCTTTAAAAAAGCAGTGTTTCATTTTCTCTCTATGGTAGTGGTGGTAGAAGGGGGGAGGCTGTGTTAATATTGATAAAATAGGCTTGTTGGGAGGGGGGGGGTTGTGCTGAGAGCTATGAAAAAGGTGCTCTTTATTTTCTCCTAGCCACATGCTTCTTGGGAAGACGAAGTGCCCGGTGAAACAAAATTAGTTCTTCTAAGCCCCTTAGCTTATTTTATGAAATCGGTTTCTGTAGAGACTCAGCAAAATAGTTCTTTTGGGGCTCCATATAGAGAGATCTTCAAAGGGAAGAGCAACTCTAAGGAGATATTGCTGCCAGGAGGAAAAAATGCACGTAGAATAATTTTAACAGTTAACAGAGAATTTTAGAGGTCTTTTTTTTTTTAAATCCTGTTTATAGGGCAGGCAGATTTTAAATAGGAAGCATTGGACAGAGCCAATGGATCTTCTTGTGGACCAAAAAGTCTTTTTCTGGTCTGCCATTTCTCGGCTGGGACATAGGATCTAGACCAGTTAAGCCAAACAAACCAGCATACACTTTCCACACCTTGTGTAAGTTGTCATTTCTTATGTGACGCATTCTGCGGCCCCACCACTCACTGCCCACGTCCCCCCAAATAAGCTGAACATCCTCATGCATGTCTTGAGTTCTGAGCATTGGTTCCAGCCAGTTATTCCACAGGTGAAAAACAGAAGAAAGAAGTCCGGAAGAATTTCCTGACAGTTCCTGTTTGTCTCTTTGTGAGAAACCTAAGACGATGCATTCACATTTATTTCAGTATCTCCTTCAGTTTGTGCCAAAGCCTTCCACCTGTAGAAAACTTTTGTATTATCCTTCGGTTGACATGATTTTTACTTGTTCTTGCTCAAAAACCCTTATGAATATTGATTTGCTTAAAATACTAGCAACAGCAACTTCCTAAATTAAATATTGTCTTTCAAAAAAAAAATGCTGCTGAGAAAGTGAACGACAACTGAGATGAATCTCAGGCAACGTTCTACTTGAATTTTTCAAACTTGACAAGACACAAAAATCTGAACAGCTAGAAGGCTTTTCTCCATCAGATTAACTTTCTGGTCATGACCCAAAGTGGCTAATGTTCTGTTCCTTTGTTTTTCCTCTTAAGGAAATTTCACTTTTTTTGTTTTGTTTTGTTTGTGAAGATCTTTAGACCTGCTGGTATGGTTCACATTTAAGCACCAAAATAACTTTGAAACCTAACGCCTTACTTCATTCTCATTAGCATCCTGGGCTTCTGTCTCTTTTTATTATTGTTATATAAAGTAATCTTAAGCATTTCCCAAGCAAGGCACTGCGATGGACTGTGTTCTACTTTATTGATGGCTTGCATTTTCTTCTTTGTTTCTGACATGGTTTAATTCATCCACAAAACAACTATTGTTTTGATCTGGAAACAGATTTTTTGATGTGGAACACATCTACTAGCACTGTCTCTAAAACAGAAATGATAGCGGACATGAAGTCTGTTGTTCTGCCTTAGGGAGCATGCTAGTAGATGGTGGCTGCAGCAGCAAAGCTACAAGGCTCAGAGCTCGGCCTCAGAGTTCTGCCATGCCGATGCCCATCTTCCCGGGTTGGACCCACCTTCTGGAGAGCGGGTCTGGTGCCAGCAGAGCTCTGAGGCCCAATGCAAGGTCCAATAGGGCCTTCTCAGCCATACTGGGAAAAGATCCATTTCCTTTTGCACCATTTGTTCCTTTCTCTTCGTTTTCTTAAAGGCCATCAACCTGTTTGTTTTTTTTTCATCCACAGGAGCTGGCTGCACCGACGTCAGATAGATGGCTCCTTAAACCGAACTCCCAGCGGATTCTATGACAGGGTGTGGCAGATCTTGGAGAGGACCCCTGATGGTTTAATAGTAGCTCAGAAATTTTTGCCGCAGGTAAAATTGCACTCCTTGTCCTGGGGCCAGAATAACTTGGGGATTTCTTGCCTTTGTGTCTTTTACTGGTGGAACTAAGACGCTAGGGGATTGACTTTGGACTGTAACACTAGGTTTTAAGAAGAAGCAGCGTTGGTTCTTATATGCCGCTTTTCTCTATCCGAAGGAGTCTCAGAGCGGCTTACAGTCGCCTTCCCTTTCCTCTCCCCACAACAGACACCCTGTGAGGGTGGTGAGCCCTGATATTTCTGCTCAGTCAGAACTGCTTTATCAGTGCTGTGGCAAGCCCGAGGTCACCAGCTGGTTGCTTGTGGGGGAGCGTGGAGTCTCTCTCTTCCCTCACCCATTGTGTGTGGACAGTCTCGTCCAAGCAAGTGGTTTTAAAGAAAACAAGAGCTGTCAATGTCGTATTGGAACAAGAGTGAACGTAGTCCAGTCCACAGTCTCCAATAATTTATTCCCAGGGATCCCACCTACAGAACAAGATGGAAACAGCCATTCCCCTCCTTGAGCATCCAATTATCAACGGTACACCTTCTCCAAGGATGGTGTTTCCATTTAGCTGCTCTTCTGACTAACTGCTCTCGGTAGGCCTGTCCTCCCATGAGATTGCCTCATCTTTTTAAAAAGCCATCTAAGCCCGAAGATGTCATTGCCTTTGGGTGACCATGAATTCCAAGTGGGAAAATGCTTATCTCACTTGCCTCCTAACTTGTTGTTGCCCTTCGGTTTCACTGAATGACTCCGAATTGCGTCGGATGTAACGGGAGAATCTTTTCCCTTCCGTCAACGCCATTCATGGCTTTATAGATCACTGTTGCAAGAAGGCAGTGGCGAGCCACCACTGCTCATCTCTTGCTTTGAAACCCTGGTGTGTGTATGTGTGTGTGGGGGGGGGGGTCGCTGTAAGTCAGTTACAACTTGATGGCACTTAATTATTATAATTATAACAACCCCCGCACACATACATCTAGTAAACTAAAAGCTCCTTTTTAATGGGCCCAGCTGCTCAAAGCCATGCCAGCGGATTCCGTGCCAGTAAGAACTCTTCCTCCCTATCAGTAATGAAACAGACTCTCATGTCTATTTGTTCTCACATAAAGACACGCTCTCCCCGCTGAAATGAATGGGGCCTGGGGTTGGGTCATTTGTGGGTAGCCTTCAACAAGTCCCTGTCTGTCTGCTTCCGCTTTCTTCTTTGCAAAATTTGAAGGCTAGAGATCGAGTTCATACACAATTGACTTGTGCACCTCTGAAATACGCTCAGGGATATTGTATTTGGTCATATTTTGTAGACGATCACGGTGTCCAGTTCTTTTTTCCCCATCATTTTCTACTCACAACATCTCTGTGAAGGATGTTAATGTAGAAGTGAATGAGTGGTTCAGTGTCACCAGGAGGTTCACGGCCCTGGGGTTTTGGACCCTGGTTTCCCCCATTGTAGACCAAAATGAAACTTTGTCTGCTCTCTTTAACAGCAGAACCTTGGAGGTACAAGACGTTGATAAATAAAAAAAGGGCGTATTTTCAGGGGACCATCCGTTTACCAGAGTAAGGGTTGCCAGCTCCAGGTTGGGAAATACTTGGAGGTTGTGGGGCTGGAGCCCGAGGAAGACGGGATTCGGGGAGGGGAGGGTACTTCAATGGGGTATGATGCCATAGAGCAGGGGTAGTCAAACTGCGGCCCTCCAGGGGTAGTCAAACTGCGTTCGCTGGCAGGGGCTCCTGGGAATTGTAGTCCATGGACATCTGGAGGGCCGCAGTTTGACTACCCCTGCCATAGAGTCTATTTACCAAAGCAGCCATTTCCTCCAGTTGATTTTATCCCTAAGACCTGGCGATCAGTTGTAACCGCCCTGAGCCGTATGGAAGGGTAGTATAAAAATCTAATAAAATAAATAAATAGGAGATCTCCAGCCACCACCTGGAAATTGGCAACCCTACTAAAGGAGCACTGTAAAAAATGTCCGGTTGTCTCTAACCATGACCCATTAGGGTTCTTTGCCAGTTCAGTTCATACAAAGTTGGTGCGCCGATATGTCCCAACCGTATAGGAGTCGTATGATGTTCAAGAGATGCCACGGCATCAACACACTTTTACACCCACATCTTTGATTATTTTTACAGCAACCCACCTTGTCGGATATGACTATGTACGAAATGAACTTTTCCCTTCTGGTGGAGGACATGCTACAGAATATCGATCAGCCCGAATACAGGCAAATCATTGTAGAGGTCAGTAAGGCTTTATGTTAAAAAAAATATATATAAGAATAAAACATTTTATGTTACACTTGGGGGCAACGAGTACGATCAAGGACCAAAGTCATTTCAAACTGTTTGTTTGTTTTGTGGTATTTATACCCTCCCTTTGTGTCAATATTAGCTCGACGATAAGCACCCCCCCATCCCCGTTCTGCGTTGCAGGGCACAGACAGACTCTAATTTCATTAGCATAATAAATGTTTACCTATCATATTTTTATCTTTGCCTTCAGAGAGCTCTGCTTGGCATACTGTGGTTCTCCCATCTTTCCCGTTACCCTGGCAAGGAGCTGAGAAAGATCAACTGGCCCATGGGGACTCAGTAAACTTCATTTAGTTTAGGACATTCAGCAAGCTTTTGATTCATTACCTTTCAAAATGTCAGTCTGGGAGCTGAACATAAGAACATCAGAAGAGCCCTGCTGGATCAGACCAATCTAGTCCACCCTCCTGTCTCACCCAGTAGCCAACCGGTTCCTCTGGAGGTTCAGCAACAGAGGCTGAGGTCTTCCCCCATGTTGCCTCCTATCACTGGCATTCATAGGTTTACTGCCTCTGAACGTGGAAGTTCCTTTAGTCACCATGGCTAGTAGCCACTGATACCTGATCCCGTTTAAAATCTGTCTGTGCCTGCGGCCATCACTGCATCCTCTGACAGCAAATTCAATATTTTAATCACTGGTTGGAGCATAGGGTGGAGTTGATGGTATTTATAAGGGAAATCAGGTCTCACCAAGGCCATGTTCAGTTCTTGGGGACACCAAAAGGAGCTCTCTAGATCAGGCTTTTTCAACCAGGGCTTTGTGAAGCCCCAGGGTTTCTTGATGGCTCCCTTTTTCTCTCCGCCTTCTCAGCCAATCCCCCCTTCTTTTTTCCTGCCTTTGAGCCTGGCGGTGGTGATGGTGCCTGGGAGCCGTCCATGCCCACAGCCTCTCCCAGCATCCACCACCATCAAGCCTGGAGGGGCTGCCTAATGCTGGGCCCAGAGCAGCTCCTTGTGTTGGCTGCCCACAACTCTACAGTTAAGTGTGTTGTACCCACATATAAAGACAACACTGTTTTATTGGGGGAGGATTTAAACTGCCCCATTGTATGTGTGTGTGTGTTTTTTTTTAAGTTTTCAGATATTTCTGCAGACCTCTGGGGTCCCCTGAGTTTGCAGAACTATTTTTTGGGGGTAAGAGTGGTCCCAGTCTATGGATTTATGTATCAGCAGATGGGAGCTATACACTTAAGAAATAGATACATAAATGGGCTGATATAAAGAGAAGATGGTGCATGTGTGTGTGTGTGTGTGTTTCAAAAGAGGTGTTTTTTTTTAAGGCAATTAGTTGCATTATTGGGGCTACGAATCAAATACAACGTTATCAATAGCAAGATTATGTTGTTACACATCACAATAAAACTCTCTCTTGTTATCCATAATGGTTGAATAAGTTAAAAAAAATAAAGGAAGAAAGGCAAGCCGATTAGAGAAAGTGGGAAGATAATGAAGAAAGAAAAACATTGTTAAAAATGTAAATGATTTTTGCATTCTTACTGAGTTTCAGCCCTACAAACGTTTCTGCTTGCCAGTAATTATGCCTTTTATCCCGTCTCTAGCTATGGTTATTACTCCGTCAATTCATTACCGTAATGTTTTTAGTGTTCTTCTACCTTAATTAATTTCTAACGCATTTTTGTTCAGTAGATGAGCAAGTTGCAACCCAAAGCATTTACGCACTGAATTCTTCCACGGAAATCAGTGGGGCTTAAAATGTTTAACTGTGGCTAGGTCATGGCCCGTGACAAGCATCACTAGCATTAACATAGATTTCCATTTGGATTCATGGGATTGGTAGGCAGATCTCCATTAACATACATTATGTTTTTATACAGGCAGGTTTTGAGCTGGCCTTGAAAGACTGTTGCATTTGAGTATGTCCCCCCCCCCCTTTTTTTCTTTTTTTTTTAGCTGTTGATGGTTGTCTCTGTGATTCTGGAAAGAAACCCGGAATTAGAGTTTCAGGATAAAGTGGACTTGGACAAACTGGTGAAAGAAGCATTTGTTGATTTCCAGAAGGACCAGAGTAGATTCAAAGGAACCGAGAAGCAAGTAAGTGCAAAGGCAGAGATGGAAGATGCCGTCAAGTCGCAGCTGAATTATGACAGCCCTGGAGGGCAGGTTTTCTCAACCAGGGTTGCAGGAAGGCCCTGGAAGGGTTTCCTGAATGGGTGGGAGTTAATTAAATTAAATGTCAACATTTATCGAGCGATATGACCATATATGGCCATGTCAAACCACCACCACCACCATTCCCAAAGTGGCCAATTATGGGCCTGGAAGGGGTAGGAAGGAGAGGGTCCCTGGGTGGGCGTGTCCACAGCTATGTTTCCCAACCGTATTCTGCATGATCGGACCACTTCTAGGGTTTCTCGAAGAACGTTCTACTTAGTGATGGAGGAAGTTCTAAAGCTTCCATTGCCATTATTATAATATCCTTGCTCAAGGACAGTTCCAGGCAGGTGACTCATCTCACTGTCTGATGAAGGGAGCGTTGACTGTCAAAAGCTAATACCCCTGATAATCTTGTTGCCTTCTACAGTGGTACAGGACTCAAATCTAGCTTGCCATGAAAATGTTGACTTGAAATGATCTAACTGCCAATGCTTCACCATGGTGTAAAGCAATTAGGCTGGTTGTGAGTGGGTGGGCAGAAGGGACTTTGTCAGGTAGCTTAGCTCTTGTGGCCCTTTCTTGCATGCCCAGGGAAATACCAAATGCCACTTTGGGAATCGGGAGGTGATTCCTGGCCAGACTGATCAGGGATTCTGGGGTTTTTTTTTGGGGGGGGGAGGAATTGGGGTCACTGTGGTGGGCAGGTAGCTGTGAATTTCCTGCATTCCACATGGGGTTGGATTAGATGGCCCCGGAGGTCCCTTCCAACTCCATGATTCCATGTTTCAATATTTCAAGCAGCTTCCGATTTCTGATTTAAGTTACCGCGGGCAGCGTTCTCTTCCGAACACACATAACAGATCCTTCTAACTTGCCTTTTATTGCATCCAAAAAGGCATCTTTGTCACTGCTTCCTTCTGCCCCCCCCCCCAATCTTTTGGGTTCAAATCCAAAATATCTATCATACTAAACTGTGGAGAGGGTCAAGTGTGTGAATAGCACTTTTCATCAGCGCCGTCTTCCCCACCTCCTCTCACCAATCCTGGAGTGGATCGTTCCTTGTCCTCACTGCAACTCCAATCAAACTCTGTTTTCTCCCAACAGGATGACATGACGTCCTTCTACAAGACTCCTCCCATCGGGAAAAGGGGGACCTGCAGCTACCTGACAAAGGCGGTCATGAATCAGTTGCTGGAAGGGGAAGTGAAACCCTGCGCGGATGACCCGTGTTCCATCAGTTAAAGATGGCGGCGCCAGGCGGAACTCAACCTGGCTCGCGTAGGGCCGCGTTGTCGTTTGGCATGTGCTACTTAATTGCTCCTCGTCAAGGGGACACCTGGAAATTATCACTGTGATAAGCTCAGATGCTTTAGAATAGCAAAGACCACAGCTGATTCTGTGGCAGCCAAAAAGCACGTTTAATCAAGAAGCGGTCCTCTTCCCCCCCACTCCGGTGTAGGTTTCCCATAGCAACCCGCACGTTCTACTTAAGCGTTGCGGTCGCACATTGGCAGAGGGAATGCATGAAACGCGCTGCAGCATATATTGATTAAGACCTTGGCTCTGTTTGAAGAATCAGCTGGGTTTCTGGGGTGTTCTTTGGGTTTTTTTGTCGCGCATCGCTTATGAACGATCGCAGCGACACAATGTATTTATTGAACAGCAAACGAAATGGGCGCTGCAGATTCCTTTTTCAGTTTTCATGTGCCCTCCACCCCACAATTTGTCATTTGTGTTGTAATTCGTTATTGAACGGCTATATTATTGAATACTGGATGAAACATAAGCGTAAAATTTAAAATCAGTGAACAGGCGTCTGATACGGCTTTGTTTGTTGCTCTGAAAAAGTTGCCATGACTTTGGACTTGAATGTTCCAGCTAAACTTATAAGGTGTTTAAAAAAAACACACACACACACACACACACAACACCCTACTCTATTAAAAATATATAAATTTGCTTTAAAATGTGCCTGTAATTGGTTTTTCTGTTTGAGGATTACTCAGGATAGTAATTGCTTTTGCCTACGCATTTTATATAAATGGAAGGGAATTAATTTTAAAAGAACAGAGCATCTCTTACCATCCTACCTTTGCTCCCATTCAGACACTTCGAGGGGCGTTGTTTAAATTGCCCTGATGCTTTATCCTGCCGTAAAGGTAGAGAAGAGTCAGTTAAACCTGTAGGAATAAATGGCCTGCAGAAGAAAGACCCGGTCCTGTTTACAGAACAGATTGTTCCAGAAATAAAATTCCATCCCTCCACATAAAAAGGCTTCGGTCTGACCAAGCGACTGTCTGGTTCAACATTCTGTTTCCCCCTGTAGCCAATCAGGTGCCTCCTGACCATCTTCTGCATGATCGTGCCACTTCTGGGGTTTCTCGAAGCCTGAAGAATGTTTCAGGGATTTCTCAATGGTAACAAAGTTGAGAAAGGCCTCCCTGTGCATTTTCCATAAGGACAGAGCTGGGTGTGAACTGGATCCAACTTTTATCCCCAAGGTAAATTTCAGGCTTCATAGAGAGCCTAACACTGTGCTCCCCCTCCCTGATCTCAAAACATTGTTGTAGGGAGATTATCCCTCACTTGCTGGTTGCAAGAAGGGCTCTAGAATTCTCCATGGGGCAGAAAAGGAATTTAGAAGGGGATAAAGCACAATGTATGTTGCAAAAGGGGGGAGAGTTTGCAATGTTTATGGATTAGAACTATGATTTGTTCAATGATTAGGGCAGGAATAGGGTTGCCAGGCCCCAGATGGTTACCACTGGCCCTCAAGCGACAGAGATCTGTTCACCTGGAGATGATAGCTGCTTGGGAAGGTGGGCTATATAGTATTATGGCCCACTGAAGACCCCCCCCTTTCCCATATCCCACCCTCCTCAGGCTCTGCCCCCCCCCCCAAATCTCCAACTATTTCCCAACCCGGAGCTGGCAACCCTAGATGGGCAGAGGGCCTGACCACCACATTGAAAGGGGGGGGGGTGCTCATTTTTTCTGTGGAAGATATCTGATTACCAATTTTACCTTGTTTTACAAAGCATGCTTCGGTGGGATGAACGGCAAGATACCCACTGGGCCCCTCCTGACTACAGCCCTGCCTTTATCTGCCCTTCCTCTTGACTTTCACGGTCTTTTTCCAGCTGGGAAACAAACAAACAAAAAAAGCAGTGAAAGGAACGTGCAGAGGAAGGAATTCTTTCCATCCATCCAGACTCCGAGAAACATCAGGAAGGGTGAATGGGAGAGAAAGAGACAACTGGGGAGCCAGGAAGTAACATTTTGAGGTTGATTTTTTCCTGAAACCCTCTGGGGTGGAACATGAACATTCTGAGCAGCACTTACCGAGATTTCGGAAAAAAAAGTTTTATTCTATATTCATTTATTTTGCATGGCTTAATGTCCGTCTCTTCAGAATTTACTGGGATATATTAATGTTTACTGGCAATTCAATATGGTCTTTTGAGAACCACGGGCAACTCCTAATTGAGTGGCTTAAATTAATTCCTTTAATACGCACTGATAACATTTAGCCTTTATGTGGCGCATTTTGGAAATGTTTCACATATATTATCTCGGTAACCTTTTCCCTGTACCACAAGACAGGGTTCTTATCACAACGGCTTGCCCAAGGTCATTTGCAACATTTGCTGCCGAAAAAAGACTTCAGCCAAGGACCTCTGCTTCATCCATGGCCTCTACCCCGTGAAGGGTGTTACCTTTTGTGTTTTTATCAAGCTATTTGCATCTCGCCTTTCAGAAACAACAGTGGATTGCAGAAGGATGACTGGCCTTGGTCAGGGTTAGGGCCTTCTCAACCCTGGCCCAGCCTGGCGGAACATGCTGCCAGCAGAGACATGGGCTGCGATGGAAGTCCTGCAGGGCCTGCAAAATGGCGCTGTTCCACCAGGCATATGGCTGAGGCCAGGACACACAGACAAACTGTGACACACACACACACCCTCCAAAAGTACCTTATGCCACCTAGAATTACATACACAGAGATGGAGCATAGGTATATTGAGATGGGATATAGTTTTATTGGTTATTCCTGACCCCGTCTCCCTGCCACGCCCCCGGAAGTGACATCACTATCCACTAACAGACCAGAGAAGGACAGGTGGGGAGACTAAGGTGGGAATAATGTGTAGGCTCTGCGCTTCCTGGGTATACAAACCATAAGAGCAGGGGTAGTCAACCTGTGGTCCTCCAGATGTCCATGGACTACAATTCCCATGAGCCCCTGCCAGCATTTGCTGGCAGGGGCTCATGGGAATTGTAGTCCATGGACATCTAGAGGACCACAAGTTGACTACCCCTGCATAAGAAAACTCAGGCTCAGGAGGAGGGGATGAGGAGCAATTGAAGCAGTCAATTCCCTAACTTGTGGTCCATTAAAGCAGGAGGGGAAAGGCCACGGACCCCCTCGGGAGTTCCCACGGACCCCCAACAGTCTACGGACCCCTGGTTGGGAATCCCTGCTCTATATGATTTTCCCATGGCCAACGGATATATTTTTGTCTTTCTAGTGAGGTGAGACAACATCCTTTTTGAGAACAAAAGGTCTTCGTGTTTTGTAGCAGGGATCAGAGGCGAGTCTCCGAAAAGACGGCAAAGAAAGCTGCTTGTAGAATAGGAAGGTTGGAATCTCATGAGCTGTTAAAATCCATAAAGAATAAAAAGGTCCCGCTGGCCTTTTTTGCTTCCAAATATTTAAACAGCTGCAAGAGAGACTGGCGAAAAATATTAACACACTTAGCAGAGCATGACAAACCTTAAATCTGATTTAAGGCTTATTCTCTTAATGGCGGCAGTTCTGGTGAATGTGAGGTTGTCTTCTATGGGCCATTAGATATGGGAGTGTGCCTGTACGAAATTTATATTTGTAAGAGCAACTGATGTTGTAATATTGGATTTGCCCCTTTTCTCTGAAACCTTCCCAACTGAGAATGTCCCATACGCAAGGAGATTTTTGCATTGAAGGAAGTTGCGACAAGCTAACCCCCCCCCCCTTTCCCATATTCCTTCTCATGAACATGTTCCTTAGGAATTCCTAGCCCTGACCTGGATTGCCCAAGCCAGTCTGATCTCTTCAGATCTCAGAAACTAAGCAAGTTCAGCCTTGGTTAGTATTTGGGTGGGAGACCACCATGATAGACACAGAGGTGGATCATGACCAACTACTTCTAAACATCTCTTACTTTGAAAACCTCATGGAGGTTGCCAGAAATCAACTGGGACTTGGAATCATAGAGCTGGAAGGGACCTCCAGGGTCATCTGCACAATCTGGACTCTCCGGTCAAGAGGACTAGCATCAACACATCAAAGGAGGCTATGTTGTTACTCCTCCGTGTTGGAAAAGAATGCTCTGTAAGGATGCTCTGTATCTTGCAAATAACATCCTTCTAGCCACAGAGCCCCCATAATCTTTGAGGCATCTCCTGACCGCTTGCCCCTGAATCTTGCAAACACCTTTCTAGCCACAGAGATGCCCCTCATCCCTTCAACCCCCATAACTCTCGAGGCACCCCCTACCCCTGTATCTTGCAAATAACACCTTTCTAGCCACAGAGGTGCCCCCCCATCCCTTTGGTCCTCCAGTGGCTACTAGCCGTGGTGATGGAGAGAAACCTCCATGTCCAACTGCACTAAACCTCTGAATAGCAGTGACAGGAGGCAACATCAGGGGAAAACCTCAGCTCCTATCCCTGGTTTCTGCCCCCCCCCCAGAGGAACTGGTGGACCACTGTGTGAGGCCAGATGCTTATCCCTCATAGCATTATGTAGGACAACAGGGGTCATTGACTTCCACTGTGGAAACGCAAAAGGGTTAAGCATTTAGGGGGTCAAGATTTGCTCTCAGGCCGGCCCTGTTCTGAAACAAAGCATGTTTCACTGAGAAAAGAAAGCTGAAGTGCGTGTCTGCCCCCTAGAGGACTGGAGGATGCACAGTCCTTGAAAATACTCCAAGACAGGACCCACCTACAGGATCCAGGGAATGGTCTTGTGCCAACAGGGGAAAAGTAAGTAGGCTTTATAGAGCTGACATCCCGGCTCCAGCCTAATCACAGCACTCACATAAGCAGCTTTCTGCCTTTCCGCGAGGATGGAAACATTAATCTTTTCTTGTTCTTTTGCCACACAGGCAGAAACGATGCCGGGCTTCTGCGAGAACGTGCCAGGCAGGCTCCGGTGACAGATGAATTACGCTTTTTCACGACTGTGCCGGTGTTAGCTCGGGGGCTTGCTCGTTGGACACGTATTCCAAGTTCTCTCCCCTCCCGCATTCCCAAGCTTTTTTCAATTTGGCAGCGATTCCCGATTGGAGCCAGCAGCTTCTCCCAACCTCTTGTACGGCTGGGTCATTTCAACGGCATCAAGCACATGTCTTGGCACAGGCAGGCCCCAGGTGAGCGTATGAAATACAACTTTACATCAGGTAACGCTCTCGGAAGCGGTTCTTTCTGGCTGTTTCAGGCCTTCAGACAGCCATCCGTGGGACGTCGTGGGGATTCTCTTGCAAGCGGGTTGTCTGTTTCATGACGCCGGGCTCCTTTTGCACAGTGCGGGAGCTGTGGGGAAGACAGACGTCTAGGCATCCGTGCTGTGCTCCTTCTGGCCTCATTAAAGGTTGACCTTGAACACAAGCTGAAGCTATCAGGAGAAGGCCAGTTCAGATACGCTTGCTGGGAGAGAATTCCTAAGCGTCCACGGGCCACCAGCGGCTTGGAAGGGCACAGCCCGAGCTCCCCCTGGACAAATGTACCGCCTCATTTCTAGGGCTTAGTACTGTCTGTGCATAGAAACGAGACATTTCTGCAACTTGAGCATTAACAAGCACTTTTCTCCAAGAGCGTGGTTGTTCTGCAAACATGCTGTGCAAGTGCAGGAGGGGATCGTGGGATCTGGAGTCAATCGCCAAGGAATCTGGGGTTTCGTTCAAAATGTCGGGATTTTGGTGATTTCCAGTAAACCTTTGCCCTGGCCCCAGATGTGGTCGTGGATCTGGAGGCTCCGGTGAAGGTCAGCCAATAAGTCTACGGAAAGAGACTCCCCATTTGCTAAAAAGTTCCACGGAAGTGGCCCATTGAGAGGGATCGCAATAAAAATAGGTTACTTTGAGTGAACGAGGCTGAGCTCCAAACAAAGGCACAAGAATAGAGATGTAAAACAGTAAAAACTTTGCTGGCAGAGGTAGATATACAGATATATCGTTCTCCGTGATTAGCCAGCCTTGCTCATCAGGGTGCCCCAAAACTTAAGCTGGTTACAAGCAAGAATACCTGCTCTGACATGGATGGCAACACCCCCTTCTTCTTTCTGTCCAGGAGCAAGTGGGCGTTGCCTCCCTGAAACAAAAGACCTTAGGTGGGTCAGAGAAAACATGCCCAGCACACCTTTAGAATTGGCTGCAGTTTCCCTCCTGCAACCACTGGGTGTCTCTACTGAGCACACAACCAGATCCTTGTGTTTATAACGAACAGCCCTACAAGGTAGGCCTTTTCCAAATTCCTTGCTGATTGCATTCCAACATTTTTCATAATAATCCTCAATAAGATGATTCCAGTGATGAGAATGGGAAAAAAGCAGGTAGACTCAGAAGTTGTTGGGAAGGAGCTGAGCTGGATCTCTTGCAGAGTTCACAGAATTTAGGGCGCATTCTGTGTGTATTATACACCCCACCTCTCAGCCACAGACATTCAAGCCAGTTGTAATTTATACACAATTCAAGTTTCTGTCATACCAAACATGGCTTAGGTTAGTTCTGGTTTTTTTAAAAAAATTATTAAAAAGGTAAAAGTATCCCCTGTGCAAGCACCGGGTCATGTCTGACCCTTGGGGTGACGCCCTCTAGCGTTTTCTTGGCAGACTCAATACGGGGTGGTTTGCCAGTGCCTTCCCCAGTCATTACTGTTTAGAAATTATTAGTGTGTTTGCAAAGCTATGCTTATCCTTGCCTCCTCCGCTACCCCCTCCTTTCTGGGCTTCTTCGCCTGCTTTTATATATGTTTGCGTCTCTTTGCTTGCTGTCCGGCTTTACCGTGGGAAGATAAGCAGAGCAATATTGAGTCATTACTATTCAAGTCCCAGGGAAGCCAAATCAAAACAGATTCCAAATTGCTTCTGAGATTCAGTTGTTCAGTTCAGCTTGCCTGAACAGAAGGCTCAAGATGGATTTTCTTGTAGCCAAGATCTCTTTGCCAGCTTTTCTCTGGTAATGAATTTTGATGACTAATTCGTTGGGGTCAGACGGCACATTGGAATGTTGTAGCCTCAACATTCCTGAATCTGCTTTATGGGGTTAATTATAATATTGAGTCTCCTTACAGGGGAGTTGCAAGGATGACTGAGATATCGGCTGAGATAGAATCGGAGTTATGGAGTTGGAAGGGAACCTCAGGGTCATCTAGTCCAGCCTTCTGCAGAATGCAGGAAATTCACAGCTACCTGCTCACCCACAGTGACTCCAATTCACTGCCCACCCACTGGATCCAGGTGTAGTTGCTTTTGGCTAGGGATGCCAGGCTCCAGGTGAGACCTGGGGATCCCCTGGAATTACAGCTCATCTCCAGATTACAGAGATCAGTTTCTTTGGAGAAAACGGCTGTTTTGTGGCATTGGACACAGTCCTCTCCTGCTTGAATATCTCAATCCCTAGTGGAGCTCTGAGAAGAAATTCTGAGAGGGGGGAAAATGGGAGGAGCCAATGGGGGGAATGCAGTGGGTTCACCTCTTCCCTCCCATCCCTTTTCCATTGTGTGTGAATTGAACAAGGCCAGCACATATATATAAAATTAAATCCCCCCCCCCCAACTGGAGTAAACCTTCCAGTGCTCAGAAGTAACCCTGATTGAGAATGAGTGGATTAGGTAAAAAAGCGGGGCCTCAATATTTTGAAGAAATGAAATGAATGAGACACGTTTAGGTTTAGTTTCAGTAGAAGAAGAAGAAGAGTTAGTTCTTATATGCCGCTTTTCCCTACCCAAAGGAGGCTCAAAGTGGTTTACAGTCACCTTCCCTTTCCTCTCCCCACAACAGACACCCTGTGGGGTGGGTGAGGCTGAGAGAGCCCTGATATCACTGCCCAGTCAGAACAGTTTAATCAGTGCCGTGGCGAGCCCAAGGTCACCCAGCTGGCTGCATGTGGAAGAGTGCAGAATCGAACCTGGCATACCAGATTAGAAGTCCGCACTCCTAACCACTCCACCAAACTGGCTCAGGGGAGGGAGCAACCCTCAGCAGGTCTACCCAGAAGTAAGTCCCAAGTTCATCAGCGGAGCTTACGGACGGGAAAGCATCCTTAGGAGACCAGCCTACGAGAGGAAACCTACTCAGGTCTACGCAACAGGGCTTATTCCCAAGGAAGTGGCCTTACGGTTGCATTCTAAGGACCGCCAGAGTCTTGTACTTGACCCCGGGCCTCCAGGCCATTTCAACCCCTTCGGTTTAAAAAAAAAAACCACCCGTGCATTAAGATTAGAGTTAATTATCTAAATGTACATCATTCATCATGGGAACAGGCTCCAGAGTAGGGAGCCCTGATTAATTTAGAGGACGGGCAGGTCTGTCTATACAAGAAAAGGACCACTTAAACTATTAAAAAGCTGGCGATTTCCTTAGCCAGCTATTTTATCAGCAGGGCAGCTTGGACAGGCGCGTCTGTCCGTGCCACGTCTTGAATTCCATCCCCTCCGAAACCGTATCGATTTCTTCTTTTAATGGGCAGAGCAGGTTTCGAATCTGAAGGGTTGTTTCCTGCCTTTTCAACAGGACCGGCCTATCGCTTCTCCTCCCACCCACCCCCTTCTCCGTGCCACCCTGCCCCTCTTTTCCACCCCCTGTCTTTTTCTCAATGGTTGCCCTCTTTGGACAACGGCGGCGTCCTTTTGCCGCTTGCGCAGAGAGCATGACGCACTTTAACAAGAAGTTTCTGGCCAAGACCTCACTGCGGTTGGGTTAGATGCAGTTCTGTATAGCGTGGCCGCAGAGCAGCCAGTCTCCGGACAAAAAGCTATTCATTGGAAGAGACGCTTTCGGCCTGCCTGACAATAGACTGCCGGTTTGCGTTTCCTGCATTGCAGCCGGTCACCTGGTACTCTTCCAGTCCTGCGAAGAAACGGGAAGCAGCAGGCCTCGTTCCAAGCCCATCTTTTATTCATGGCCGGTGGTAATAGGCTTCTCCCACATTCTTTTAATATGTTTTCCAGAGAAAGCACCTGATGGGTTTGTCAGATTTCCAATAACTAACTTTTTAACTCATCCTCACCCCCTTTCTTCCCTGCAGCCACTTTCCCTTGCGCTGCTTGCTCCTCTAAGACGGTCTTCATTTCATCCTGGGACTTGCCTGGTTGATCTTCATGCCGGATCCCAGACCCTGGAACCTTACAGTGTCCGTTAGGTGGAGCCTGATGGAGGGTCCCTGAGCACATGCAGAATATCTTCACTTCAAAAGAACAGGTTGGTTTTTATACCGTGTTTTTCACTACCCAAAGGAGTCTCAAAGTGGCTCCCCTTCCTCTCCCCGCAACAGGCAACCCGTGAGGTAGGTGGGGCTGAGAGAGCTCAGACAGAACTACTCCATGAGAAGAGCACGATCGGGGCTGTGAGGAACCCAAGGTCACCCAGCTCTCAGCCTGTGGAGGAGCAGGGAATCAAACCTGGCTCGCCAGATTAGAAGCTGCCGCTCTTAACCACGACACCAAGCTGGTCCTTTATGGGGACAAGTTACAACTTACCTGGGAGCTTTGAGATCAGCTGTCCTGATAGTTTCCCAAACCTTCAAAGGCACGCTCTCACCCTCTTGCTTTGTGCTGCTTTCTGCATCAGAATTCCTCTGCAGTGTCTCGTGGCGGTTAAAGCACCGGAAAGGGATTTGGCAAATCTGAGTTCGAATTCCCATTCCGCCATGGAAGCTTGCCGGGTGAATGAGCAGAGGAGGCTGTTGGGAAAATGCTGAGGGGCAGGTTTTGAGATTCTATGGAGACATCGCAGTTTTGTTTCGGCATTGCAAATGCTGACAGGCTGCAGTGCTCCGCTGAGCTGGCTGGCCCATCGAACTGGAGGGTGGACACGCTTCATCCAATCCCTCCTGACGCACATCCAAGGAAGGGTGCTCTGACTCTCAGAAATTTAGACCCTGCAAATCTCGTTGGGCTCTAAAGTAACTCCCGATGGCCCATGTTTCCATTCCTACTGCTGAGGTCCCCTGGGACTTGAACCCCACCACGACTGGCTTTTGACACTGTATCTCCACTCTACATTTTCCAGTAGTGCAAAGAACACCAAAGTATTCTGCATGTGGGCTCTGGAGCAAAGATTCTCCAATGATGAGTAGAGCAGCCTTTTCCAATCTTTTGAGCATAGATGAGCCCCTGAAATAATCTTGTCAGGCTTTAAGGAAGTGATGTCAGCTGTCCACGCCTTACTGCCAGGCTCCTCCCCAAAATGCCATGTCACTGGGAGCGGCATCACCACCCGCATTAACAGGGGGAGTTAACTGAAGGCAGGAGAGACAGGAGGTAGTTTAAGCCGGGATTTCTGGGCACAGAAACCATGAGAAAACTCCCTCATACTTGGGAGGAGGAACAATAGAAATGACTGGTTCCGTTGCTTGTAGCCAAGTCCATTAAGGCAGGAGAGAGGGCCACGGACCGCCTCTGGAGCTCCCATGAACCCTTGGAGAACGCAGACTCCTGGTTGGGAATCCCTGGAGTAGAGAGACATTGGAAGTCCTAATGAACTGCTGGATCTAGCGAGTCAGAGGCAGCCCCAGCTGCATAGTCTCAGTTCTCAGCTCTGTAAAATGGGTTTAGCGTCACAGAACTGCAAAGCTGGAAGGGACAGCATGTTGTCTTCTACAACCTTCCAAGACACGGTGCCTGTTTAGCCACCCTGACCCATCTCCCAGCCTACTGCAGATCAACCGACTATTTCATTCATGCAAAAAAAAAAACCCCACCCCAAACAACACCACGATTGCGGTGCCAATAAAAGTGGGCCTTGAAGCTTGAGGGCATGAAATATTTAAAATCAACCTGGGTAGAGTGTTCTTGGCTTCCACGCATTTTCTTTAAAGCTGGAAGGCCTCAAATGATTTCTTAGAAGAGCTCGTCTCCAAATTGGCATCTAACCCAATGCTTTTTGAGGAATGTCTTTGCTTCTTCTCAATGGGGAAATAAAGGAAGAATCGTTTTCTTGTACGTTACAATGAGAAGCAGATGTGTATCTTACTGTGCTGCCATAGTTAAGGACAGTGGCCGTTGCATGGGAGCTGTCCGTGGTCCTAGATCTTGCGCTGGGCTGATTTCTCCCCTCCAAGCTCCAATCCTGCTCAGATTCTGAGATCTGGTGTGATCAGATTAGACCATGATATCTACCATCCCGCACAACACATGCTCCCTTTATAAGCTCACCTGTATTCCAAATTAGGGGACATCTAATGACCTGCAGAGTGCAGGATCCCCAAAGGGGACAGGGGCTTTGTGAGCATGCAGAGGTGTCTTCATAGCTTGCTTTCTTTCATCTGTCCGTCTGTCCGTCTTCTCTGACCTACAGACCTACAGGTCTTATTGATCTATGCCAAGCTAAGTAGAAAAGGAAGACAGGAAGAATTCAAACCAGAGAGGACAGACTATACTGCATTGGAGAAGGTGTCTTGTTACAAGCCGCCCAGACTCTCATGGCCCGAACAAGGAATTTAGCTTTAAAAAGTTTATTTGCTGGCCATGGATCCATGACAATTTTAGTAACTCAAATGTCTGGGGGAGGCTTGTTTCTCTGGGGCATAAGTGGCTTACAAGCGGCATGATTACCATTCAGGCCCCAACCTGGTAGCTGTCTCTGAAGCAGACAATTTCTCTGCCGGTAGTATTGGCTGCTTTCTTGTCCTTCCCGTCCCTCTTTCTCCACCCCCCCCTTTTCCACAACTGGGGCTCAGATTCTGCTGCAACTTGTGCCACTGTTTTCCTTTTCTCTCTCTCTCTCTTTGGAACTACAGGGGGAATTATTCAGGCTCCATAATTCATCATCGCCTGAAAGCCAGTCTCGCCAGGCAGCGAGTTGCGGCTCAGCACCGACTCTTCCTGAGCTGGGATGAAGCTCGGCCAGACAAGCTGATTAATAATGCAGTGTTTCTATATTTCCCCTTCGTTTAATCTTGTCATTTTCCCACCGTTTCTGAACCAGCTTTTCTGGGCTTCCCCTCGCCTTGTTTCGGGTCTCTCAGGCTGCTGACGGCATCTTACGGGGCTTGGATTTTTTCTTTTAAAAATTTCCTGACTTGGAGTACCAGCAACAACATCGGAACAGACCACAACAACATATAACAAAACTTTCATCTCTTTCTCCTTGGACCTCTCTGCTTCTTTCTCCACCGAATATGCCTGTAGGATGAAGGAGATTGCCCTCCTTTTTGGATCCTCTGTCCCCTTCGAGGACTGCACAAACAATGAAATAGTGTATTTTAAGCAGGGCTTCCCTTGGGGCTGCTCTGGAAACTCCAGCTGGTTCAAAATGCAGCAGCATAAGTCCTGACAGGGACTCCATGGAGGACATACATGGCTCCGGAGAGCCGGTTTGGTGTAGTGATTAGGAGTGCAGACTTCTAATCTGGCATGCCGGGTTCGATTCTGCGCCCCCCCCCCCCCACGTGCAACCAGCTGAGTGACCTTGGGCTCACCACGGCACTGATAAAACTGTTCTGACAGTGATTTCAGGGCTCTCACAGCCTCACATCCCTCACAGGGTGTTTGTTGTGGGGAGAGGAAAGGGAAGGTGATTGTAAGCTGCTTTGAGCCTCCTTGAGGTAGAGAAAATGGGCATATAAGAACCAAATCGTCTTCTTTCCCAGCTGCATTGGCTCCCGATTGGAAACCAGATCAGACCCAAGGTTTTGGGACCAGCATATCTACAAGACCACCTTTTCCCTTATATCCCCCAAAGAGCATTAAGATCATCAGAACAACATGATGGAAGGACGGTGGAAAGATCCAATAAATAAATTGAACACCTGCTCAGGATCTTTGACCCAAAGGAAGTGAGACTGGCCTTGACAAGAGGCAGGGCTTTTTTGGCCCTGGCCCAAGCCTGGTGGAACACTTTACCTAAAAAGATCAGGGGGACCAGTCAGTTCCGCAGGGCCTGCAAGACAGAGCTGTCCCACCCAGCTTACAGTTGGGGCCTGAAGCAACCATCAAGAAGTTCTAGTCTCACCGCTGGAGATTGAGGGAAGATCCACTCCACAAACTCTAGAACCCCCTTTGACTTTATTGTTTTTAAGAGCGTTGTCACCCACCCTGAACTGTATTGGAAGGGCAGGCTAGAAAAATATTTATTTATTCCACCAAATAGACTTTTCTATTTTCTCTGGCTTTCCCACACGGATTCTCATTGATCCTCTTCTCTGCTCACATGTTTACATGTTTTACTTTGGGTTTTTTTTAGTGATCTGTATGTGCTTTAAAGCTTTTTAATGTTTTTCTTGTTCGTCACCTTTGGCCCCCTAAGTCGGGAGAAAGGTGACTTTAAAATCAGTCAATAATATCCATAAATAACAGATAAAACGATATAGATAAAAAAAAGTCGTCGAGTCAGAAGCATCCCTCTTTTTCCCTGCCTTTCCATCATAGTATAAAATATTTCTGTTCAGCACTCAAGCTGTCTTAGAGCAGTATAAACCCACATACCATTATCACATAATACCATCACTTTGTTGAGAACATTGAAGGTCAATGGAGAAAAGCAGAGAAGCTCAGACGTCTAACGTGGAAAAGTACATTTAGGTAAGCTGGAAGATACAAATTGTTCCTTCCTTCTAGGATTCCTTGAAAGTCACCCCAACTCGTACGCTCTAAAAATCAAACAAAATCATCAAACCGGAAAGCAATTACCTAGAAAGCAACCAAGCACACACATACTGTTATCTTGCTGATAAGTTCAGCCAAACTTGCTGAAACAAACTTGTTGTCCCCTAATTTCAAACAATGAGGCTGCTATGGATGTTTCCATTAGGAAACCAGACTGCATTTTGGGTGCCACTACTGAAAAGTCCCTTGTTGAGTGTTGTCACCTGCTAAAAATATCCTGCAGGCATGAAGAGCAAGGCTTTGGAGGCAGACTTGTGTGTTCTGGGGTATGTGAGTAAAGTATCCCCTGTGCAAGCACCGAGTCATGTCTGACCCTTGGGGTGACGCCCTCTAGCGTTTTCATGGCAGACTCAATACGGGGTGGTTTGCCAGTGCCTTCCCCAGTCAATACCGTTTACCCCCCAGCAAGCTGGGTACTCATTTTACCGACCTCGGAAGGATGGAAGGCTGAGTCAACCTTGAGCCGGCTGCTGGGATTGAACTCCCAGCCTCATGGGCAAAGCTTTCAGATGGCTGCCTTACCACTCTGCGCCACAAGAGGCTCTTGGGGTATGTGAATATATGCTAAATTAACAACCTCTCAAGTGTCCTTGAATGACAGCCCAAACCCTGCCCCCTTAGTCTAGGGCCTCATTACTTAGTTATAGAATTAGCCTCATCCAGTTTTCTTACACATTTCCCCAATGCTCCGTTGCTACTGTGTGGGTCAGGAAGACTACTTTCCAAACATAAAAATAGCTCGAATGCTGTCAAATCAAACCACCTGATAGAAAATGAGGGAGTAAAAGCAACATTTCCCCCCCCCCTTTTCTCCCTCCCTCTAAAGAGCTTGGAGACCCTATTTGGGTCATTTATCTCCAGAATTATTTTTAAAAAAACGACATTTGTCTTAACCAGTGACGCCTAAGTGCATAATTTTCTGTTATAAATGAAAATGCAGAGACGAGGCCATAATATAAATGTAATAAAATTAAATAACCCACCATTAGCTAATCCGATGAGAAATGACAGAACAGCTGTTTTGGTTGAATGATAAATAGGTGGAAGTATTCATTAATCTATTTGTGGGTAGGATGGGAGGAATCCCTCTTTTTAACAAGCTGGGGAAAATATCAGTCAGCATGTCTCAAATATTTAACTTAGGAACGATTTTTTATATGTTTTGGTAGAGATGGACATAAACCTAATAATTTTAGTTCAGGGTTTGGGTTACGGCTAGGGTTATGCCTAGGTTTGCCATTTCCCCAAACTGGACTGGCCAGCTTGGATCCCTCCCACTATACACAATCTGTGGGGGGAATCACCTGGGAAGGGTTAAAGGTCTGGGAGCCATTTAACCCGTCTGTTTCACTTCCTCCCTCTTTGAAGAAGGGGGAAACAAAATGGGCACGTTTAATGGCTTGCACCAATTTAAATCTAGCCATCGACAGATGGACCCAAGCTACTGTGTATAATGGGAGGGATCCAAACTGGTCAGGAGGACCGGGGAATCAAACCTGGCTCTCCAGATTAGAGTCCATTCCTCTTTAACCACTCCACCACACTGCCTCTCATACATAACAAGCCTAGGCCAAAATGAGAGCAATTTAGAAGTGTGGGAGAGCTTCTTTCTGCCTCTTTTGGGTTTCCAAAAAGCTAACAGGTGATTCAGGGCGACTTCCTGTTTCCATGCTCACTTTTTTCCCCTTATAGCTCTTTTTTAAATCGCTGTGCCTGCCAGATGGGCTGCCAAGAGCCCTGTCTCATTTATAGTCACCGTAGAGACTGGGAGGTTCACGCAAGGTTGCTCAACTCTGCTGCCTGGCACTTGGTGGGAATGCGCAGTGCGCGGCAAGAGCCCAAATGCTCTGCGGTAGCATCCGTGTAGGCACATTTAATGGAGTGAAAAAGCCAGGGGGGGGGGCGTCAGAACAGATTCTTGGGAGCAAATGTGACGTGACCAAAACAGAATGAATGTTATGTCTTTTCAAAAACATCAGTGGCGGTAGAAAGCACAGCTGACCCGTGGCAACTCCATGGAGCTTTCAAGACAAGAGATGGTCAGAGATGGTTCTCCAATTGCCTGCCTCTGTGTCATGTTCTTGGGCTTCTTTGGTGGCCTCCCATCCAACTATCAGCCAGGCTCAATCCTGCTTAGCTTCCAAGATCTGATCAGCCTGGGCTAGCCAGATTAGGGCCTGCCTTTGGGTCTCACATGAGCTTGTATGTTCTCATAGCCTACACTTGTTCTTCAGTAGGGTGCCTCATTGGGAATCTTTCCCTCTTGCCTTGTCAACTGCTGGCGGAAAGCCATCCACCCTCGCATCTCAAACGTGGGAGTTGTCAAGGCAGGGCAAACTCTCACAATTCCGCAGGGCCTGCAAAAGGGAGCTCCTCCACCAGGCATTTGCTTGAGGCCGACCGACCCCAAACACCCGCTGCCCTCCCCAGACACCCCCCCCTTCCATGACCGAAGAATGCGACCTACCCAAGGCTGTGTCAATGATCCTCTTCCTGTTCAAATATTGTTCTGGTTGACACATTATGTTAGGGTTGTGATACTTATTATATTTGTTACAAGGTTCCATGTAGTTACCCTGGGATGTTCTATGTTTACCACCTAGAGTCGTACGGAAGGGCGGTATACAAATATAAATAAATAAATTATTGTTATAATTATTAATGATGATGATTACAACAACAACAACAACATGAACTCAGACTTCCATGGTGGTCTCCCATCAAAATGCTAACCCAGGCCTGCCCTGCTTAGCTCCAAAATTTGACAAGTGAGCTAGCCTGGATTATACAGGTCAGGGCACTTGACGTTGGATTGCCATGTTCCTGGGTCATTTGCCATTGCCTGCCTCTGTGTCCTGACCCTGGACGTCCTCAGTGGCCTCCCATCCAACTGCTATCCAAGGCCGACCCTGCTTGGCCTATGAGATCTGCGGAGATCGGGTTAACCCAAGAGCAAACATCACGCAGAACTGGTCAATGGTTTTCAGAAGGAAAATCCACTTTCCCAAGGGAATTACCCTTCCAGGGAACGGCGTAACAAGAAGCCAAGACCCAGCTTGGTGTAGTAAAAGGTAAAGGTATCCCCTGTGAAAGCACCGAGTCATGTCTGACCCTTGGGGTGACGCCCTCCAGCGTTTTCATGGCAGACTCAATACGGGGTGGTTTGCCAGTGCCTTCCCCAGTCATCACCGTTTACCCCCCAGCTAGCTGGGTACTCATTTTACCGACCTCGGAAGGATGGAAGGCTGAGTCAACCTTGAGCCGGCTGCTGGGATCGAACTCCCAGCCTCATGGGCAAAGCTTTCAGACGGCTGTCTTACCACTCTGCGCCAAAAGAGGCTCTCTTGGTGTAGTAGTTAAGAGCAAAGGGTAGTAAAAAGCAGGCCACTGAAAAAACAGCTTTCTGTCTAGAATTGGATTCCCCTGGGCTAGTTTTATAAATGGCACCTTCCGTTAGCCATTATTTTCTCTTGGTTGGTGCATCCCGAACCTCATTGAGCACTCCGGGGGAGAGGGAAGGGTTCACCCAGCCAGAACAGAGCATGCTGGGAAAGCTGCCAAGTCATGTCCGGAGCACAGACAGAAGGAGTGCAGGATCAGTTCTGTAAAAGCCTCCAAAATGGTTCCCGTCCTGTGAATGGCAAAGGGCGAACTGCTGCCCGGTCGGTGGCCTCGTTCCTCTCCATGATTTTTAGCTGGGAGTAGATACCAGGGCTCTTGGTGCATCAACGTGCATTTGTTCGACAGCCGCCTTAGGGAAGCCGCTTTTTCAATATTCATCAAGCCAGCAGGGGCCACGGAGATAACTGTCTCCCTTGATGCCGCTGATTACAAGAAGGCTGTTAAGCTCTTTGCTACATTAAATTAATTGTGCCCACGAATGGGAGAAGCCATGTTATGTAAGGATAATAGCAGGGGGCCTGTTACAGAAACCCTCTTGGCTTTACTTTTCCACAATCACATTCAGCTTGGAGGAGCGGGGGGAGCAGAGTGTTGCGCAAAGGACATCCGAAGAGGAGTTTTGAAAGATCTCTGGTGGGAAGAGACTTTTTGGCTTGGGGAAGCCAGGGCCCTGCAACCGTCACCTCGGGGACTGCAGCAGAAGGACATGGGCACTGTAACCCACCTCGAACCCTCGGGGAGAGGCAGGCAAGAAACGTAATGATAATAATAATGATAATGGAGGAAACATGAGAAGGGAGTTGACATGATCTCAGCGGGTTGGGTAAAGGTACCAACTAGAATCAAAGAGTTGGAAGGGGCCATACAGGCCATCTAGTCCAACCCCCTGCTCAACGCAGGATCAGCCCAAAGCATCCTAAAGCATCCAAGAAAAGTGTGTATCTAACCTTTGCTTGAAGACTGCCAGTGAGGGGGAGCTCACCACCTCCTTAGGCAGCCTATTCCACTGCTGAACTACTCTGACTGTGAAAAATTTCTTCCTGATATCTAGCCTATATCGTTGTACTTGAAGTTTAAAACCATTACTGCGTGTCCTCTCCTCTGCAGTCAACGGAAACAGCATCCTGCCCTCCTCCAAGTGACAACCTTTCAAATACTTAAAGAGGGCTATCATGTCCCCTCTCAACCTCCTTTTCTCCAGGCTGAACATTCCCAAGTCCCTCAACCTATCTTCATAGGGCTTGGTCCCTTGGCCCCAGATCATCTTCGTCGCTCTCCTCTGTACCCTTTCAATTTTATCTACGTCCTTCTTGAAGTGAGGCCTCCAGAACTGCACACAGTACTCCAGGTGTGGTCTGACCAGTGCCGCATACAATGGGACTATGACATCTTGTGATTTTGATGTGATGTCCCTGTTGATACAGCCCAAAATGGCATTCGCCTTTTAGCAAAGAGCCATGGCAGCAGGCTGAATAGCTTGGATCTGATCTTGACGGAGCTGGGAAGCTAAGCAGGGTTGGCCCTGGTGAGAACCAGGATGGGAGACCTTAAAGGAATTCCGGGGTTGTCATGCAGAGGCAGGCAAAGGGAAGCCATTTCTGTTCCAGCCAGGAACCACCACTACAAAGGCCATGTGCCAGGTTGCCAGAAACCTCACCTTTGTATGATCGTTTACACACTGGGAACTTCACTTCCCTAGCTCCCGTGCAGGAGCACACATTGGGGGTGGATGAGGTGCACCGGGCCAAATGCTCCCCCAAGTGGGTGCAGGAAGAGGTGGGGCAACCTGCCACGACTACAGCCTGCAGCCCGGCATGAAACCTCCAATGCGTAAACGGTCTATGCGGGGCACAAAAGCAGGTCTTGGAAACAGAAAGTTCACTCGTTCAAGAACCACCCTAACAGAAACGGACGGGGAACTGGTGAAGATCTTTCCGGCGTGCATCCTGCCTTATTTTGGCCACAAACGGCATATGCCGCTTGTTAAAAAAGAAAATCAAGAGGCTGTTGACCCACAGCTCTTAAACCGGCAAACGAGCCACCAGCTCTCTTTTCTAAAAACTAGCTTTGGCCCCTCGTTCCTCTTCTCCCAAATTCTGGTTCTCTCGGCGGCGTGATTACTGCTGAACCGTTTCCCAGTTCAGGAGACAATTTCCCATGAATGCCTTTGCCACGGAAGGCAGATGGAGGCTGGGCAGCCACAATTACAGGCAAGATTGACTATTAGGCTAAAGCCCCTCCAGAGCAATTGAATGGCATTCCACGCATTACAGCAAATGAGCGACCATTAAGATCCGTTGTAAACGATTTACGCTGTGGTATCGTTGCCACCTTGCCAAATTCCCTTCAGGATTAGATAGGAACTTTTAAAATTCGCCCTGTTAATTGCACAACCAGAAAATCCTAAAAACTGTGGCTCTGTCAAGAGTAAAAGGACATGTGTCTCAAATGAGATCTGTCCTGCCAAATACGCTTCTGTGCAAAATGAGGATCATAAAGAACCTTTCTCCCATCATGCAGTAAGAACAGGAAGGGCCGGACGAGTTCATCCAGGAACTGATATGAATTCTTCCAGTCGACATTCCAATGCAAATTATAAATCCAAACAAAACTCTAACTTAAACCAAGTTCTCACATCTGCTGGCTCATCGTTGTATTTGTATGCTCATTTGCTGCCGTTCTCAAATCTTACCAGATGCTTCCATCCCATCTCCGCTGTACTTATCGCCCAGTTTGAAGTGCGCCGTTAGTGTTGCAGCTACAGGCCGTAACATCACCGCATAAACTCCAACGCATGACGGTTGTGCAAAAAGCTTAAAACATTTTACTTAACAGGATGGCAAAGTTTAAAACTCAGCTGGTAGGAAATAAACGCAATGTGGAATTACAACTTAGCTAGAATTCCTGTAGAACAGACACTTGAAGGGGCAGCCTTGGTTGGATAGATGGATCACTTGTCTGATCCAGCAGGCTTCTTCTGATGTGCCCCATTGTTGGCCCTCCAGAAGAACTGGTTGGCCACTATATGAGACAGGATGCTAGAATAGATGGACCACTTGCCTGTTCCACAGGGCCCTTCTGATAGGACCTCTGTGTCCCATGGTTGGACCTCCAGAGGAATTGGTTGGCCACTGTGTGATCCAGGAAGCTGGACAAGATGGCCCTAGGAGGGACATTAGGCTGCAAAAGTATATGCAGAACAAAGTTTCCCTGCAAGCTTCCATGGCAGAGTAGGGAACAAAATCCAAGTCTCCCAGATTTTACTTGAACCACGATTATATACCGGGACCTACCAGTGGTTAGGAAAGGGAACCAAGCGCTCATCAAAGGCACCCCTTCAAAGGCCATTTCTCACTTCTCCCTTACGTCTTTGTCTCCGCACGGAAAGTTCCCAGCAGATGCCACCTGTTTGGCAACAGCCCTCTGCTTCAAAAGAGCAGGAGATGCGAAACATCTTCTCAGATTTAATGAATAAATAACATTCTCACTTATCAGCTGTCTAATTCCCAAGGTTAATGAATGGGGTGGCAGTGATAATTGCACCTGTTTGCAATTAGAGGCAGAAGCGGCTTCATAAATATTGAAATTGGATTTTTTTTTTAAAAGAGAGATTTGGGTCTGTTTCCCCCTCACCCCGGTGACAATCCTGGATCTCCAGGGAAATAACTTGAGCTTCTCAGACGGCCGGAAACTGTCGGGACACTCCAACAGACAAACTAGTTAACTCGTGGAGGTGTGTGGGGTGAAGATCTTGATTTCCCTATTTATTTATTAAATACTCACTAGATGAGGTGCGTGTCAGTGCAGGGAGGTGCTGTAGCAAGCCTCGGGTCAAAGTGGGGTGGCCTTGTTTCCAGAGGTGGCTTCCAAGAAATATATGGAATGCCAGCCTTATGCTTTAGTTCTCCTTGGCCAGCTTTGAGACTTGCGGGTATCTGCCCTACCTGCTGGATGACCTTCGGCCAGTCCCAGTTCTCTCAGACCCACCGACCTCACAGAGTGTCTGCTGTGGGGAGAGGAAGGAAAGGTGATCGTAAGCCCCTTTGAGACTCCTGAGGCCTGCTGGATGAGCTTGGGCCAGACCCACCTACCTCATAGGATGTCTGTTGCGGGGAAAGGAAGGGAAGGCGATTTTAAGCCCCTTTGGGAAACCTGAGGCCTGCTGGGTGACCTTGGGTGACCACAGGTCTCTCAGAGCTCTCTCGGCTCCACCTATCTCACAGGGTGTCTGTTCATGGGAGAGGAAGGGAAGGTGATCATAAGCCTCTTTGAGACTCCTTTGGAGGAGGACCGCTTGGTTCCGCTTGCTCCCGTCCTGCTGGAATGTCTCGATCTGCTCCAGTTTGGTGGGCTGGAGCCAGCCACCCGTCAATTCAGAAGGCGGCGCATGACCAATTTTAATTTCCTTTCTGTTCTCCGAGAGAAGAGGCAGACCGGCGAGGGGCGGGATGTTGCAGCTGCACACCAGGCCGGATTTCATTGCCACTGCCACCCCTGCACAGCTGTCCTGGTGCGGTACATACCAGCCCCCCCGCCAGCCAATTGGGTGTTTCAGAAGTCTCAATTGACAGATGACTCATGGAAAGAGACAAGGGAGGTGTCTGTTTTTGCAAGTGGGACAGGACGCGAGGCTGCCTTCCCCCTCATTTGCTGGGAACAATGCGCTATTTGGGAGACGCTTTGATTGTTTCCCACGTTGCAAGGAAGCAGGTCATTGTTGGGGGTAATTACGCATTATGTACTACATAATCATGCAGCTTGCAAAGAGCTGTTTGTCCTTTTTTGGCGAAGGGGGGGGGGAGGAGACCTACCACACAGAACGCGTTTAAATACACCATTGCTGCAAAAACCCTTAACGAAAAAGCATTTTTGAGAAGCCAATTTAAAGCGCCACTGAATTCCACAAATGCGGCTTGATAACAACAGCTATCTTGGAGCTGAGAGAATAAAAACAGGGCTGGCTAATTCTACCCCCCCTTCCTTCCCCGTGAAGATCTGTGAAACGTTTTGCTGAGCTGTTCGGCTCAAATCGTTCCCCGTTCTTGTGGGTGGCTTATGGGCTGGCTGCCAGTGTAGGCTGACAAGCTAGGAAATATAATCAAAACCACAGAATCACACAGAACTGGAAGAGATCACCGAGGGTCATCCAGGCCAACCGCCCACCTTTCGGGGGACTTCAAAAACGCTCCAGACAGGTGCTCATCCAATCTCCTCCAACGAAGGAGACCCCACCAACCATGAAGTCAGCATATCTCCAAGCAGCCCTCACCGTCAGAAAATGCTTTTTGACCCTCACGTGGATCTCCTGTCCCATAATTTGAACCCATTGCTCTTAATCCTCTAAAGCTGCAGTAAATGAGTTGGCCTTCTCTCCAACATGTTGACCTTTTACGTAGTTAAACACAGACGTCCTCTCATCCCTTGTTCTCTTCTTCTCCAAGCAACACAGATCCACCTCTCATGGACCTCTTTGTAAGACATGGATCCCAATCCTTCAGCTATACCAGTCACCCTTCTCTGAACCATTTCCAACTTGTCAAGGTCCTTCTTGAATGGTGGCACCCAGAACCGGACACAATATTCCAAATGAGGTCCAACCAACATGAGATAGAGCGGTATGAGAACTGCCCTTGTTCTAGCTTTCTCAACCAAGGTTTCATGAAAACCCAGCAGTTTCTTGATGGCCCTGGAAGCGTTTCCTGAAAGGATGGGAGTTAATTTTTAATATATTTTTAAAATTTGTTCAACATTTATCAGGTGATATACCCATATATGGGTATATATGGCCAATGATAGGCCTGGAGGGGGTGGGAAGGGGAGGGGCCCCAGGTGGGCGTGTCCACAGCTGTGCTTCCCAGCCATATTCTGTCCGATTGCTCCACTTTTGGGGGTTCTTGAAGCCTGGAGGATGTTTCAGGGGTTTCTCAGCAGTAAAAAAGTTGAGAAGGGCTGCTCTAGATTCTATACTCCTAGCAATGCAGCCTGATACCCCATTCGCCTCCTTAGCTGCCGTATTGCACTGTTGGCTCATATTCAACTTATTATCCACCAGAACTAAGTCCCTTTCACAGGAACACACACATCAAGCCAAGAATTCCCCATCTTATATTTACGCATCACATTATTGTTACCCAAACATAACGCTTTGATCACTTTTTAATCTGACTGCTTCTTGAGCAGGGGGTTGGACTAGATGGCCTGTATGGCCCCTTCCAACTCTATGATTGTGGGAGGCTCCTTTTCTTGAGGCCGGTGTTGGCTGACATGCTCCCTCCAACGTTTTGACCTCTTTTGTCCCCCGGTGAGCTCAGATTGCTGAGCAACACAAGCTTTCCTCTGCAGATCTTTGCTCAGGTGACCTCTAATTGCAAACGGGAGGGAGGGGAGGAGCTCTCGTTGATCATGAAAACAGCAGAACTCTTCTTCTTTTCACTTCTGATTCTAACCACGCCACCTAGGCATGCGTAAACTCATGTTCTTATCTTCACCCACTTACATCTTTCCTTCCCCCTCTCCCTTCCCTCCTGTCAAAGGACTTAGGGATAATAAGCAACTTGCAGATTGCAAGCTTCCTGGGGCAGTGACCCATCTTGGCTGTTGACGGTGCACTGCTAGATCCTCGCAGGCCTCATTGTTGCCAATCTCACAATCGCCGTGATTGCGGTGAGAACTCTCTCCTCGCAGTGATTAAAGGGAAGCGGCAAAACCTTCAAGTGTGAGTTTTCCGTACGAGTCAGGCCGAACTACAAACAACGCTTCTTCCAAGGACTTGGACATTAAATATGGATCTCTCCATGAAGAGCTTAGAAGAAGTTCGTGACAGCGGTGTCTGCAGCAGCTCCTTCCAAGCCTGAAAACAGTTCATTGCTTGGAACCAAAGCTCCCTTCCGGTCCCAAGTCGTAAATAGAGGGCTCTGGTGAGTCATCTCTTACTTCACCTGCTGTTGAAAGTGGAGCTAAGAATCCTAGAGTTGGAAGGGACCTCCTGGGTCATCTAGTCCAACCCCCTGCACCTTGCAGGACACTCACAACCCTATCACTCATCCGCTCCCCTTGTCAGGCATAGGTATAGTTTTCTCCTCGGCCCCTATGCTTGGGTGATTGGGCCTTAACGGTAAGTTAAGTTGACCCACCCTGGCGGTTATAAAACCCCTCTCCCCCCTCTGGGTGCTTGTTAATGATGCTTGGGTTTTTTGGTTCTTTCATGAGGATTTTGTTGTTGGTTTTTGTCTACGGTTAGCCGCCACGAGCTTGTTCAGGAGTGGCAGGATTTAAATTAAATTATAAAAAAATAAGTATAGACCAGAGTGTATATTGTATTTAGTGGCGTCCGTTTGTCATATGAGCATCTCCACTTGCCTTCCAAAGAAGGCAAATTTCTAGTCCATATTGGCCATGAAATCGTGGTAGCCATGCGCTTCTGGGAGATAAATGGATGTTCTCAGGGTCACCTTTGGCAAGGCAGGATAACGTTGCCCCTTCCTTTTGGATGACCTAAGAAGAGGGGGAGGTAGAGCTGCAGAGTTACCAACTGGATCTCATTCATGTTATCCAATAGAACTGAATGGGAGCCACTGAGAACTGAGTCTTGCCCCTATTCACGTAGTCCCCACTTCCGCACGGGCTCAGCCAGGTTTCCATCTGTTGGTTTCACTAAACTGCGACAAAGAGACTAAATTCCAGGAATTGGATTTTTGGCATACGAAAGGAGATTGCTCACTCTGCTGCTACGATTCTGCTCGAATCTGTCCTAACATTTTGTGTGGCGAGGACAGCCGGTCGTATCCATCGGCCAATTTTAGGAAACAGCATTGGCCGTGACTCAGCCCGGGGGCAATTTCTTCTTGCTCAGCAACATGTTCTCCCTTCTCTCGAATATGGGCTCGATTAATTTGAATCGTACAAGGTAGCTCCTTTTAATTAAAAATAAAATTATCTCAACACAGTACCGAGAGGTTGGCATCAGGGTCGGTGGGAATGTGGTAGTTGCAAAGACGATACTCGGTTGGCACATTTGGGCAAAGGTTTCCTGGATGAGACACAGCGGAAAACTAACAACAACAACAGAATTTATTGATTCAGGGCAGAGAAATGGGCAGTAATGTGTAAAATGAGAAGTTTCGTCACACAAAAACCATTTCTGGTTTCTATGCCCAAGGAATCGTTCCGTGGTGGGCTGCCCAACCAGAGCTGAAGAGCCCCCCTGCATTGCCTTTGGAGGTTATTCAAGAAGGTCCATTGGTCTAGAACAGGGGTGGTCAAACTGCAGCCCTCCAGATGTCCATGGACTACAATTCCCAGGAGCCCCTTACAAAAAAATATCCACTTGCCTCTTTTCAAAACAGCTCTCATGCCCCGAGGCTAGATACAACAGCCCTCGCTTTCATTAGTTCTGACGGCAGGAAGCAGTTTAAAAAGGTTTTTTTCCCCTTTGCTGAACTTCCCCCCCCCCCCCCCCCCGCTTACTGCATGGTCAAGGAATTCCTGCTTACAGTGATTTCATTTGTTAAGGCAGAATCAACTTGGGGGTGGCCCAATGGAGAAACCCTTGCATTCGGGGTTTTGTTCCCCCCCCCCATGGCCACCATTTTGAGTTGTTAGTGCACGCCCCTTTCCTCATCTCCACCCTGCCTTTCGTGTCTGTCCATGAAAGCAAGAAGTGGCCAAAAGAGTCGGCCACTTGGAATTGTGGTGTTCTTTTGCCTTAAAGGCCACTTAAGAATCATAGAATCATAGAGTTGGAAGGGGCCATACAGGCCATCTAGTCCAGCCGCCTGCTCAACGCAGGATCAGCCCTAAGCATCCTAAAGCATCCAAGAAAATGCTTCCAAGAAAAGCATCCAAGAAAATTCATCCACTTGTTTCCTTCAGTGCTGCCGGCGTCCTTTGGAGCCCTGTCTGTGCTGCTCCTTTCTTCTTATTCCCTTCTATTCCGGCTCTTGATACGTTTCTCAGCCCCCTCTCATTCCGGGCACAGAGGTGAACCAGCTCTCCCCTGCCATCCATCAGATCCGCTGTCTTCTTATTTTTCTCCAAAATATAGCCCAGCTGAAGGACAGATGAATGCTTCACTTGCCGTGTGACAAAGGCGTCCTCTATCACTGTCACACTACTCACCTCCAAAATCCCTCCTGTTTATATGACACATTTTCACCCAGCATCCTGGTTCTCTTTCTTACTATGTGCCCTTCCATGCCGTGCAAAGGGTCATTGGGGTTATTCTAATCTCGCAAGCAAGATCAGAGCTGCTCTGAGCATGTGCGGACTGGATTTCAAAGTTCATTGGGGCTCCCAAAAGTCATTTATTTAGTCTGTTTGGATCCTGCCCTTCCCCTGAACAGGAGAGGGTAGTGTCCATCTTTCTCCCCTCTTTCCTTTTATCCTCATAACAACCTGGTGAGGGAGGCCAGGCTGAGAGACAGAGAGTAACTAGTCCAAGGTCACCCGGCAAGTTTCATGGTGGAGTTAACAGTGGTATCCAGGTCTTTCACAGTCTGATCTGACATGCAAACCACTGTGCTGTGCTACTTTTCAAGTAGATTTGCCCTGTTCCAATCCTGACCCTCCTCCAGAGCTGGATTATACTCACAACAGCTCTAGGCTGAAAGTGGAGGCCTGTCCCAAGGTCACCCAAAGAGTTCTCCAGCAGAGTGGAGATTTGAACCTGGATCTCCATAGGCCTACACCATGGCCTTGGTCCCTAGAAGAAGAAGAAGAGTTGGTTTTCATACCCCCGCTTTTTCCTACCCAAAGGAGTCTCAAAGCAGCTTGCAATTGCCTCCCCTTTTTCTTTCCAGAACAGGGTAAGTGAGGGTGAGAGAGCCCCGAGATAAATTGCTCCGTGAGAACAGCTGTGATAGGACTGTGACTAGCCCAAGGTCAGCCAGGTGGCTGCGTGTGGAGGAGCGGGGAATCAAATCCTGTTCTCCAGATTAGAGGCCGCTGCTCTTAACCATAACACCACACTGGCTCTCAAAATCTGAAGTGTGCACACACTCAAAAGCTTATACTGCCAAGAAAACTTAAAGGTGCCCCTGGGAGTCCTGAAGTATTTGCAGAGCGGTCAGCTGAGTTTATGTCGGTCCCTTTTCCTCGGGGATATTCCCGGCATGCTGGAGCCCTCACCAGCTTTCTGCCTCTTTTGGTACAGCTGTTACACCTTCCGAAGGGACAACCGAGGGATCTGCAAAGGTACTTTGTCTAAAACGGCATGCCGGATTAGGGAACCTCAAGGCAGCCGCGGTGAGACACACAGTGCATTCGGAGACACAGCAATGAAAAATTGCTCGGTTTTCCATCTTCCCTGCAAAGGGATCTGTCAGCGGCGCCATCTCAAAGGCTCCTTGTGGTGCAGGGAGAAGAAAGGAGGGAGGGGCTGGTGGCGGCAAGTGAAATGGGGCTCGGATAACAAAGTGGGGCTGTTTAGCACCAGAGCGGGGAAAGCCTTGAGCCGTACAGACATTGGCTTTCCTTTCAAAAGCATTTCCTCCAAGCGTATCGCTCAGCTTGGGTGGGAGAATGAGAGGACTGGGAAAATCTGCATCTGCTCGAGGGGTGCTAGCTTATAGCCTCTTGTTTCGGGGTCTTGCCGTGGCCCAATACAGAATTAAATTCAGAGCTATGAGCTCAGTCGTCAACGCACAGACTCGGTCGCAAAGGAAACGACTGAGAGAGCTCCGAGAACTGTGACTGGCCCAAGCCAGCTGGGTGGCCTTGGGCCAGCCGCAGTTCTCTCAGAACTCTCTCAACCTCACCTACCACACAGGGTGGGGAGAGGAAGGGGAGGTGATTGTCAGATGCTTTGGGACTCCTTTGGGCAGAGGAAAGAGTGGATGAGTGAATATTTTTGTGCTTCTTAAAAGAAGAGTGGGATCAGCCAGGTCAGTCCAGAGAGGCGATACAAGTTGATGTGAGGATCGGCTCTTTGATCCCTATTTCCAAAATTATTTCCTCTGGCAATCAAGGCTGACGTCCTTCTCCAACGATAATAAGGGCCCAAACGGGCCGGAGCCTTCTGGGGTAGGTGCACTCTCCCTAGGAGGAGAGATCTATGATTCGACCAGACAGTTCGGCTGCTAATTGGGCTTCTCGCCCGAGTTCTGAACCATTGATTTTTCTCCCCTTACCAAGCAGCGCCAGCTCCGTCCATCCTGCAGAAAGCGGTTTGAAGATGCCCGCAGATGGCAATGTTCCGGGGGCGTTGTCCGGCAGGTTTGTTCTGATGAAAAGTTGACTTGCTTCAATAATGACCAGGAGGCTTCAAAACCCCCCTCTTCTGAGCGTGTCAGTAAAGAAAGCCAAATTGGGTCTCCGAAGCCTTCTTGCAGCTGTAAATAAATACAGCAGGGGTTTTCCTAGGGTCAAAGGAGGTGAGATGTTCAGAATTCTGCATGTCGCTCA